>NC_092794.1:1967609-2295544 GCF_918797505.1 Bemisia tabaci | reverse complement strand
AAATTGAAGAGAGAGGGTGTAATTACGCAGGATCTATATGAACTTTGATTCAAGGCTAATGAGTATCACTAGAGTGCATGTGAATCCAGGTTGACAAGGTCCATCGATGCGAAGTTATGGTCCTTTCGCTTCATTTGTAAAAAGGGTTTTTACAAGAGCCCCTGAGAGAAAATTCTGGAAAATAGGGTTTACAAAGTAAGTTTCAAAACCGGCATCAATTGGGCTAAATTTAGTCGAATGGAAGATACTTTCACGGCTATTGTTTACAATAAAACGGCATCTGCTATTAATTCCCCCAAGGATTGATAGCAGTGGTGACTGCTAGAAAGAACGATCGCATTTTACTCATTATTGCTAAATGCAGCCCAATTAGTATAGCTAAAGGCATATAAGTTAGCACCATCCCGGCAGGTTTTGAGGTTTATTTAAGGTATTATATACTTTTTGATCTTCGTGGTGGGGATGCGGCACTAAAGTAGACGTTCTGAAAACATTGAGCCTCCCGGAAGAATAAATTGAACTCTAAAATATTTTTTTGACACGAAACGCTTGTCCGAACCGTTTCTGTAATGACCCCTCAAAGGCGGACGCGACACACAAAATGTGCAACATCGCGAACCGAAGTACGCCAATTTTTATTCTCCTTTCCGTAATGTAATTTTCAGTCACTGCCCATAGTTTTCTTGCCACCTGTTCTTCTGCCGCATTTTTCTTCAATCGACATTGAGAAAATTACATATAATACAGGGATTCAGTTGATGTTAAAATCGAAACACGAAAGCTGGGATTCCACGATCAAAACGGTGATTTACAATTGGGCCCTTCCATCGAAATTTGCTCAGCGTGATCGGCCAGATATCGATTCATCACCCCATTCCTTGAAAACCCTACGAGAGGTATCAAAAGCATTTGATCCATTTTGGAAATTCCCTTTGCATCCATCACTTTTGTGCTACAAACAACACAAACTGCGGGTTAGTTTTGGTTTCACTCTCACAGGTGGATCCAGACACTTCGAACGGGAAAAGAAGGTGAAGGGCGGGGGGGGGGGGTCCGTGGGACTCCCCCCAAAAAATTTTTGAAATTTTAAATAATTTAATCTGAGTCATGAATAATTACCAAATATACTGCCGTGCTAAGGAAGAACGCCGTATGACATTCGGGAGTTGCCAAATTTCCTTCGATAAAATGCTTATTTTTAAGGAAAGTTATGAATACTCTTTTTTGTAATTTTCAGGAGCGTTAGGTGAAATTGCAAACAAAATCATCTGAAAAATTGGTAGAAAAATATTTGCAAGTTTACTAGGAAATCTGTGTTTTATCAAAGGAAATTTGGCATTACCTGAAGGTTCATACGGCTTTTTACCTTAGCTTGGCAGTACAAGTGTCCTTCCCTCTTCTTTCCTCCGTTCCTTCCTTCTTTCTACCTTCCCTTAAATTTTCTTTCTCCTTTCTTTTAGGCGAACGAAAGGGGTGGCGGGCTGACTATCTTTTCCGTACAAAGTTGTACATTTATGGTAATTTTCCGATTATCGTTTCCGCAAAAAAATCATTTTCGCGCAGATGATTTTCTGTAGTACGTGGCAACGTCGAGAAAAATATGAGGCATATTTAAGAAACGCGAGTGATCAAAGATTGAAAAAATTATTGGTGTTGCCAGATGTTTGAGATCTGATTTGTGCCACTGAAAAAAAAAGTCCGGCCGGGGAGCCACAATTACGGGCTATAAAGACATACCGTCCGTTCCGGGCTCAAAGGCCGAAAATTTCGGCTGCTGGAGCCGTAGCTTCGGCCTCTGAACCCGGAGCAATCGAAGTTACGCCTCCAGCAGCCGGAATTTTCGGCTTTTGAGCCCGGAACGGACGGTATGTCTATATGGCCCGTAATTGCGACTCCCACGGCCGGAGTTTTTTTTTCAGTGCGGAAATGATTTTGTGCGGCAGCGATAATCTGTAGAGTACATAGAGTCGTAATGTAAATAGGAGAGCTGGCGCCATGTTCTGTTCGACGAGTTCCGAGCCCGGTGTGCGCCGAGCTTCGGTCACTTTTTCGACACATGTTCGACCCAAAATGGCGGTGTGGAATACATAGTAATTCCTAAAAAAAAAAAAAAAAAAAAAAAAAAAAAAAAAAAAAAAAATTATTTGTTTACATCGGAGAGCAGGGTACCCGTGCATTGGAAACAATCGATCATGTATCGAAAAAGTGACCTTGCGTCAGCGTCACTCAAGAGTCTCGGAATTTGGGACCTGGAAAATTCTTAAAAGTGGCGCCAGCTCTTCCACTGATATTACGACTCTATGTACTCTATGCGATAATCGGAAAAATTACCACAAATGTACTTTGTGCGGAAAAGATATTCTGTCGGGGGCGTAACCCTCCCCTGAATCCGCCTATGCTCCTCTTATTAATAGAAAGTAATGAAGGAACAAAAACATATTTCTGGGCGACCTACCGTTGAGTGATTGAGAAAACAAAAAACTTCTCCTCGGTCGAGAATATTTCCACGTCTTCGGCCTTGGCCCCGCGCAAACGAGCCGAAAGTGCTCCCCCTCGCTCCTCTTTCTCCGTCCGGGTGTCATTCACCTAAATTTTGTCAACTTTTTCGGCGGACCCGCCACACGCGAAGGTGACAAAAGGAGAGCAGCCTCAAAGTCATGTCGCGCCCTTGTAATAGTTTGTGACCGACTCCGTTATAAAATTCCGTCTACGTCACCGCCACGCCACCGCCCGAACTCCGCCACCCACTCATCACGGGCAAAATATCGACGATCGATAGATCCATCTACGTCATGCCGATGCCTCAACGCAATCTCTTTCATCCACTCATCGCGTGCAAAATATCGTTGATCGATAATGGAGAATTCGCACGCAAAAATTTGATTGCTTCATCTGAGAGTGCCTACTGAGCTGAGTTCGCGGTATTTTTCATAATTTTTTTCTGACGTGGGCAATTGGAGAAAAATAGATTTAAAAGTGAGAAAATGTGCCGCCTCATGACGCCATCTGGTGGCATTTTCCATTTAAATGCATGTATCTTAGCAGAATAGGTTATTTCGTCATACTTTCTCCATTAATTGCTCAATTTAGCAACCAAGAATATCTTTGTGCTCAGATTTCTTAGTAGTATCATTTTAAACATGAAATTCACAAAATTCAAGACACCTGCAAAATCTCTATTTTATTCACTCATCATGGGCAAAAATCGACGACTGATAGATCGATCTACGTCATACCGATGCCGCAGCGCAATTCCTTTAATCCACTCTTCACTGGCAAAATAGCAGAGATTCAGTGGAGAGGCGTGAATGATCGATTTTCGATATGTTCCCATTTGAAGCCTTGATAAAGAGTCGATTATTAAGGTGTTCGTCGCGACCACCCTGTTTAACGATCCTTTTTCATTGCTTTAAGTGGCAGATAAATCGATAAATTGCAAAGCACGCCATGCCACAGCAGAGATCGATAAAGTGATCTATGATAGCCCGCAACACGATTCCGTCCGTTCACTTATCACTGTGAAAATATCGATGATCGATATGTCGGTTTACGGCATACCAAAATCCCAACGCGATCCTTTCCATCTACCTATCCTACTGAGTTATCGAAGACAACAGTAACGTCCAAATTTTCGGAAGTAAGTTTATACTTCAAAATTTGACTGGTCTGATTTAAATGAGCCGTCAATAATTCTTCTAAAATAGGAAAATCCGTCTCGGAGATAGTTACAAGAGAGCAGTAAAAGCAGAGTAATTGACTTAATTTCAGACAGAGCAGCAGTAACTCCACATTATTGACGAAACTGCTGTCTTGAGTAAAATGGTATCCTCGTCTGCTAATTGGACTGCATTTTGCAATTTGGAACTATAAATTCTGGTCCGGTTTTAAAACAACGTATGTGCCATTAGTTTCCCTATGTATATAAGTGTTTTTTTCAGATGAGCCAGAATTTATAGCTCCAAATTGCAAAATGCAGTCCAATTGATCACCTGAAAATTTGTTTCATATTATTGTGTTCACAGCGTAGACATGGGAACAGCCATTTTAATATACATTCAAAACTAAAATCCGTCGATTTTTAATCATCCGAACGATTTCAAAAATCACTGAAAAAAGGGTGCTCGGCTCAAGCATGATGATTCTTGAATTTGCCGCCAAGAATTATTTTTATCTTGATTTAAGCTGAACTTTTCTTGATAGAAGAAAAATAATGCTTGGGCTAAGCAAAAAAGTAGTTTATATTAAGCAGCAAAAGTCTCGATTTAAGAAAAAATACTTCTTGGCGGCAAATGTAAGATTCTTTTTTTTTCAGTGAGTCTTTTGAATGATTATTCAAAACTTTACGAGGAATTCAGGATTCGTCGGAAAACATTTTCCACTACGGGGTCCGCTTATTGGGTCCACTTTCTCGAAAATTCAGCAGTCATTACTCTCTTCGATGATGTGGTTAAAACATCGATGATCAAAAAAGTGATTAACGGCTGAGATCTAGTTGCGATGCACTGGCAGCAATTAAATGATCAGCGTAAGACAAACTGCCAAGTGCCAACAACCGCCCAGTGTTGAGGGGGCTCTTGGAGAAATGCGCCTACCTTTAATTGGCATGAACGGTGCAGTCCAAAGCAGTGGCAACGTTGTGCAAGCCTCAGGCTGAATTATTGGACTCGCGGGTATTTCGAGCAAGGACGGTACGCTGCCGTGCTAAGAAAGAACGCCGTATGAACCTTCAGACGTTGCCAAATTTCTTCCGGTAAAATATGAATTTTCACGGAAACTGTTGGATGTTTTTCTTCCAATTTTTCAAACAATTTTGTACACACTGTAGTCTAAAATATCTCAAAATATCAAGGAAAACTACGCACAATTTTCCCGAGAACTGCATTTTTTATCCGGAGAAATTTGGCAACTCTGGAATGTACATACGGCGTTCTTCCTTAGCACGGCAGTACGGTGCGATAGTTATTTCAGTTCACTGTTTGCATTTTGACGCTCGCGCTGACCATTTTTCCTCCTTTGCGACGGCATTTTCTAGCCACCGACAACCAAGCCCATCAACCAGGCCCATGCAATTAGTGCCTATATGCCGTGATAGCGAAGAGAACCGTAAGTCCAAAAGTAAAGTTTTGAGAAAATGGGCTCAGTGCCTTCGGAGCAGAATATTTCAGTGAAGGAAGCCTCCACTTTTCACCACCTTTCGCCCGAAAAATTCTTGAAAATCGTTTGGTTGATTGAAAATTGACCGATTTCATTTAAGTTATATTGAAAGGATATTATTCATTTTCATCTTAATGTAAGTGTAAGGTAAGACAGCCGTAAGTGCTATTCTCTTCAAGCTTTCGTGGTTGCGTTTTGGACACACGAGTGCACATTATCAGGTTAGGAGTTGGCAGAAAAGGGCGGCATTTCACTTGAAAGCATTGTTTTCATTGCATCCTAGGAGAAACAATGCTCCTTACGACTGTTTTGCCTGAGACCACGTCATTTTTTGTGCATTTACGGCTTTTCAATATGTCTCGTTTTCGTACAAATAAGACGAATTTTGCTGTTTTAACTATTTCAGAGATTTCATCTAAAAGAGATAAAGACAAATGTTGAAATAGAGTCGAATTAAAAATTTGGACGGTTACGTCTCTCTTCGCTATCACGGCAGACATGCCTTCAAGTTTTCGTGACTTTTACTCTGAATATCACCTTATAAAATTCAGGAATTATACGTTGCTTCATAAATTAAATTTACCCATAGTCTACAATGGACCACTAGACAAGGTACGAATTTCAGCATTCTGATACATGTTTCTCAACCAAAATTTCACGTAGAACACGATACGCACAACGAAAATTACCAAAATCAACTCCTGGTGAAGATATTTAATGATTCTTGATGCGTGAATTCAAACCACCCGCTCATGAAAACTCAATGCTCAACGTGATTCACATCGTGTATCACATCGCTAAATGTTTATCATGACAGTCTCTGCGATGTAAAAATCTTCAACTTCAATCTTGACACTTTGGCTCAGCTATAGCAAATTACCAATAGTTTGAACAACACATGGTGGAAAATGAACATTGCTCGATTGAGAAGCTTGCTGAAACCGTTGTAGTGCGCGATTTGACTCACGTAGAGCTTTGAGTTTCTTGTGAGCGGGCAGTTCAAATTCCTCGTAATCAGTGCGAAATAAAAACGTTAATATCTTCGTTAGAAGTTGATTTCGGTAATTTTCGTAGTGTGAATCGTGTTCTACGTGAAATTCTGGTTAAGAAACATGTATCAGATTGCTTAAATTCGTACCTTGTTTAGTGGTCCATTATTTTTGGATCGACCCACATTTTGTGAACACTTCGCAATGTACCCAGGTTCCGGCATTTGCCCGTAATACATTAGTTATTTAATAACAGTGTGTCTGCTTTTGGGTCTTTTACAGAGATTTTAATCCTTTTCATTGATTTCTTTGTTGCAGGAATAGCTGAGACCCATGTTCCTGTCGTAGCTAGTTTCTATTACTTTTATCAATTAACCCCGTGCGACCACATCAGGTCGTGTACGGTTAGGTAAGGAACGTTTCCATAACATCTTCAGTTAGTTTCTACCCCTTTACATGTTACGTATATGGACGTATTTGTGTTGAAAGATGCTATGTGCATGGGGTTTGCGTGTAACTAACAATTAGTTCATTAGCCTATATACGGTCATATAGGCGATGCTTGTGCCAGATCTCGACGGACGAGGCATTCGATTGTTTGGCTGGGATGTTGTCACGGTCATAAAACATTTTAAACAGCTATAGCACTACAAATTTCCTGTGGAGATGTGCTAATAATGTAATTTTTTTCGAGCTTGCGTTTTAGAGAGGAGGAGAGTGCACTTTTAGGTCTTACGAATTTGTCCAAATTTTTTTCGGACGATATACTCCAACGTGAGTTGCATATTTTTGCCTCCCCTCAACGCGAATCGCCGTGAGAGCGAGGGTTGCGTCCAAAATAATCCCTTTCGATGCGGTCACGATCCCTGTTGAGCTGTCGTGCATTGGTAACGGCTGTTCGGACCAATTGCGGCAGAGTACACGGATAAACGCTAGTTCTAGGATCGTTGCTGCATTGGAAGGGATGTTTTTGGTCACCATCTTGGCTCGACGATGCTTGTTCACTTAGGAGCTTAAAAAAAAAGTCGACGCTCTAAGTTAAAATAATATTTCAAGTAAAATTATTTTTGATGAACCAAATATGCGTTGTCACGAATGAGTAACACAATGTCATAGGGGTCAGGATAAATCTAACCTCAAACAATAGTATTCCTTCAAAAATGCAATTATGTCAATTTGGCGATTACACCCTTTCTTTGAATAATTCGTTCGCGAGCAATGCTGCAATGGAGAATTTGCACCCAAAAATTTTATTGCTTCGTCTGAAAGTGCGTAATGGGCTGAGTTCGTAGCATTTTCCATAATTTTTTCTGACGTAGGAAATTGGAGAAAAATTGATTTAAAAGTGAGAAAATGTGCCGCCGTATGACGTCATCTGGCGGCATTTCCCATTGAAACACATCTGTTTTAGCAGAATCGGTTATTTTGTCATATCTCCTCTAATAATTGCTCAATTTATGAATCAAAGGTATCTGCGTGTTCAGTTCACTTAGCGAATTCCACTTAAACACGAAATTCACCAAATTTCAGACCCTTGCAAATTCTCCATTGGGGATATGCATTTCTGGACTTTAGGCACAGACGTGGGCAGATTGTCCCTAGTATATGATGAAGATGTTTCGGGTTGTCACGAAAATGACGAGTCACCGGTGACGTCAGGAGTAATGGTCAAGTGCATAATGGCGACGGCGAGTATGCAGAGTGGCGGTCTGGTCGGCGAGGAACGGGGCAGGTGGGTTGCGGGCAAGCCGCAGGGGTATTCATAATCGAGACATGATCGAATTGATAACGCAACCTGGGTGACTCCGCTGCCCGCTGTCGTCCAAGGTCCGACGGCCAGAAAGTAGGCCATACGAGTGCTGTTGCTCCGCCAAGCTGACCACTCCGCGCCCCGCACCGTCCTTCTTCGCGAGGAACTTTAAGTTCCCTCGGCCACTCAATTCGCGTCCTGTGATTTAAGTACCTCCCGCCTCCTTATTGCAATCAATAGACACAGCTATAGACAAAGAAGACGAAGAGGAAGTGAAGCCATCCTGCGAGCTCATTCTTCAAATTGATAGGAAAAGTTATTCACAGGCATAAATACCGACATACGGAGTATGGATTCTATTGGTTGAAATAGGTGGTTATTACAGACCGAGGGAGAAAATTAAGGACAAACTAGAGTCTCCAGTGGGTTGCCTTTAGTTATTCTATATTACTCCCTCCTTTGTCCATTGTAACCGCTCTATTACACCAAAAGGATCGCTCTATTTTCAGTGCGTCGTCTTCGCCTATAGCTTTGTCTATCGATTTCAATAATCAGCCCGCTGCTTGGTGGAACAGATGAATGAAACAGGGCCGGATTAAGTGGGTGGCCAAATGGGCCGTGGCCCATGGCGGCAAAATGTAGGGGGCGGCAAATCTTGCAATCTTCTTGAATGTAGGTATCACAAAAAGAGAGAAAAAAATCCGATTCAGAAAATAAACTACAAAAGAGAAAAGGCGACAAAATCTCTCCTTTCTTAGAAGTAAAAGTATAGTAATTTCTAATTTTGTCGTCTTTTGATGATACAAAAGGGACAGCACCTTTAATTAGTCGGGTTAAGAGAGAAACCAAACACGCAATTTGACCTGAAGCGGAGCGGCGCAGAGAGCAATGATGACGAGGACCGAGATGAAAAATAGAAGCCCTCGGCGTAACGGTCGACATGAAACGCATAGCGCCTACAAGACTGCATGAATACTTCACGCATTGCGTCAAACAGTGCCGAGCGCAGCGGTCGGCGCGGCATGAAACGCATAGCGCATGAATACTTCACGCATTGCGCCGAACACAGTGCGGTGGGCGCGGCGGCGGAAGTTAAAATTATTAAACCACATTTATGTTTGTTCTTTCATAATTTTTTCGTTTGTTTGTTATGAAGGGAAGGCCTTGTCCAAACAGAGATGGGTGTGCGGAACTTAACGTTCGCTCCAAGTTTCGTGAACTTTTATTAGTGTTGACAGGACTTTCACAAAAAAAGTGCTCAACACGAGTTAACGCGTCTAATGCACCCCTCCTCTTCCGGCATGTTCTCTTGATGGTTTGTATCGATGTTTCAAAACGAATGAGAAGGGGGCGGAAAAATGCAGGCGGCCCATGGGCGGCAAGTATAGGTAAATCCGGCCCTGGAATGAAACTAATAGGAAACGGGTAAGCCTTGCTTCCCTCGGTTAAAAATAAGGAGCGAATAGGCTACCATGAAACCCTGAAGTTTGTCGATCAATCGGATAAAGCAATCTGGTAGTAAAAGGATGTAGATGACATGTATTTCCTTAAATAGGCACTCTTTTATTTAGGTGCTACAACTAAAGACAACTCCCGTGCATTAATGAGGAGGTGAAGGATGCGGAACTCCCTTCAATTGTTGAATATGCAACACTCGCATCCGTGAAACACGAATGGTTGCATCAAAGCGCCACAGAATGTGATATTCGTTGTTTGAGATACTGACCTATTTAATGGCGTTTGATATTCTGGTCTCGCGTCTTCGACTGGCAAAACTCTTCTTTTGTCGGTGCTCTGTCACTCCGGTCTTTCTCCTCACTGCAAAGTTTGTAAAATATACATCTAAGCATTGGTTTCGATACGTCAATTTAAACTTCCCGGCAGCACAGTCACCTCCCCCATCGACCGTCACAATTAAAAAGATAACGGCATGTCATAATGGTGTTAACTGTGAGAGCTTTGTCAAGCCAGGGCGTTGATTCAGAGTTAGTGGACCCTCTGTCCCCCTTTGCGCACTGGATTCTTTAAGGGAACTTTGACTCAGGTTTAAAAGCAAGCTGATAAAATAGTGCTGGGTCCACAGTGTTTAGTGGAGAACACAAAAGTTCAAAAATTCCAATTAAAGTCAACATTTTTGAGCTCTAATAAGTACCAGTAGGTATAAGACTGAAATGAGAGAGTGTTCAGCTCTAGAGCTCAACAATTTTGACTCTAATTGATTGAAATTTCTGAAATCTTCGGCCTTGTATTCCCCGCAAAACAGTGTAGACCCAGCAATATCTTACCACCTTGTCACATTCAGTTCGGGGCTTCGTTTCTTAGTTTTTTTTCTTGATTAAAAACAAGGTTTCAAGTTGACCAATCATGCAAGTAGATTCTACCCATCTTTCAGCTGATCTTAGAGAACGTCTGGTGCGACTTATCTGTATTTTTGTGAAATTCGGTTGTTTGGCATTGTCAAAACTTCATCAAAAACCTAAAAATCACATCAGACGATCTCTAGAATCAGCTGAGTGATCAGGAAACTGTAATTTCATGATTTGTTAAACTGAAACTTTGCTTTTAAACGTGAAACTTCACACTTTTACACACACTTTTACACTTCACACTTTACCTTCACATCGCCCTTCACTTTCACCCTTTTCTTCGTCTTCACTTCACTTTTTTACTTTCACACTTTTTTTTCATAGAGGATTCAGTGTCCACTGCCGGTTAAATGATCGTGAAACAAATTCAAATGGAGGAAACTCTGCTGTTTAATGAACAGCAATTCCAATTGATAAATCCCGGACGAGAACTCTCATTGTGTCGACAGGAAATCTCCTTGTTTCAGACGGCGTGTCTGTTATTCTGTCGTGATAGTGAAAGGAGCCGTAACGGTCCAATTTTTTATATTCACTCTCTTTCAATATTCGTCTCACTCTTTTTCAGATGAAATCACTGCAATAGCTGAAACAGCAAAATTCGCCTTATTTTTATGAAAACGAGATATTTGAGAAAGTCGCAAATGCGCAAAATATAGCGTAGTTTCAGGCAAAACAGTCGAAAGGAGTATTATTCCTCTAGACTAGAGAGCCAATGAAAACCGAGCTTTTAAGTGAAAAGCCGCCCTTAATGGCCAATTTCTAACCTGAAACTGTGTTTATTGTGTGTCCAAAACGCAACCACGAATGCATGCAGAAGATTACAAGGAGTGGCAGAGACCCCGTCAATAGAGATCTCCAACTTAGAATGGGAGCCGCTATTGCATCTTACACAAACCCGTTCAACTTTTGTAGCACTTACGGCTGGCTTGCCTAACACTAGCCTATCTTGAAAATTAATGATATCCTTTTTGTATAATTGAAATAAAACTGGTCGATTTTTAATCACTCAAACGATTTCTGTGAGATTTGGATGATTGGTGGTGACTTGACCAAGAACGAAGGCTTATAATTCAATAATATAATCCGCTCAGACGCTATAGTGCGGCCATTTTCTCAGAACTTCATTTTTGGACTTACGGATCTCTTCGCTATCACATCAGCATTTCAGAGAGGCGTCCAGTCACTGTAAAGGGATTTCCGCTTGATTCGACGAGAATTCTCATCCGGGAATTCTGAAACGTAACATCTTTCTCAGGACCGGATTGAGGGGGTGGCCAAATGGGCCGCGGCCCATGGCGGCAAAATGTAGGGGGCGGCAAATTTTGCAATCTTTTCGAATGTAGGTATCCTAAAAAGAAGAAAAAATCGGAAGCAGAAAATAAATTACAAATGAGAGAAGGCGACAAAATCTCTCATTTCCTGTAAAAGTAAAAATATAGTAATTTCTAATTTTGTCGTATTTTGGTGATACAAGAGACAACACCTTTAATTAGTCGAGTTTAGAGAGAAACCAAACACGCAATTTGACCTTGAGCGGAGCGGCTCAGAGAGCAATGATGACGAGGACCGAGATGAAAAGGAGAAGCCCTCAGCGCGGCGGTCGGCATGAAACGCATAGCGCCTACAAGACTGCATGAATACTTCACGCATTGCGTCAAACACCGCGGGCAGGAGCGGTCGGCAGGAAACGCATAGCGCCTACAAGACTGCATGAATACTTCACGCATTGCGCGATTGCGCCAAACACAGTGCGGTCCGCGCAGCAGCGGAAGTTAAAATTATTAAACCGCATTTATGTATGTTCTTTCATAATTTTTTCGTTCGTTTGTTATAAATGGAAGACCTTGTCCAAACAGGGATGGGTTTACGGAACTTAAGTTTCGCGTATAGTTTCGTGAACTTTTGTTAGTGTTGACAGGGCTTTCACAAAAAATGTGTCCAACACGAGTAAAACGCGTCTCATACACCCCTCCCCCACCAGCACGTTCACTTAACAAATGAGAAGGGGGCGGAAAAATACAGGCGCCCCACGGGCGGCAAGTAGGTAAATCCGGCCCTGATCTTTCTGAGTGCAACCATAGAGTACAATAGAGTCGCAATGTACTGGAGCGCCGATGAAGTCATTCTATGAACGTGCCATTCCGAGCCCCTTGTTCGCCGGAAAGTGAGAACCATCTGGGAACCGTTTGGCATTTTTTAACACGGCGGCTTATGAGAGAATCGCGGGCTGCGAGTGCTTTTCGGGATTCATTCATTTAAATCAATCATTATTTCCGCGAATTTTGGCAAATTGTGTTCACCGAAGTCATAACAAATTAAAAAATGCACAACACTCCCGGTTTTCATGAAATAAATTTTATACCTGTATTTTCTGAGCGATATTTTCTGCGAATACGGCATCGCCAGTCGCCGCACATTAGGCTTAGGAGTACCTACAGCAGCCTGATTTTTGAAATTTTGTGTTTGTCGGGTAGACATAGGTTAAAAGGCGGAGCGTGATTGGTCAGCTATGTCGTACCTATGTTGAGTGGAACTCACGACAAGCTAAAGGCATCTCTTAAATTTCAGACAATATATCGTCCATTCCACCTGACAAAGGCACGATTAAGCAGCGATATGACATAGTCGACCACTCTCCGCTTTTCAACCTGTGTCATCTATGTTTACCCGACAAACACGAAATCTCAACAATCAGGCTGCAGGATAAAACAGCCTTAAAAAGCGACTTCATCGGCGCTTCAGAACATTGCGACTCTGTCGTACTCAATGAGTGCAACGGAACATTCATTTTCCTTGCAAAATTTTCGCAGGGTTAGCTGAAATCCGGGCACCTCGCGAGAGCTCACACTGACCCCGATACTCACCACGAGCATCGCCCGTTGACCGCTCCAACATCCTCTCTCTAGAGCTACCTTTCCACCCGTCCGAATGCTGATCCTTGAGGGGGTTGGTACGCGCGCGCACGCATGGAAAGAAACCGTGGCGCGATCGTGGCGTCCCGTGGTCGGCGATCAATCGATCGCCGCTGTTCACACATACTGCGAGGATCGATTATGAGGATGTTGTCATTCTCGCGATTTTAATCGATACTTTTTCTTGGCTTGGAACGGGAAAATACGACTAGTCGGAGATTCACGCTTGGGCACCGATGAGCGGAAAGAGCGGTCGTATAGTAATGCGAAGATACGTCGAATATGTGTCTAGGTGAACGAAAGTGAGCGTGATCAACTCGGTCCGCTTCCGTTCGTGCCCGCACGCGCACAGCAACCAACCCTCCCCTCCCCCCCCCCTCCCGTAACCCGATGCATTGCGCCGCACCCGCCGCACAGTGGATCGAGTCAATGAGAGAGGTCGGACATGAAATTTTTGACTAAAACTGCTAATTTTGATGTTTATTTCGTCACAATTTAAATTTCAAGGGATGCTTTAAAAAGAGAATTTTAAGAGGAAACCGATGAAACCACTTTCAGAACCTCAAAGTGTTGTATGAACGGAGTTATAAGCGTTTAAAGTTTCCAAATTTTGTCCGACCTCTCCTATTGACTCGATCCACTGTGCGGCGTCCGCGAAAATCCCTCGCTAAGTGCAGTGCTGCCGTCCTAAGGAAGACCGCCGTATGAGCATTCGAGAGTTGCCAAAGTTCCCCGGATAAAACATGTATTTTTTACAAAATTGGACGTATTTCTGTCAAACGGAACTAAGCGCCAAATTGAGTTCCTGTTGAAGATTTTAGAATCCCGGATAGCGCGTTCTGTCAAACGGACCTATAAGCGGCACGGAAAAGCATTGCGAGTATAGGAGGAGCGAGCATCGAGTTCCGCAACACCCGCCAATCCAAGCCCCCCTCTCCTTTCCTTCCCCTATTGCGCTTAGGTCCGTTTGATAGAAATACGTCCAATTTATGTTTATTATCCCTCAAAATTTTCAGATATTTCAGACACGATTGCGAACAAAATAGTCTGAAAAATTGGAAGAAAAAAATTTACAATTTTCCCAAAGAACTTGTATTTAATCAGAGGAAATTTGGCAACTCCTGGAGGTTCATATGGCCTTTTTCCTTAGCACGGTAGAGTGGAAACCCGGGTCCAGGTCATGCCGATTCGTTAGAATTGAAATCCGCTATAAATATATATTTTTTTATTATCAATTTTTAAGAAGCTTTTAGGGCTAACCCCACCTCCCAGGTGACCATGACCCTTGCCTGCGGGCCGATTTTTGAAATTGATAGACAAAACGATAGACAAAGAAGACGCAGAGAGTATGGAGCGATCTTGTTGATTGAAATGAGTGGTTCCTTGGTGGTTATTGGAGAAGATGATGAAATAACTATAGGGTCGCTCATGGGTTGCCGTTAGTTAGTACAATACTTACCTCTTTTGGAGGCGGAGGGGAGGAGGATGAGAAGGAGGAGAAGAGGGGCAGGAGGAGGAGCTTTTTTAAACTTCGTCTTGAACTTATTTTTTGCTGTGTATCGCCCTCAATGTGTGCATATAAAATGAACCGCGTCTATCAGAAAGGAACCAAGCAAAGCATCACCTTTTGTCAAATTTATCTGGGCAATTTAATTTTTAACAAGAGGACGTTTTCGCGGATTCCTCTGAAAATTTTAAAGAATTTGCCTCATGCTATGCAAAACATTCACTGAAAGCACAAAAATCCGCACAACTGTATTCATGTAAAAAAATTGCCCAAGTAAATTTGGAAGTAGCTTATGTAACCTGCGGGCCGATTATTGAAACTGACAGACAAAGCTATAGACAAAGATGACAAAAGGGATTTGGAGGGATCCTATTGGTAGAAGCTGGCGGTGCAATGGACATAGGATGTTCGTAATGGACTGACTAACGGCAACCCACTAAAGACCCGACAGTTAGTCCATCATTTTCTTCCTTAGTCTATAAGAACCAGCCATGTCAACCAATGAGATCGCTCCATACTCCCTATATGTCTTCTTTGTCTATTGCATTGTCCATCAGTTTCAATAATCGTCCCGCTGGTTCCTTTCAGCTTAACGCGATCCCAATGCGGCTTAAGAATACGCGTTGAATGCGTATGTTCATTTTCTGAGATCCCACTTAATGTGTGATTTTTTCAAATGTTTCAGGTGTAGATCAAACAAATTATCAAAATGACTGTGACGCTGCGGCTAATCGGCAGCCTGTCCTGCCTAGTTTGCCTAGCAACGTGTTTACCTGTACCTAGTGAAGATCTCAAACAAAAAACCCTCGAGAGGGAAAATGAAGTTGCTCTCCTAGAAGTAAGTACACGCAAAGCTATGCTCAGCTTATACTGTTTCCTAGTTTCAACATTTACAACACGTACCAATCGCTGATTCCTGATGAGAGAAACTCCACCAGAGGAGTCATTTCCATTCCGTAGTCATATCTCCTCGGGTATTTCAGAGCAATACTGGATACAAAGGGTTGAAAATGCCAGACTGCAGGGGCGTATTCTATGGATTAAAATATAAGCTATATTTTTCCAAAATTGTCCCCCGTTGGAGCCACGGTCCCCCATAGCTTTAGGAAAACTAGTTTTCTTTTAATTTTGGCGATGATTTTGAACCAAAACTCATGAAAGATAGATACTTCCTATAATATCTGCGTTAATTTCACACCTATAGCCTTAAAACTATCAAAATCACCGGTTGAAGGGTGACTACAGCTGGTCCAAGGGGAGAAAATCTATGTATTTACCCTGGAAGATCCAAAGATACCTTGATATCCCCGTTTAACTTAAAATTCCAATATTTTAAGGCCGGTGGTGAATTCAGCGCCAAAAATCGATAGCTGACAGCCATTTCACGTGAGTTTCTGTCCACAACTGTCGCCAAAATTAAGAAAAAATACGATTTTTCGAAAAATTGACGGAGCCACAGGTCTAATTGGGGGCACTTTCAGAAAATTTTTTTGAAGAAACAATTCTTAGATCTACCCATAGAATATTCTCCTGCAGTACGGCCTTTCAAGCATAGGGCAACTTGTTTCGGCTCTAGAATGAAATATACTCTATACCTATTTCGTTCCTATATTTTCAATAGAGTAGCTTCACTTTTCCTACTTAGTTTGCGGACCTATGCTGGGCTTACCTCTGACAACTCTTGTGATTTTATCTACTTTGAAGTTCATTAAACACGATTTATGAAGACGTCTAGACCTTTGTCGAGGAGATTTCAAGGAGAATTTTGACGCATCGGCCTAAATGCACAGAATCAATTTTGGTCAGATGTCGCTGATGCCGCACTCAGAGCTGACCATCGCTTCCCACCGGGCAATTTCTGTCACCATGACTCACAACTCACATACGTTTGCCGGTGTATGGGCTGTTAGTAGAAAATGACTAGTTATTATTTTGGAAGCCGGAGAGAGCATGAGTTGCCTGTTTGAAACGGAGCCTGGTCAAGAATAATGAGACATGAACGGTGAAGTAGCGTCTTCTTCAGATTCGACCTCCAACTATTCAGTTGCGTCGCTTTGATTGGTCAAGCATCCAAGATTACGTCGGGGAACCCAAACCGACCTGTGTTGCGTCCGATATTCGATCGCTTATAAGATGCGTAGTTAAACCCCAAAAAATCGTCAACGAAAATGACCGCGGCCAATTCTCTGACTCTTTTTCAGACGGATACTAGGACTGCATTTTGCAATTTGGAACTATAAATTCTGGCTCTTCTGGAAAAGCACTTACGAGCAACGGGAAACTAATGGCACATGTGTTGTTTTTAAACCGGGCTAGAATTTATAGTCCCAAATTGCAAAATGTAGCCCACGTCATTCCCATGTCAGGTAACAGATAAAAAAAAAGAAAAAAAAAGAAAAAAAGAAAAAAAAGAAAAAAAGAAAAGAAAAGAAGAAGAAGAAAAAAAAGGTAACAAATCAAAAGCCAAGCACTCGGCCAACAATCCAAAACCTCGATGAGTTTATCGGAATTATACTTTATCGGGCAGCCATCATGGAAATCGAGCAAATCCATCAGAGTTTAACAACACCCTCTTTGTCACTCAACGGCCATTAGGTAGTGATAGGCATTTGTGTGTGTCCAGGGTCGGACTGGCTCGCATTTGAGGGCGTAGACCCTTGGCTTTCTAAAGGGATGTAATGGGATATTTCCTGGTAGGGCATCCCCTACGTGGAGAGGGGTTCAGAAATTTTGGCAAGGCAGCACAAACTTTTCGCTATTTTCAGGTTCAAAGTTAATAATCGGACAGAGTAAAAATTGCAAAATTGAATGTATCGAAGTAGCCGACGGACTTCTGAAATTAAATAAAACATAAATAATTAAAGCCACTAGACGCGCCCAAGCACCAATATTTCCAAAAGAACCGAGCCAGTGCTACGGTTTACACGAGCTTAAGACGTGGGTCTACAAATCCGTCCTGAAAAAAAATCGGAAAAGAACCTGAAAAAAGGGGAGAGAACGAGTATCAACACAGCCGAAGACAGGAAAGACGTATTCGGGCCTCTTTTTTAACTTTTCTCCCGAATCTGCGCGCCAACTCATTGACAGCGTATAGCAGAACATTGAGAGCTCACGCTTCGCGTCATCGCGCCTTCCATTTTTCGGACGCAGTAAGGACGTCCATCAAGTACGAATAGTTGTATCTCTGCGCCGTCGTAAACGCGCATCCTTTCCCTAGCTTTATTTCCATAATGTGTTTGTTTGCGTTTGTCTTCTTCGTAATGGTGCCTCAAGCACTACGTGAGTAACACAGCCAAAGGTAGAAGAGACGTGTTCGGGCCTCTTTTTTAATTTTTATCCCGAATCTGAGCGACACCTCATTGACAACATATAGCAGAGCATTGAGAGTTCACGCTTCGCGTCATCGCGCCTTCAATTTTTCGGACGCAGCACGGACGTCCATCAAGTACGAATAGTTGTATCTCTGCGCCGTCGTACACGCGCATCCTTTCCCTCGCTCTATTTCCATATTGCGCTTGTTTGCGTTTGTCTTATTCGTAATGGTGCTTCAAACTAGTAGCATAGAGCAGAGCATTGTGGGTTCACGACTCACGCCATCGCGTCTTACTTTTTTCATGTGCATTGTGGACATCCATCTTGCGCAAATAGTTGTATCGCGTTTACTTTTCTAATGCCTCTTATTTTTTAATTTCGAGATACATTAAAATTAAGTATGCCCGAGATATGATATGTTATTTCCAAATAAATAGTCATTTTGAAAAGTAAGAAATATGTTTAAAGGTCTCTCAAGAGGTCTATAAAGGGGGCTTATGTTTAAAATTCGAACCGGTCATCGCTTCTAAGGAGATACACATAGCGAATGAAGGAGGGGTATGATAAAGCACCTGTATGTCAAGAAAAAGGTGAACATTTTACAGAAAAGTATTTACGCTTCAGAAAATAGTACTTGGACCTCTGTTCACCACTATCATGCAAGTTCTCCTTCACTTTACTCCGAACTCTCTCCTCTTCCGTTTATTTAAGAAATTTTCCGCATTTATTCTCGGTCGTAACTTTTTTTCTCTTCTTATTTTGCTATGTGTCAGAGGGGCGCGTTTTCGACGCGCCAATGGGCGTATCCACCAATGGCAGATTGGCTTTATGGCCAGTCCGAGCCTGTCAACAACGCATCCGCATTAGTTGCAAGCAGAAAGCCTGTAAACTGTTGTTACACTAGTAGTTGAGCTGTTCATATATTGACACTCACGGTACACGAGCACACCCCATCTTTCCACTTGCGCAAAGTTCCTTTTCGCATAAATACGTCTAGTTTTCAGTCCAGTTTATATTGATGAGGAAACTTGATAAATAATCATAAAAATAGAAACGCAACTGAGTCTGACCTTTCTCTTGTGGATTTCGGGACTGTCACCCGGCTAAACCGCTTAAGCTGGGCCGCTCACCTTCGCTCATTCCTGAGGTAATGCATCATTAATTGATCGTGTGTCCAGGCGATAAGAGATTGCGTCACTTATCACATGCCTCTCGTCAGCATGCAAAACGGACGTCCCAATTCGATTCAAGGTCACTGCACAAAAAATATCACCGCGTGAGACCGAAAAAATATCACCCTCGCGCACAATAATTACAACCGGTTCGGCTTTGATTCGCCAACAAATTTTAGAGTAGAAAAAAAAGGACGCTGCTACAGCCTCAAACTTACGTTCGAATGATGGACGTTTTTGGTCTCGAAATCAGAAATAAACTGTTCAGCGGGGTGATTATTTAAATTGATAGACAATGCTATAGAAAAAGAGGACATAAGGAGTATGGAGCAATCCCATTGGTTGAAATGGGTGGTTACAATGGACAAATGAGGTAAATAATAGACTGAGTAACGGCAATCGACACGAGACCCTACAGTTAGTCCATCATTTTTCCTTTTGGTCTATCAAAACCAATCCATGCAACCAATGGGATCGCTCCATACTCCCTATGTCTCCTTTATCTATAGCCTTGTCTGTCAATATCAATCAGCCCGCTGATGGCATTTTCGCATTGCGCTGAAGAAGGAACTCGCCGTGTTTAAGAAAAGACGCATCGTGTTGAATTCTTTCGATCTAAATCTTCGTTTACGTTGCGACGAAAGTTATTTCTCTTCATCTGAGACGGTTTATTTTTCTGCATGTAGGTTATTATCGAGCCATGAAGTCGGTATTATCACGCAGTTAACCAAGAGTACTTGAGGGGAATAAAATGAATTATGAGTAACTTCTTTCTCTTATTTTAAGTGTTAATTTGAAAAAAAAAGATACTTTGAAATGTTAGGAATGCCTTTGTTTAAAAAAATGAAATGAAACAAATAGATCAACTTTAATTTTTAAAGAAATGTCTGAAAAAACGATAACAACGCGTATTTCGAAAATACACTATTATGGTGCTTCAATTGGTGAGTAATGTTATAAGTACCTACGATACTGGCCTTGGAGCGCCTGCATTTTTAAGTGATACTCTACGCTTTGCCACGTAGTAGGTTTAGTAGCCTATGGGAGCCGAACTCAATTCATGACTCCGATTTAACCTCAAACATTCGCAAGCGTACCAGCATTCAAGAGAGTCAAAAAAGATACAGATCTCCAAAAGTAAATCAGTCACATGATCTAATTTTGAAAATACTTCATGTATTCTGTTGTGAATCTAAAAGGTCTTTGCTCAGAGGTTTTCTCGCGAAGAGAGCTATTTCGAAGGTTTCAAATCTTCGCTGCCCAGCTAAAATGAGATTTTTCCCGAGGTTGAAATCCTCAGAAAACAGATTGTTATACGCTAAGGAATGGCACACGAAATTTGAGGAGGATCCGAAGACGGGTGAATAGTCTAGGGTTTCAGCCTTTGCAGACACATATTCAGAGGCTGCGGGCTGCTTATTGAAATCGACTGATAAAGTTATAGACGAAGAAGACACAGGAACAAATAACGATCCTTACCGGTTGAACCCGGTGGTTGTTATAGACCAAAGAGGAAAATTATGGGTTAACTATTGGGTGTTGATAGCTTTCGACGGTGAAACTACCAAACCACGTATCTCGTTTGCGGTGTTTAAAAATCTTCGCTCGCATTTTATTTTTTTGAAGTAGACCAAATCAATATCATTCCTTGAAATTTTCACAGAATTTTCTCCGCACGAAGAGGAAAAATCACAGAAATTTTCAAGACTGGACGTTCAGTAGTTTTTCACTTAAAAAATAAAGTATGACAGGAAGTCTGCGACGTCGCAAACCGAGATACGTGGTTTGGTAGTTTCACCGTCGTATATCTATTACTTACCTCCTTCGTCAATTGCAACCAACCGCTCCCATCTATAGGATCGCTTTATTTCCCTTTTGTCTTCTTTGCCTATAGCTTTGTCTATAAATTTCAATGATAATTGATAAGTCCACAGGGCAGAATCTGTCGATGACCTCAAGGAGCCAAGAAAGCTGTACATACGTGTGAAGATACTGCAATGCTGCCGTTCTAAGGAAAAACGTCGTATGAACCTTTAGGCGTTGCCAAATTTCCTCCGACAAAACAGCAATTTTCAAGAAAATTTGTGAATATTTTTCTTTCAATTTCTCGGGTAATTTTTATTGTAATTTGATCTAAAACTTCTGGAAATTTCAAGGAAAAATGTTCAGAACTCTTCTCAAAAATGAGCATTTTATTGAAGGCAATTTGGCAACTCTCGAATGTTCATACGGCGTTCTTCCTTAGAACGGTAGAATGGCTCTCCTTCCTCTTAACGTAGCTGTGTCTCATCACGTCAGCTCAGCGTGAAGATTGTATCTCTCGTACGTCACATATTGTCACGAAAAGGACATCTCACACCAATGCTGTCGAATTTTAACCTTCGTTTCGTATTTACTTTTTTTTATTACGCATACGTAAAAGTGTTGTTAATATTCACGGCAAAACTGAGAAAACAAAGGAGCTCGATTTTTTACGTTAATGGGACATTTCTTGTCATTATGTATAGTTTACTCATCTAAAGGGGGATTGTCCCTCATCTTCGGATAGACCCTCGTGCATTCTTTTGCCCTTTGCCAGATCCAACTTTTCCCACTGGTCCAATTCGCACCGATCACAATACGTTTCAATAGAGAATTTGCAGGTGTCTGAAATTAGAAATTAAAATTTTGTGTTTAAGAGGAAACCACTGAGTGAAATGATCACGAGGGTACCTTTGGTTCATGAATTGAACAATTATTGGAGAAATTAAATAAAATGATCTAATCTGCTAAACTACGTGTGCTTAAATGGGAAATGCCGCCAGATGACGTCACCAGGCGGTGCAATTTCTCACGTTTAAATCTATTTTTATACTATTTCCCATATCAGAAAAAGATTATAAAAAATACTGCGAAATCAGCTCTTTATGCACTTTCAGATGAAGCAGTAAAAAGTTGCATGCAAATTCTCCATTACGTGGTAAGACTATATTGCTATTGCAAAAGAGTGTAGTGTATGTTGCCTCTCACTCGATTGAAGGGACATCCTGCTATTACTGAATTTGTTTGCTATAAAATCAAAGTATGTTGCAATGTTTCATTTGCTGTGCAAAGTGCCTGTGTTTCAGTTACTTGAAGCTCATCTAATTGATCGTTTAAAATTGGAATGCATTGACTGAATGATGTCAAAATATTGCAATTTTATTTCAACATTTTCATTGCTTTTTCCTAATTGCGAGGCAGGCTCTTAACTTTGTCCACTCTTCTTTCATAAAAAACTTGAACAATTTTAACTTCAACATTGATAATTTGAAGAATTGTTATAAATACATCTGTACTTCATTGACTTTCTTTGTTTTCAGAATGGCGACGATGTGCTGCGATCAGCAGCGCTAGACGTAGCCGCTTTAAAATTAGAAGACTTGTACGAGCAAGAAGTGATAAACACAGCTTTAGATATTCTGAAAAAGGAAAGGAAGCATCCTGACAAGGCATTAGATGACCTACAAGAACTAGGAAAAACTGTCAGGAGAGATAAAAGAAAAGTAGAACTTCTGACTGCCGCGTTAGGAGCTAGCAGTGGTGCCTTAAGTGCAGGCGCATCGGTAAGTTTGAGCCTTTTTGCCCTCAGTGGTGAGTGGTCAATATTTGTACTTCACAAGAAATTGCATTAAAAAAGCTAAACAATTTATAGAAGGTATCAGTAAAGTAGGTTAACCCTGCTGAAAAAAACTCAGTGAGATGCCAAGGACATAATGCAATTTTACAGATAAAAAAGAAACCCCTTTTAACATGATCATGTCTGATTTTCAGCCCATTTCAAATGGGTTTGTTGGAACAGATGAGGCAAAAATAAAGTTACTTATGAAAAATGGCTATGAAGAGAACAATTATCGCATTGATAACGTCCGCAATCGACTCGTATCTTCACGATCTGTGAAAGAAGCGCAGGGTTGAGTTTCTTGTTTTAAAAAGTATATGCGATCCGTACTAGTCATTTTGGCCTCAAGATTTCTCAAAAAACTCAAAAAGGCCAATGCTGTATGACGTATTTGCTCAATTGAAAATGCAGAACATTTGAAACGCCTCTCACTCAGCATCTTTCATTTTCAAGACGGAGATAAAATTAACGACAAAATACCGCGGACAAGAAGGAGCTTTGTAACTTGCACCGGGCACTTTGTTCAGGTCTGAAATTGGCCATGAATCTTTTGATGTCAGATGGCCCTATAAAACTTAAAATGGCTGAGCCAATCAGAAATTGATCCCTAGTGCCAAAAGTCTCCCTACAAAGGCGTTATATTGCCGTCTTCGGGGAAAACGTATTATGGGCATTCGAGCATTGCCAAATGTCCTCTGGTGAAATGCGATTTCTTAAGAGACTATAGCACTTTTCTTTCGGAAATTTTCAGTGGATTTTCTGCCCAATTTGGTCTAGTTTATTCAAAAATGTCAAGGAAAAGTAAGCATATCGTTTAAAAGAATAAATATTTTCAGTGGTGTCATAGCCCCCTCCCCCAGGCACTTGACGAGGTCCCCCTCCCCTATTTCATTACAATTTGCACCCCTTTACTCTAAAACAGTTGCGGATCTCCAGGGGGTGTCCGGGGAGCCTCCTCCGACAAAATGTTTATAATTCGATGCTCTCTAGAGGAAATTTGAGGCTATAATCAGCAGTTTTGTTTCCTTTTTCACTGCAAAAACTTGCTTAGTTTTCAAGTTCAAATAGATCATAGTTTTTTTCTTTTCTTTTTTTTAAAGAATTAAACGAAAATTTTGCAAAGAAAAACGGAGGGGGGGGGAGAAATATGGGGGGGGGGTATGAAGGATTGGGGAGAAAGGAAAAATGGGGGGCGGGGGAGGAAATAAGAAATAGGGCATTGAGGAGAACATCACCGAGGGAAAAACAAGTAACACTTGGGCGGATTCACGCCCAATTCGCCACAGCGGATTCAAGTGCCCATTAAAAAAAAAATGTTACCCCCTCCCCCCCCCCCCCAATTTTAAACTTTCGACGAATTGCTCGTCTACAAACATGGCTACTGACACCACTGAAGATATCATTCAGGGCAATTCGACAATATTCAAATGCTCGCACGGCGTTCTTTCTCAGCGTGACAAGCCTGTGTCTCACTATCAAAGCTTGTGATTGGCCTATTCGATGACTTTGGACCAATCACAGCACTTGACCCTGACATTTTGAAGGAATATTTTGATAGTGCGACACAGGCTATTGTGTTCAAGAGAGGAACGATGATTCTTTTAGACACGGCTGTTTTCCAAATGAACACTCATCATGATTCGTATGAAAATCATCAGCCGCAAAGTATTGCGATGCGGCTTGCGGTCAGGGTCGCAGGATGACCCGGTGGTCACCTGCTTGGACTCACAAGCCCATCATCGGGTAAAAATCGGCCACTCGTCATCGATCCATGCCATGATTATGCCTCAAGTCAGGATTTCGTTCCGAGCAGAACGGTAGTGCGCCCGGCGCACAGTGGATCGTGTCAATAGGAAAGGTCGGACACGATTTGGAGACTTTAAACGCTTATAACTCCGTTTATACAAAACTTTAAGGTTCTGAAAGTGGCTAAATCGGTTTTCTCGAAACATTTTCTTCTTAATGAACCCCTTGAAATGAAAAATGTGACGAAATAAACATCAAAATTTGCAGTTTTAGTAAAAAATTTCATGTCCGGACCTCTCTAATTTACTCGATCCACTGTGCGGCGCGGCGTCGTGTTGAAACGCTTTCGAAGCGAGCCGAGCGCCACCGATGGAATTCAAGAAACAATCAAAGGAGGATTAGCGCTGTCCAATTGAGACACATGCAAAACGCTCAAGGACACTGATGGGATTTTAAACGATATCTGTAAAGTGAGGGTATGCAAATCTACTTTCACGCTTAGTTTCCTCCTCTCTGCGATATTATCGCGCATGCGCAGTATTGCGCGGAGAAAACTCTTAATAATTGAAATCGATAGACAAAGCTATACACAGTGAAGACAAATAGAAAATGGAACGATCCTATCGGTTAAAACGAGTGGTTCTTATAGATATAGTATTCGTATAGCATAGGTACCTGCGGGCACATTATAGCAAATCAATAGACAAAGCTATAGACAAAGAAGACGAAGAGAAAGTGGAGCGATCCAGCGGGCTGATGATTGAGATTGATAGGCAAAGCGATAGACAAAGCGATAGACAAGGAAGACATAGGGAGCATAAAGTGATCCTATAGGTTAGAACGGGTCGTTCTTATAGACAAAGGAAGAAAATGATGTACTAGCGGTAGGATAACTCGTCTTTGCCGTTAGTTAGTCTATTACATACCTCCTGTGCGAGCAGATTGTTGATATCGATAGACACAGCTATATACAAAGAAGATATAAGGAGTATTGAGTGATTCTATTCGTTGAAATGGGTGGTTCTTATAGACTGAGGGAGAAAATTATGGACAAACTAATTCGTCCATGAAAACCATTTGCTTCCACTGATAGGATCCCTCGATATCCATTTTGTCTTCCTTATCTATTGCTATGTCTACCAATTTTAACAATCAGCCCGCGCTGTCCAACGCAACCAGCTCCTTACACGACAAGGTCCTCCGCCAACAGATTTGTGTATTAATCTTAATGATCAGTCTGCTGGGCTCTTATCAAATGTTCGATTGATGGCTTGGTAAAAAAGAGTCATAGTGCAAACTAGAGTGGAGGCTCTACTCATACCAAAAGGCATTAGGTATTGCTGAGACTGTGTTACCGTTTTCTTCATTAGCGAGGAACTACTTCCCTAAAAATAACGATTGTAGATCTAGAATGAAGTCTTGGACCCAGAGAAAATTTTCCCATAAAATATGTACATGATGAAAGAAAGCATGTGCATTTTTTTGGTCAGAAAAATCATGCTCAGTCCAGCAAGGAGGAGGTTACATGGTCCAAATCGGATCGAACGGAACTATTTCAATGTTGCCAAATTTCCCCTCGCATATTGAATTTTCACGAGGAAAATATTGGACTTTCTTACGGAAACTATCAATGATTTTTCCTCCGATCTCACGCAAAAATCAGAAAAATTTTGGGCGAAAATTGTCCAGGTACATTCTTGTAAAAAAATCGAATTGTTTGAGTCAATGTGATGTTGCAACCGTTGACTGGAGTTACGTTCTTTCGTACGGAGAACAACAATTGGACGTATTTCTATCAAACGGAACTATGTGCATTATGACGTGAGCCCTGTTAAGCCCATACTCTTATGGGTCTCAGGGCTCATGTCTGAATGCACATAGTTCCGTTTAGTAGAAATACGTCCAATTTTTGTTCATAGGCCGCTCCCTTCCCAAAAGAATTAATGGCAGACGAAAACGGAGACAGTGTTTCCGACTGCCTAAACCCAAAAAACGCATAATGCTGATCCATCAATGTATCTGTCCATTTATCGCAATAGTTTGATCTCTCAGTCGGATGGACTTTTCTGAGAGTTGCTTCAGTTACAATAAATTTTTTGTTCTCCGGTAAATTGATTTAGTTAGTAGCAAAGTAGCTCCGCCCTAAATAAAACTATTTCATGTTCTAGAAAGTATGACAGCCCCACGCATAATTGGAAATAATTATGCTAAATAGAACTATGCGCAATTAAGTGGAATGATTGGGTGTGCTCATTAGTGCTCGGGCCATAAGAATCAATGGGGATTGTAAAGCGCCCGTGACGTCAGCGGCAACGAAAGCGTCTCCAATGTCGTTCTTGCTCAGCTTTAACTCATGAGCCGTGTCCACAACGCTTTTGTCACATGTCCACGGCTCACGAATTGGCGCTCAGTTTCTTTTGATTTAATGTCAAATCCCGCTTTTCCATTTTCTCTAAAGGAACTTTATCCACGTTGACAGTGCTTCTTATCCAGGTCACCACGAATACACCCCATATTTCCACTTGCACATAGTTCCTTTTAGCATAAATGTGTCCAATTGGGCTATGTCTCCCGGAAGCACACTAAGTTACATAAATTGATGTTTAGTGCCTCTGGACAGTTTATTTAATTTTTTTTTTTTTTTTTTTTTTGTTTTTGTTTACAAAAGAGTACAGTTTAATCATATCATCCAAATATTTCCTGTATTCCTGTGATATAACATGTCTGTGATATAATGTACCGCAAGGACAGGGGCTTTCTATAGAAAGCCCCTGTATATTCGTTATATAATGACAAATTCCTCGCAAGTCTCACGAGAATCAAAACTGTCGTTTCATGTGAATTGTCTCATGAAATATTGCAGTTGCTGATGTCTCTTGATTTTGTTTTGAGAAATAGTGTCCAATTATGGTTTAAAGGTAACACTTGGAGGTGATGAATACTTTCTTTATTTAAATTATCATAGAATTGAAAATGAGTTACTCGAAAATATCTTCTTAATATTTCCTTCACAGGAAAGTGCATGTCGACAGGTTCATGGAAACCAGTGTTCGAAACTCGCCTTTGAGTTTTAGGAGCCATGTGGCGCATCAAGCCCAATTTTAGGCGCCATTGAAGATTTTTTAGGGGCCAAATTGACTTTTTGCCTATATATTACGGCGCATTTAGTGAAAAAAAAGACGCAAGATGTTTTCGCATAACAGAACTAGTAAGTAGCCGTAACTTGGGGAAGACAAAAGCACTAAGGATGGAATCGTGAAGAATAGAAAAAGCTTTCACTTGTAGTGCTGAAAATTTCGAATAAACACCTAATATGAAAATTCAGATTTTTAAGAGGCAATTTTTAGGGGCCACGTTGGCGCAAAGCCTTCATTTTTTGGGCGCCAAGGCCGATTTTCTAGGCGCACTTGGCGCGTTGGCGCCTGTGAGTTTCGAACACTGATGGATATTATTAGGGGTTCTTCTCTTATTCGTTTCCTGTTGTTGATATGTATACGTGCATATGTCGTGTTTCTCAATTTGAATTTGAAATCTTTTAGGGTAGTTCCGGAAGCGCCGGCGTGCAGGGCTCAGGCGATGGAGAGAGTGGTGACGGTGGCGGCGGCGGAGGATCTGGATCCGCGTCCATCCTCAATCTCGTTGGCCCGCTTTTGGGCAGCAGTAGTGGAGTAAGTTATCACTTTCACATAGGAATTCAAATAAACTAGAGTACCTGTATAGCGAGAGTATGGACAGATCGCTTCTTGGAGGGCTTAGGGCTTAAAAGTGCAGCCACCCTTCTAACCAACTTCTAACGCACAAAATTTCACTGCCAGTCTGCAGATTCCATTTCTAACCACGATGGCCAAGAATGTACAGAAATGAGCGTTCTTCCGCGAAGTTGAGTAAATGTATGCAAAAACTGAGTCAAACACGTGCTTAATAAACGACGGTTCGTAACAATAGTATTAGTAAATCGTTCTGGATAATTGAAATTCATAGGTTGGCTGCGTTTCTGGGCCCTAACTTTATTCGCAGAAGCATCGGTGAAGGCCTGATGGATTTTCGGAGTTTCACATCTGTCCATACTCTCGCTATACAGGTACTCTAAAATAAACCGGAGGAAATGGCCAAATGAAATGAACTGCATTTTGCAATTTGGACCTATAAATTCTGGCTCATCTGAAAAAAACACTTATGTGCATAGGGAAGCTAATGGCACATACGTTGTTTTAAACCGGGCCGGAATTTATAGGTCCAAATTGCAAAATGCAGTCCAAATGATATTTCTCAACGCACTACTACAGAAGACGAGGGATTCCAGTGGAAAAACAAGGGGGAAAACGGAAAACAAGGCTGAAATACACGATTAATAAAAACCGAGACGTATCGCTCACAACTGAGTCATTTTCAGCCGGAAATACGATGAACATTTTTAAAAAAACGATGAAAACCTGAGCCCTACATGGTGGTGGTCGGGATCCGAGATAAAGAGCACTTTTTTTCTCGGATCCCGGCCACCACACTTTTGGAACCTCAAAGATTTGTATAAACGGAGTTATAAGCGTTTGAAGTTTGAACAATGGGCCTGTTGCATGCAAGAGATACAGCCGCGCGAATAGACTTTTAAGAGGTTAAATGACACGAAGATTACGATGGTCACATTAAAAAAGTCTGAAATACACTCCTTTCTGCGCAATTTGCGTTGTTAGGAACGCGCTTTTTCAAATTTCCCGCGTATGGGGGCAGTTTTCTAATTACCGGAAACGAGCAAACGGCGGGCTCGGTGATTTCCGGAAGATGCCGAGTCGTTGTTGTTGTTGTTATTTTTTCCTTCAGTTTACAAACCCAACGTGATCTCTTATAGTGGTCCATATACGCTTTATGCGGTAACCGAATCGACCAACTTTTAAATATCCAACGCAATCCTTCTACATTTCATTTCACGATATCACGAGCTCCGATTTTTAGGTTATGGTGTCAGTTTTAGTGGACCGGAAATAGCCTCGAGTTGCCGTTAATTGTTTCCGTTAGAAAACTGCCCCCAGACGCGAGAAATTTGAAAAAGCGCGCTCCTAACAACGCAAATTGCGCAGTAAGGAGTGTATTTCAGGCTTTTTAAACGTGACCATCGTAATTTTCGTGTCATTTAACCTCAACCAAGTCTATTCGCACGGCTGTATCTCTTGCATGCAACAGGCCCATTTGTCCGACCCCTCCTATTGACTCGATCCACTGTGTGGCGTGGACCGCCGAGAGCTCTCGAGGAGCAGGCCATGGATAAGAGGCGCAAAACGAAACATAGTCTCTAAAAACACACTATGACCTTAATTTAATTTGCTTCATTGCCACTCGTAAAATCCTTTGTTTCTTTAGAAAAAAACATTTCAATGGCCCCCAAAAATTTGAAATTAGCATCTTAAGAAGATAAGGTTTCCTATGACTGAATGTCTCATCAATTAGATGAAGAAAGATGTAAATATTTTCTTTTAAAATAAAAAATGTAAAAGATCAGAATTAGAGAAACAAGATAGACAGCTTTCATACTTGGAGTGCAAACAGATATTTTTTTCTCGAATCCATGATGCCAGATACCACACTCGCAAAAGGAGGTAATGAGATGTGTAACCTTTGTTGGGTTTGGTTTGGCAACTTCACTAACTACCAGGCAAAGCGGAGGGTATTAGCAAAATATGAAGGGGCTCAAATAGAGGTCGCACCTAAAACGTTCTTTATGATCTCTCAACGAATTACAGTGATTTTTCAATGAATTAAAATGATTTCTCAATGAATTAAAATGATTTCTCAATGAATTAAAATGATTTTTTAACGAATTAAAATGATTTCTCAATGAATTAAAATGATTTGTTAATGAATGAAAATGATTTACTTTTGCAGGGCGGAGGAGGCGGAGGAGGCGGCGACGGCGAGGACGGTGAAGGGGGTGGCGGTGGCGGTGGAGGCTCAAACATTTTGAGCCTTCTGTCCGGTCTCCTTGGGAGCAGCAGTGGAGGAGGTGGAGTGAGTATATTTCACTTCATTTCACCCTACAAAAGCAGATGGTAAAATGAGACAAGTTAATGGGCTCAACCTGATACTATTGCAGTAGCGGGCCTATAAAGAATGAGTGTGAGAATCATTGGAATTTCAAAAAAAAAAACAAAAAAAAATGTAAATGTTATGTACATGAAACGTATGTCGGCCTCCTGTGATGTATTGGTTGTAGCGCTGACCCTACAACCAAGAGGTCATGGGTTCGATTCCCGGCCAAATGACCTGAGTTTGATGGTCTCAGACCATTGTCATCTGGGACTGGTGGTAGCGTGGGATTAGCCAATAGGGGCTCTTTAAAGCTTGTAAAAAAAAAAGAAAAAAAAAAAAAAAAAAAAAAAAAAAAAAAAAAAAAAAAAAAAAATAGATAAAATAAAAAATAGGAGACATCGACAAAAAATGATAGGCGTCTTGACAAGAATCAAACGGTTGCGTTTACAATGCCACATACTAAGGCACTACTAAGGCCGTACTAAGGGCAGACGCCATATGAGCCTTCAGGCGTTGCTAAATTTCCTTTGGTACATTACGAATTTTCGGAAAGTTTGTTAATATTTTTCTTCCAATTTTTCAGAAATTTTTGTTCTCAATTTTATCTAGAATATCTAAAAATATCGATAAAAAATATGCACTAGCTTCCTCAAAAATACATATGTTTTATCCAGGGAAATTTGGCAACTCTCGAATTTTCATACGGCGTTCTTCCTTATCACGACAGTACAGGAGTACAATATTTTTCAGTCAAATTGTCTTGTTCTGAGTGGGCATTCTTTTCAATTTATGGACTGGGGAAAATTTTTTCGTGGTACAACTGTTGTAAATTTGCGGTGTTTAGCAGATGTAGGTACATTTTTGCGAGCTAAACTATTGAATTTCATTTTGGAACAGGTGCTTTGTGAGCGTTGGAAGAGTTAATTTATGTTTTATTTTTTCACCTATAGTGGCCTCTGGCTTCTCTTAAGGCAATAATACAAACGAGTGATGTAAAAGCTCGTAAAAGTGAAAAGCCTCGGAGAAATTTTTTCGATTTCTGCCGTTATTCCTTGCAAAACTAAGAGTCTAACTCATCAACCTCATTTGCGTAACATACGCGCATTGATGTCTATTGGCAATGATTTATTGCATTTCGCTTTGGAAGAATTAGTTCAGCATATGGGATTTTATCACGAGAAAAATTGCAACACATTGCACACATGTTCGTACCCTCATAGCCTCTTGATTGATTTTGGCTGCATGCGCGACATGGACTAATACGACTTTAATAACATTATCGGGTTTTGATCCAACTGTTACACTAGCATTGCCGGCAAAATGGATTTGCAGTAAATTATTCATATTCTTGTTCTGGTGATGTCAAATCGGAGATAACCAGACTAGGGCCGGCATGGTAGTTCTGAGCCTTCTTATTTAGAGGCCGTTCGCGGGAAAACGTATTCCTGTTTATTTATCTTTAAGTAACAGGAAAAATAACAAAAAATTTCGGTCAATATGGGAAGGGGAACACAAAGTAACTAGAGCTTTAATCAATCGATTCTGGGGATTTGCGATTTTTCTGTTGATATTCGTGCTCCATTCAATGCGAACCGTACCAAAACCATGGGCGGAACTAGAAAATTTTTGTGGGGGCGGCACAGGAGGATATAGTTATGAGCCAAGGGGGGTCTGGGGGTCTCGCCCGGAAATTTTTGAAAATTGGAGCGTCTCAAGAGCAACTTTAAGCCATTCTGAATGACAAATTAAATGGAATTAAATATTACAGATGACAGAAATTTTGCTGACTTTGCGAGAAAGAGGGTTATTCAAAATCAGCGGTTTTGCCCCCCTCATGGATTTTCTCCGGAGTTGCATATCGACGGTGAAACTACCAAACCACGTATCTCTGTTTGCAACGTCGCAAACTTCCTGTCATATTTTATTTTTTAAATGAAAAACTACTTAACGTCCAGTCTTGAAAATTTCCGTGATTTTTCCTCTTCGTGCGGAGAAAATTCTGTGAAAATTTCAAGGAATGATATTGATTTGGTCTACTTCAAAAAAATAAAATGTGAGCGTAGATTTTTAAACACCGCAAACGAGATACGTGGTTTGGTAGTTTCACCGTCGATATGTTATTCCCTATCACAGTACACGCCTTTTCCGGCAATGGCAAGTTCACGAAAAAGTCTCCCCGCCCGCTACAGCGTTGCCAAGCTACGGATACGTGAAAGTTCCGTAGGTGGCATTACAATTAAGCTATGAAGTCGCGTGGTTTGTATTTTTCTTCTTGTATTAACCGAAAGTAGCTCACCCAAAAAAAAAAAAAAAAAAAAAAAAAAAAAAAAAAAAAAAAAAAAAAAAAGTCTGAGGTACTGAAAAGTCTGAGGTTACTTGAACCATTGTTCAAGTATGGTAAACATCAACTCCATGGTAGCAATTTTCGTAACTCTAAACGCATTCACCAAAGAATGGTGAAATCTACTAGATGTTAAGCAACTGTCTGCTTATCTTTATCAAACAGTATCACGATGTCAAAAGTTAAGGAGACTCGTGATAGGAATTTCCATACTTCTTTTAGTGTACAAACACACTTGTTCGTCCCAGCATAGGTTGAACAACCATTCAGGAAAAATAAATGAATAAACGCTAGCTAGCTTGGAATCTCAAGAGTATATTTTTCTTTTCTTTTTCTCATTGATTGAGCACTTAGGAATTGCTTTTTTTTTAGTGCCACATTGAAAAGCTTGCCAAAGCCTCACAAAGATTGACTGCATGAGAGTTAGATTTTGATGATTTTTTTCAGATAATATTTATGTTATTGGGGGGGGGGGGGGGGGGGGGTGAAAATTATTGGAAGGGTCAGATTTCAACCTTGAGTCCGAATTTCACCGGCCAAAATTTGGGGAGGTCCAAATATCTCTGCGACGTTTCCTGGAGCATTATGATAACTTTTGACACTGATTTCAGGCTGATGGCGGAGATTCCGGTGACTCATCAGGTGGCGGCGGAGGTGGCTCAGGATCTGGCTCCATCCTCTCTCTGATTGGACCGCTCCTAGGAAGCAGTGTAAGAAAAACTTGCCTTGTTTTAGTCCCAAGAAGCTACGAATCGCCAGCATTTTGCGAGGAACATTGGCGTTAACTTACCAAATTGCCATTGGACGTATTTCTATCAAACAGAACTATGTGCAATAGGACATGAGCCTTGAGACCCATAAGAATATATGCATAGCAGGGCTCACGTCATAAAGCACATAGTTCTGTTTGACAGGAATACGTCCAATTATTCGCACTGATACTGGCGTACCAAGGAAAAACGCCGTATGAACATTCTAGAATTGCCAAATGTCCCCCGATAAAACGTTATATTAGAAGAAAGTTATGAAATTTTTTCCTTGGTATTTTCAGATATTTTAGAATCAAGTGCAAATAAATTGTCTGAATAATTATCGGAAGAAACATATTCACAACTTTTCCGGTCAATTCGTGCTTAATCAGAGGAAATTTGGCAACGCCGGAAGGTTCATACGGCATTTTTCCTTAGCATGGTAGCATAATAGAAGATGCATCGGTGGATAACTTAAAACACACGACCTCGGCTCGGAGCGCCTTCAAATCTTGGTGATACTCGCCGCTTTGCCTGGCTGTTAGTTTAGTTGCCTATCCGAACCAAATCCAACTGAGGATTTCACCGTAGGCATTTCGAGAGTCGTGTGCTGGCTGGTATCATGTATCTAAAAAAGGAGTTCCAAGCAAAATTATCAGCATTTTCTCTTTTATTTCTTAACTTCTGCATCGGATCATTGCTTCATTCAACACAAATAAATTGCAATTTTTCGGCAATTGCTAATTCTCTGTGGCATATTTACATATGTGAAGGAATGGTTTAATCACACCATTTTGGCAAAACTCGGTCTGTCACTCGAAACCTGAAACGGAAGGCAAAATGCGAATTTAAGAATTATAATTTATGTGCCCTCGTTAAAATTTTACGTCAAACACGATTCGCACAGCGCAAGTGTTACACGGAAAAAAAAAAACGAAATTGCTGATTTAACAATTATGTAGTTTAAAAAAGTGCCCAATATCTCAATGTAGATTTTACAACAAAAAAATGCTAATTTAACCACACCGAGGTTGAATCAGATTTCCTTTATTGTAAAATGCACATATGAAACATGTCGGACATATTTTTCAACAATTTAATTGTTAAATCAGCAATCCATTTTTTTCAGCGCAACTTGCGCTGTGCCGATTACTACTAAAATTACTACAGTGTCTGAAATGAAACCTCGATAAAATCGCGATACATTCTTCGCTCAAATCGCAACTTATCGCGATTACTGCTACTAGGGTGGCTTGGGATCCAACGGTGATTGCCCCCGAACTTTGGGCAGAAAATTACCGTGGACCGCGATGTACGCAGTGTAAACAAATCGAACATTTCCACCACCCTGTTTCTGCTCTTCGAGACTATCGAACTGTCCCGTCAAAATTTGGCGGGTCCGAAAACAATCAGGCGGAAGCACACTTGCCCCACTTGGTAGCCTAAGATCAAGGCGTAAAGTGGCGCGATTCTTTGGCGTCGGTGACACAATACCGGGTTAGATCGAGACTGCAACGTGATAGCGGTCGTTGACAGGCGAGTAGCGAAATGACCGAATAACGGGAGAAGTTGTAACAAATGAAATCTCGCGAAGGGCAGGGCGGGGACCGGAGAACAGGTTTGCATTAATATTCCACTTTCGGTTTCATCGCATTGCGCAGGTGTCAATTCCAAAGCGCTCCGTCCTATTCGTGCACGCTCGCAAAATTTGTAGCTTCGCTCCGTGATCTGGCAATGCCGCAGCTTATGCGAACGACCGACCTTGCTGTCTCGCCATCCAAGCTCTGTTGCATCATTAGACTGAAATCGTTTCGAAGTGATACTTTCCTCCTTTCAATTTTTCTATTTTCATTTTCTTGTCTTGTTGTGATAACAGCAATATCCGACGTTAGGCGTCAGGGTCTTAGCCAGTGGCGTGGCGTTCTTTGCGATATATCGATTGATCTCCCACTCAAACCTATGGGATAGGATCGATAAACAAGGTGTTCGCAACGAGCACCTTAATAATCGATTCTTTACCATTGCTTCAATGGGGAAATATCGATAATCGATCATTCACGCCTCGCCATTGGTCTTAACGGACGGGGGTTTAAGAGGTGCCTAACATGTACGTGTCAGATGGTGGAGGGGGGGGGGGTTAAACCTGTCGTCTGGTTTTAACTGCCAATTCTAACCTCCTTAAACCTGGACAGTTTAAAGTGGACCAGTAGACAAAGCACAAAAAGGCTTAAATTTTAAGCATGCTGACACATGTTTCTTATACAGAATTTCACTTAGAGCACGATTCGCGCGACGAAAATTACGAGATCAACTCTTTTCTAAGAAATTAACGTGCTCAGTCTACATTGGTTTCAATAAGTCGAAATTCCCCGCTCACAAGGAGAGCGATAGTCTACTTGAATCAAATCGTGCACTATATGTACATGCAACAGTTCTTAATAGAGCAATGTTCACTCCCCTCCTTGTATTGTTCAAGTGGTAACAATGTGCAACAGCCTAGCCAAAGCACCGAGATTCAGGATGCCAACTTTCATACCTTAGACTGTTGTACACGGAAAAAAATTAAATGTTGATTTAGCATTTATACTGTTAAAAAGATGTCCGACAAGTTTCAAATGCTGATTTTGCATTACAAAAATGCTAGCATAACATTTAAATTTGTTCGTTTTGCAGTGGGCGTAGTTACGTTAGCATTTGTTAAAGTGTAAAATCAGAATTTGAAACTTGTCGGACATTTTTTAACAATATAAATGCTGTATCAACATTTAATTTTTTCCCGTGTACGGTAACATTCATTGGGCGATTTGACACACGTATAAACTTTTGTTATATTCATGAGCGGAAGGCTTGAAGTTACGCATCAAGAAAATCAGAAATCTTGGTTAGGAATCAATCTCAGTAATTTTCGTCGCGCAAACCCTGTATTACGTGAAATTGGGGATAAGAAACATGTACCATTTTGCTTAAAATCGCAACTTGTCGACAGTCATCGTCCATTGTCATACCTGCGCGTTAAAGTCACCGTAGGCATCCCGCGAACTAGCCGCGCTGATTGTGAGATACAGAGAGTCGTCGAGTTCAAAATTCTATCCTGAAAAATAAAAGCAACGCAAGTCCATCTGAAAATTCCACTTTTGCCCAGCAGGCCTGTTTAAACAGGTCCTAAAAATGTTGGCTCATTCGAGAGCTCCGTTCCAGAGGTTGACGGGTGAGAAAGAAATTGAAATTTCACTATCCTCTGTTCATTGAATTAATTAAAACTGTGCAGGAGGAAAAACTTTGGTTCAGACGAGACCAGAAGCGTGGTGCGCTTTGCGATGTATCGATTGCGATCTGCCATTTAAGTCCATGAAAAAAGATCGATAAACAGGGTGTATATTGCGAACACCGTAATAATCGATGTTTTACCATAGCTTCAAATGGGGAAATATCGATAATCGATCATTCGCGCCTCGCCACTGACGCGGTACGACATATTACCATCATTTTGCCCGATTGAATTTTATTGGCAACACTGCGGAGGGTTGCGACGACACATATTTACTTAGTCGAGTGGAATTCAGCCCATGCTCTCGGAAAACGGCAACTTAAAATGCACGCACTGCGTTGCGAATGAAGCTTTGCAATAAGTTCAGCACCGCGCCTTGCTTATACACTCGGTTTATATTACCCCACCCACTCTTCCCACCTTCCCTACCCCTCAGTGAGCTCCAATCTTCAATGAGATCAAGAATATGATTTATGGACAAATATTCATCGGGCACTCAATCCTCTTGTCAAGGGAATTCCATGCTTCAACCGAGGTGTGGTAAACTGATTTAGGAAGATGACGCAAAGTACAGCTGATAGCTAAGAGATCAATGTTTTCATAGAATACGGCTCAGAAACTATATAATGAATCAAAACATGGTCAAATCTAACAATTTCTGAACCTATTTTTGTCTCCAAGTAAGTGGTGGTGCTTTGCGCTTTATCAATTGATCTTCCCTTTAAATGTGTGGAAAAGGATAAATAAACAGGGTGTTTGCAACGAACACCTTAATGATAGATTCTTTTCCATTGCTTCTAAGGGGAAATATCGATGGTCGCGACCATTTACGTCTCACCACTGCTCGTCTCGTGATAATTCTATTATTAACTGGTGAAACTTCCAAAATACGTCAGAAGGATCAGGGGTTTCTAAGGGTCAGTTAATTCCGTAAAAACTAGTAATTTTATATTTTTTGTTCTTGGTTTTTAACGTACGGACTATAGATGTAGGTGTACGCCTATTAGCTTCATGCATCAAAAAAGCGAAATGCTCTGAACATGATTACATCGAACATCATAAATCGATTATATCGATTGATGTTCGATGTATCAACAGATTGCAGAGATAAAGGAATCCAGGAATTGTTCCTTAATTCATGTCATACAATGTCTAATATTATAAATTTAGATTTTGAATTAAAAATGTTCTGATTTTGGCTAATATTTTAGAACTTTGATATTTGCGAATTGGCCCTAAGAATCACTTTTCCCTCCAAATGACTCAAAAGACACAGTTTTTTGAGACTGCGCACAGTGGAACAATGTTGGGACAGACCAGGCATGGAATTTTTGACTAAAATTGCGATTTTTCAAGTTCATTTATAGTTTCAAGTTACTTCGTAAATCTTCGATAATGCTTTTTGAAATATGTTTATAGTTGTAAAATTGAAATTGGAAAAAAAAAACACTTTTAAACTTCTAAGTTTTTCAGAGAAACAAAAATATAAATGTTTAAAGTTTCCACGTCATGTTTGACCTCTCCTATGGGACACTGGAAAAAAAAAAAAAAACACATTGGATCTAGAGTCCAGACTCTTGAAAACATTGACAAGAAAAAATACTCTTGATTCAATCAGATCTAAGTTTAAATCAAGAACCAAGCCTCTTAATTCGAGCGGATTTCCTTTTGATTTAAGCCTAAATATGATTGAATCAAGAGTCCTTTTTCTTGTCAATGTTTTCAAGAGTCTGGACTCTAGATCCAATGTGTTTTTTTTCCAGTGTATGGAATGCTCGACTGCGCGAAGTAGAGTCCCTTTATACTGAGGGTCAAGACAATTTGAATCCATTTCTGATTGGTTCCCGTATTTTAGGCCTCCACAGTGTCACAAACGGGAATAAAGATTACATTTTCACCAATTACAAAGATTATAATCTAGAATGGACCAGGGAATTACGGGTTCGGCAAGGAACAAACGGAATGAGAGGAGGAACGGAGAAGGCATTTGAGAATGGGCCGATCAAAGATTACGAAAAAGTTCCATTTCTGTAATCTTTATTCCCGTTTGTGACATCCATGAGCCGAATTGTCTTGACTCTCAGTATAAAGGGACTCTAGCGCGAAGTAAGTCAACCCCATTCTCTGTTTTCATTCATGTTTCTGTTTTGCGTTTGCAGAGCGGCGGAGGCGGAGGCGGCGGAGGCGGAGACGGCGAGGACTCTTCCGGCGGAGGCGGCGGAGGCGGCGGTTCCGACTCGGGCTCCATCTTGAGCTTGATCGGGCCCCTCCTCGGGAGCAGCAGCGGAGGCGGCGGCGGCGGCGGAGGCGGCGGAGGTGTCAGTGCCGGCGCCTCGGTAGGCGGCAGCGTGGGCGGAGACGTAAGTAGCAGTATTGAGCCCTGAAAAAGCCCCCCGCACATGCCTTGTCGAATGCCCCAATCACCGGAATAAAAGCACACACAAGTGCCCCGACTAATTACAGCTTTCAACTCAAGCTATGCTGGACCCCCTAACTTCAAAAACCATCTGGGATTGATTTTTGAAATTGATACAGACAGCCATAGACAAAGAATCAATGGAGCGATTAAATGGACCAGTAAACAAGGTGCAAATGTAAGCAATTTGGCATACGTTCACTGGAAAAAAAAAGTCGCTCGGATCTAGAGCCCGCACTCTTGAAAACCATGAGAAGAAAAATTACTCTTGATTCAATCGGATTTTTCCTTGAATCAAAAGGAAATCCTCTTAATTTGAGAGGCTTGGTTCTCGATGTAAGCAAAAATCCGATTGGATCGAGAGTAATTTTTCTTGTCAATGTTTTTAAGAGTCTCAACTCTAGATCCAAGCGATTTTTTTTTCAATGTTGCTTAACTAAAATTCTATCTGGAAATGGACTCGCTCAACGTAAATAACTGAAATAAACTCCTAAGATATTAACGTGTTTAGTTCACATTGGCTTCGAGAAATTTGAACTCCTCCCTCAGTAGAAAAACACTAATCTACTTGTGTCAAATCGTGCACTGCAACAGTTTTGGCAGGCTTCTTAATCGAGCAATGTTCCCATCCCTCCTCGTATTGTTCAGTGTTAAAAACGTGCAACAGCTGAGCCGAGGCGTAGACATTGAAGCTATGGTAAGGAACCGATTATTCAGGCGTTCGTTGCGAACACCCTGTTTATTGGCCAATTCTATTCTATGGCTTTGTCTATTAATTTCAATCATCAGTCCGCTGGCTACCATTTTTGACCCGGTTAGCATCCATGAAGTTGTTCAAGCATCTTTTAATAGTAATAGGTCACCGGCGGAACTAGGGGATGATCTCTCCCCTTCGAAGACGACTCGGTCCCTTCCGAGGGCGAGGATTTTGCGAAATAAAGGCGTAGCATAACTCTCATCTTTGATATCGAATGTTAATCGAATCCTCGATAAGATGAACTCAAATTTTGTCTTTTTCCAGAGGAAGGATCTTGTCCTCATTCCGTCGTTGTAAAATTATTTCACGGAATTGATTTTTCAACAAGGAAATGGATGTCTAAAATCCGTCTTCGTTAAATTCCTCCTGTAAAATTAGGTAAAAAATCAGTGGAAGGTAGGCTTAATAGCCTAACTGTGGGTCCAGCAGTAGCTCTTTTTCCCTGAACGCTTATCAATTTTGCAACTTTCACAGCTGCAAACTGAAACCAACTTTCTCAAAAACTTGCGTTGGACAAGCACAATTATTTTTTTTAAATACACGATATTCATAATTTTGTTCCGACACTGCATATTTTTATTAATTTATTTTTAACCGTTTTTTACTGCATTTTTCTTTTATGCTTCATAACACTTTTCAAAATTCACAGACTTCAAACTCCGGCATTTTTGATTTTCTGTTCATTCGTATATTATCTGAGTATAATTACTGTTTTTGACATCAGAGCACTGATAAATTCTACAGCAAAGTAAATTAATTATAATCCTGAGGAAAAGGGAAAATTTAAAATTTAAGACTAGCTATGTAATCAGTAAAATATTTAATTTGATACCAATGATTTCTAATTTAAGAGCGAAAGAACCAAAATAAGTATTGCCTGATTTCATCAAACAATATCAGGCAATTAGTTAAGAGTAGATGTAGCGACACGGCTACGATTCCCATCACCGTAGATGACAACATTTTTTCTGTGGAGAAAAAAATGAACACAAGATAATAATCAGAAAAATGGGAAAAATTTAATATTGTGGTTAAGTTGATTACGTCCAAAATTCACGTCGAATTAAATCAATATAAAAAAAATCTGTAAGTTAGTCCCTACTGTACGATCAGCTTTAAAATTTGAAAGCTCAAGTTCTCTGAATGTAAATAATTTAGATTAAACGCATGACCATGCACAAAATCATTCGATAAGCCACTTACTATCTTACAATCTTTTTTCATTTATTTCTCATTGATATAGTACTTCGGCCTTATGGGGGCCCGTTTAGTTTATGAGACATTTGGTATCAATCGCAACTAGTTACAGAAGCTAATTAATTTTAAAACGAATCTTTAAATCCTTAATCTTCATAAAATGAATATTTCCCAATAACCGCTCTTTAGTCCACGTTTTCATTCTCTGAGTTATGTTGCCTAGAATATGTTCCTTGGGATTTATTTTAATTTTGTGACTCACAAGGTATTCTAGCCTACATATATATTCACAAACAATAAATAACTTTTTTAGAGAGGGGGCATGTTGTTTTATCCTTTAGTGGTTTCGGAGATTACCTTTTGTTTTCGAATATTTTTTTTTAAAGTTGACGGGAACCGTGAATTCTATTTTGGAGATTATGTTTATGACTAAGAAAAAAACAAACAGAATTTGATCACCGGTAAAATGATATCAACATTAAATTACCTCATTATAAATTTATGAACCATTGTGGTTCACACAAATTTCAAAGTTGTACTTTGAATACGCTACAGAGCACTCATTGCTTTTTCCCTTCGGGTCATTGCACAATATTCTCCATCAATTTAATATTTTCACCCAGTAATTTTGCCCTTGAACATCCTTTATATTTTCTGTTATCTTCTATACATGTTCGTTCATTATTTCACCACTCTGTTCAGTCTCATTTGACGATGGCGTCATTTTATGTTGTGAATACTTTTCTTGAGTCTACAATTTTCCGATTAATGAAATGAAAAGAAAGTATTACACAATTTATTTTTGCAAAGTTTCTAATTCTCATTTTTTTTTACAAGAACGAGAAATTGAAAGTCTAGGTGACCGCTTTATCATACAGATTAAATCGTTGATAGAACTTATATTCGTTGTAAATTGCTACTTTATGTATTTTTTAGTGTTTTAATAAAATAATTTTATACCATCACGGGCGTTGATTATTTCTATCAAATTTAGTCAATTATCAATTACATATTAGTCAGTTGATTTGAAGAATATTAAACTCAAGTGCTCGTAATGAACAAGAAAGAAATTTTGATCACTAGTGATTGTTGATCACTTTGATTGAACTCTTTGATCGAGCAGAGTGATCGATATTAGTTGAGGAGATTTTAGTTTACATTTTGCGGGAGAGAGAACATTTGGGGTGTGAAAAAAGCAAGACATTAAGTACATTGATGTGAATGTAGAATGAGAATATAATTTAGTTAAGATTACTCGTGCAATATTCAACGTCCGTTATTATTAAGTATGAGCATTGTATCTTTGCAATACCTCAAAACTTTTTAGAGAGGAACGCAATAAGATTACTTGGAACTGTGATACATTATGATGATACAAAAGACGCGGTAGGTTCTACTGATTGCGTAGTAAATAAAGAGCTCAGTTCAGTTTTCAACAAATTTAATGATTTGAATGTTCACAAAAAAAAAAAAAAAAAAAAAAAAAAACGTGAGTATTCTCAGCAATATATATTTCGTTTCGGCCTGCTTTTTTTTGTTTCTTCAAAAAAGAATTATGAACTTTAAATCCAAGAATTTTTATTTGACTGTATGCATGGACAACTTCAAAATATGACTTTCCTTTCAAGCAAAAATTTCTTGAAAGACTGGCGAGCTAATAGTGCGAATATCGAGCACATATTTGTATATCACCTCATCCTCATCAATTTCAACATTATTAAAATAACCATCCAAAGGGTGACAAATTTTTGCCTGAATTTTCAATCGTCTTTCTGCTGGAGAAGTTGGTGTAGGTTAAGGAACGATGGAGGATTTTATCCCGAATGCATCAGAAGAACTCGGGGGTGGACATGGTGCGATGCGTGGTCCTTTTGGTATGCAATCTTATGGTTTTGACTTAAAATTGGTTATTGGGTGATGTTGGTGGTGGTTTACATACCTCTCTTCAAATCCTAGCATTCAAGTCATCTGGAATATCTTCAAACACATGGTAAATATCTCTCTACATATTATCACTCGATGATGGGTTATCTATAAATTGTGAATGACATCAGTACTTAGACAGTCGATTTTTTGTTCCTTTAGTTGATTTCCATAAACTTAAATTGAACGACAGAATCCACTCCAAAAAAAGAATGCGTTGCCGGCCCGACCAGCAAAATGACCATTTTAAACGTCACGCTCTAGCTGCTCTGCGGTGTTAAGGAAGAACGCCGTATGAACCGTCAGGCGTTGCCAAATTTCCTCTGGCAAATCACTAATTTTCAGGAAAATTTTTGAACATTTTCCCGCCGATTTCTCAGATAATTTTTTTCGGAACTTGATCTAAAGTGTCTGAAAATTTCGAGGAAAAATCTTCATTACTCTCCTCAAAAATGAACATTTTATCGAAGGAAATTTGGCAACTCTCAAATGTTCATACAGCGTTCTTCCTTAGTACAGCAGTGCTGTAGTCAGCAGTGAGGCGTGAATGATTGATTATCGGTATATCCCCATTTGAAGCTGTGGCAAAGAATCGATTAAGGTGTTTGTTGCAAACACCCTGTTTATCGATCTTTTTCCATAGATTTAAATAGCAGATCAATCGATAAATCGCAAAGCACGCCAAGCTACGTACTTTGGCTGAATTAGAATAGCTAAAGGATATTTTGTGTCAGGCTTGTCATGAATAACTTCATGAGCCGCATATTCAAAATTAGGTGTCGAATCTCATGTGAGAGGTACAAATGATCTAATTAGATTCATGTTACAGCAGAGTTCTTTCAAATAATTAATAGCATGGAAATACTTAAAACCAATCCACGGAGAAAATGCAGCAGAGTTGGAGTGGAAAAATGAATACGCAACTCAATTGGACGGAGTTAAACAGAAAGGAACCAAGCCACATCGAGATCGAACCGAGAAAAAGAGGTTTAAAGTTTGGCTCCTGCATAAGACTCAATGTAAAAGATAAACTTCAAGTTCAATTTCTGCAAAATTTGCTCCAACAAAATCTTTGAATTTTTGGCGATAGATAGTAGAGCAGTGGTTGAGTTCAAAATCACTCATAACTCAATTTTTTCCAAAATGTGGGTTGGTTCCTTTCTGCTTAACTCAGTCCAATTAATGTCCACATTCATGGATGACCCACATCTGTCTAAGATTACACAAATAAAATTATACTTTTGATGGTACCTTTTTCTTCTTGTTGATTAGTAGCGTTGTCTTTTTATTAAAAAACAATGAACATTCAGATCATTCTGACCATTATCAGGTTTAAAAGTATGCACACAGAAAAAAAGACAACATGAATCATAACGAAAACACGAGAGCTATAACTCAACCAGAACCGGTGCTTTCACAACTCAAAACTTATCCAACAATAAGTCAAATTTGCTCACTAAATTTTGGTTAACGGAGGCTCGTAAAATATAAGTTTTCTTTTTTTCGTTTTAACACCAATTTCCGTTTTTTATGCACACGTTTTCAATCAAATGATATGCCAGAAATACTGACATGCGTGATGTTTCGTGAAAGTTACAGCCTTACTAATTAACAGGAAAAAAATGAATGTTTTCCTTTTCCTTCTCCAAGGGTCAATCCCGTTGGAGAAAAATCACCAAAAATAAATGAAATCATCTTTTAACTCTCAAATTGTTCTTACATATATACCCCAAAAAAAACCCTGATCTTTGAGGTTTAATTTGTTAATATATCATTTTAGTTTGTTTTGCAGTTAAATCGCTCCCAGGGATCTTACTTTACAATAACGATATGAAATTCAAAGATCTATGCATTACACTACACCCTCGAGCAAAATTTGGTTACTCTATTTATTTAAGATACAAACCTTACTTTGTTTGTGCATGTATACTCCAGAAAAACTATCGTGAAAGATAGCTGGAAAACGAAAACGCAACAAAGCATCTCTTGCATGTTTTGATACGAAGGAAACGCATTTTTCTCTCTAGCGTTCTTACCTTGCATCACTTTAATATTGTTTGTTCATTTACCTTTTTATTTTTTTGGACAAAGAAAAAAAACTTTGGCGTAAATTTTGAAGAACATTTATTGAAGATTAAACAATTTCATTCTTCAAAGTAACCTTATCCTTTCTCAAGGCCACAAGAATGATCTTAGAAAGTCATGAAGTCGGGTAAGTATTATGAAAGTGCGCGTATAGCGTTTTTCCATGGCTTGAAGTTACAAGTGAGCTTTCGATGGATACTGAAAGGGGTAATTTATCAATCTCCTCATATTTTAATGAGATATCGTATCAAAAAATATTTCATAAGCCTGGAAACGCGCTTGAGGCTGGTTTAAAGTCAAAGAGCTGAAAGTAAAGTATGTCTGCCGACAAATAACGACCATTGATTGTTTGGAGAAAAAGTTTTTACCTTCGAAATTTTTCACGAAAGAAAGCAGTGGAAGAGAAAAATCATGTATCAAAATCCCTTCATCAAAATAACAGAATGAAGACCACCAGAGCTGCACAACTTTTTTTTAGAATACGTGAACAGTTCAATTTATTTTCATCAGAGTATAATTTTCTTCGATTCATGATCCATTTTTAAATTTTATAATATATCGGCCAACAATTAATCTCGTTAGAGACCGTTAAAAATAAGATCTTTTATGATTACTCTCTAGTCTCACAAGAATTTTGACGATTGAAGGAGAATCGATTTCGAATCCGTTTATTTATTCGAATTGCTTAAAACAATGACCGTAAAATATCAATAAAATGAGAAAAAACTGAACTTGAACATTTGAACGGTTTTTCTTGTATCGTCGTCATAATTTGTTTCTGGTTGAGAATTGATTTTATTTATTTTTATTATTTACAGCAACTGTTCACATCAAAAGACCCTATCAGCTTAGTTGGCGACAAGATTCAACTAGGATTAAGGGTAAGTAGAACCATTTACCCAAGGAGGGTCTGAAAGAACATTAAAAGCAACAACAAAAAATGATGGTTTTACTTTAATTTACAATTATCAATGCAAAGCCATAAAGTGGATTTGTTGACAACTTATTCGATTTATATTTACCATGATTTACGCATTGAAAGGTTTCGAATTGCAATTTAAAGAAGTTTGTCATCAATTTTATGAGTAATTTGTCAAAATAAGAGTTCGATTTGAGTAGGAGAGTGTGACCCCAAGGGTTAGTGATTGGGGAACACAGTTGCAGGGTGTCTTTTAGTATGAATGTAGGTTTATATTAATTTTAGCCTACATACACTTAAGTATCAACATCAGCCGTCCTGTATTGGCTTTAACAATAGTTTTTTTTTTCTTATCAATTTTCAAGTAGCCCATGTAGGGCTTATTCCACAGGAGAATTAAGTTAAATCCGTACAATTTAAAAAAAAAAAAAAAAAAAAATTCAGTTGACGCAAGAAACAACGCCTTAAGTCAAAATAATAACCCAAGAAATTTATTTTCAGTGCAGACTAAATATTTTTGAATTGATGGTTTTAATGATTAGTCATGGTTATATTGCAACTGTGCAACAAAAATTATGATCTCTCATTTGCAATAAGAAAGATAGGATGAGGCTACGTTTCTCCAATATTGCAGAGTACGTATCTGTCATCGAGATTGTCTATTGAATTATTTGCTCTCATTTAATGAGACACAGTAAAGAGTTTACACTCTCTCTTCCACCACCTTGTGGAATAGGCGCTAAAAGTGTTGGATTAATAACCACTTTGATACCCATTAAGAAAACTCCTCACATGGTTAATGGGATCGAACTTGGTCCGCTCTCAGAGGCAGGATCACATTCACCGAAATGTGTCTGCAAATTCAAATGCTATTTTTGCTTTCAGGTCAAATTCGCTTTTCTCACAAAGATTCTGCAGTCGATAACTGGAGTCCTGGCCTCCTCAACTCAAGCCCAGTCAGAAAAGAACGGAATGCTAGTGTACCCACCGCCTAAAAAAGGGCTTTTCTAGGAGAACGTTAAGTCCAAATTTGGGTTTCACGGATAGATTATGATCAATTTTGAAACAGAATTTTTCAGAACCGAAGCCCCGTATTACCAAAAATATGAATGGAAAACTGCCAAAAATTCAAAAACAATTTGTGAAAATGTCCGTGGTTTTTTGTTCTGGGGATCTCGACCCTAATATTTCGTATCCTCTGCAATCAATGTTTAAAATTGGTTGAAAGCACTTGTTTTCCTGTATTAAGAGCTTTTAGTAAACTTTCGCATCATGGACTGACTGACGTAATAGAGCCAAAATGACTTCTTAAAGGAACGATGGTAACTCTTAAATCTGTACCTGAGATTTCAACACAAACCTTTATGAACTCTAATTTTCATATAAATAAAAAAAATAGAGAAACGAAGAAACAAATACTGAAATACACTCAAGTCACAATCAATGTCCATTCAAAAGATTGCGATTAAGTTTTTTCTTGTTTGTGTTTCCTCCATTACGTCTTTTTTCAAATTATTGTATATTACATATATTTTTTATTCATTTAATTTTTTTTGCGGACGACCACATAAAAGAAAAGAAAAAATCCGATTAGGCGGTGAAATACCAAACTACCAAACAGGGAAACGCAATTACTAAGAACAATTATCAAATAGACTTATACAAAAATCCTAGTAATATTTATTTTATATAAATAAGATAATGAAGAATGGGTAATATTTACCCCTAAGCAAAGCCGGTTCTTGTCTAGTTATAATATGTTCACTTCTTGCCGAAGTTAGTATTCGAGCTTTAACACGTTTTGTAAATGAGACGGGCTTTAGATATAAAACCTCGTGTTTTTAATATAACTTAGAGAAATTTTCCGACAGCTTGAAAACCTTTTTGTAAATACGCTCTAGTTTGTAACATAGTTTCCTTTAAATTAGTCTAGAATAGGAAAAGCTTTATTCTGTAAGTTATTCAGAGCGTAGTTCCTGACCGAATCTTGCCAGCCCGAAGGAAAGTTTTGTTTCGCGATAATTCTATGTTTTAAATCAACGCAGGGTTATGAAAATTATTGCAATATTTTTGGAAATAAGAACAGAGCAAACGAGCAATGATTAGTTCTATTCAGTTAAAGCCATCAGACTTATTGTTAGCAGAGTTTTTCCCTTTTTATATCCTGACGATTCTAAAGACTTGATCTTTCGTCTAACATTCCCCCTGAAAAAAAATATCTGGTTTTTATATTGTTTGAGAGAGGATATAAAACAATTCATTGAAATTTTAAGAGAACGGTGACTAATTTTGCGTATTTTGACACATTCTGAGATCATCTGATACTATATTGCGTAGTAAGACGTATACCATTCCCCAGTATTCATCGTTTGAAAATTATAGCTATTACGCAAACCATATAGAAGGTTGACTGATGAGTAGCGCTAGCCCCTTGCTAATCAAATTATACTCTCTCAGACTTGCGAAATAAATAAACTCTGAAATTGACCTCTCCTACCTTTTGAGTAGAGTTGAAATGGAACGAAATAAAAAATTAGCAAACCAGAACACCACGAAACTGTGAAATTTAATTTTTTTTCTAGCATCCTTACTTTATTTTTTAGAGGAAGATTTCCACCCCGAGCTAGAAGTTCTGTTACATTACTACGACCCAATATGTAACTTAAACATCATTTTAAGCACACGTGGTTCGACTAATGCCGCTGTGTGGCAAAACATGTTGCTCAAAAATAGTGTTAACTAGTGTTTCAATTACAATGGAAGTTTTTAGTGTTAAGTTTTTGTTTTAAAACTCCTATTCCTAGGCAAAGTCTAGAAACTTTAAATTCGTATGATTAGGATAAATATTTGTCATTTTTAAGATTCTAATTTCGTAGCTTAGCTTTACATAAAATCATTATCTATAAGGGCACTCCATACAATAGGTTATTTATATAGTGTTCTAGGTAACAGTAACTCAATATGTCACGTGTACGTAAAGTCATTAAGCGTAAGTATAACGTAATTAAACATGTACTATAAAATTAAATTTTGATTTTTTTTTTTATTTTCTCCTTTCTTCAACCAATTGATCTTACTTATGGTGTTACTACAAGTCTTACTTACATTTTCTTTTTTATGGAAAGTGGGAACTGTCAATTTTACATTTAATTTGCGATAGCTAAAATTGTGTTTATGGAATATCCAGAGAATGCGGAGAGGTGATTCTGAATTGTATACAACATTGAAAATAAATATGGAGCAGGTATCAAGCGAACAGTCAAAAAGTATTGATAGAAATAGTCTTTTGAGTCATGATACTGAAAAAAATCAAAGAAACGATAATTCTAGCTGAAACGTTAATGAGGGTATTGCCAATTTGTGAGATAGTAAAATTAAGTCAGCATTTGACTATTCTTACACTGCCGTGCTAAGGGAAAACGCCGTAGGCGCTGCCAAATTTTCTTTAATAAAACAGGAATATCCTGGTAAACTCATAAATATTTTCCTTTCAAGTTTTCGGATAACATTGTTCGCAATTTCGCCTTAAATCCCTGAAAATTTCAAGGAGTAATATTCATTACTTTCCTAAAAAATAAACATTTTATTGAAGGGAATTTGGCAACTCTCGAAAGTTCATACGACTCTCCTTAGCACGGCAGTACGGTATCCTACATTTACTTCACTAATATGTACATAATTCTCGTCAATATATCTTTTGTTAAAATGAGTGCGTTCACAAGCAGCTCCTGAGGAAGGAATTATAAGTACTCCTGCGTTGGAGAGCTGTATCAATTCTAAATGAAGGCGTATTTTACGTCGTAACGATCCTCGTAGTCTTGGATGTCCGTGTATCACATTTCAGTTTAGCATCCTTCTTCTTATTTTTTGTGTCTTCTGGTTTGATTTCCTTACTTCTAATGGACTGTTGATTGCTGGAAAGAGCGACGCCAAGAATGGCACAATTTGGGTCGGCGGGGATTTTTTGGAACTGCACACAGCTTTATGCACAGGGGCCCAATAAGAACATTTACAGCCAAAACCCGTCAAAGGTGCAAATTTTTCGTCCTTTTTTCCCGTCTTTTTGCTGTAAAAATGCTGTCCAGAATGATGGCGATTTGGCAACTTTGCCCCTCATTTTCTCAAAAACGGTGCGTATACTCAAGCTAAAGCTAAAATTTTTACCAGAGTTTTAGGGTATCATAAGGTATCGTTTAGGCCCGATTTCAGAAAAATCCTCGCTGACCCAATTTGTGCCGAGAAACGGTCGTTTTTGGCGTTGCTCTTTGCAGTGGAGTAACGATTTATGGGGTTTGCAGTCACCGTGTGCTTTTGAAAGCTGGAGGAAATGTTATTTGATCAATACTGCATGCTCATGATTTTTTTGGCAATCTCAAAACAGGAACCGCACCACCGAGTCTCCAAAGCGAAACTTATGATGACTTTATGAAAAGAGTTTGCACTTTACGTCTCTCGACATTAGAAAATGAGAAAGAAACTTTAAAGGTATGGATACTAATTTAGAATCTTTGAAGTCCTTTAACTTTGAATTTTGACAAGAAAATAAATATCTTCAAGAAAGTAAAAACGCAGGTTTTCTAACACTTCGGAAAAAAATTCTGCACAACATGTTGAATTGTGATTACATTTATCAAAATTATGAAGAGCATATTCTGATCTTACAAAAAGCTGATATGACTCTCATAAATTCGTGTGTGATTTTTGAATTATAAAGTGTGATATATAATGTATACATATATAAAAAAGTTTCTTTTTCCGATGACTTCAGCAAATAATAGCCTCATACATGCAAATAAAGCAAATTTAAGCATTGACTATGAACAACGCCGAGTTCGTGGCGTGAATGATCGATTACGATATTTCCCTATTTGAAGGTATGCAGAAGAATCGATTATTAAGGTGTTCGTTGCGAACACACTGTATATCGATATTTTTCCATAGCATAAAATGGCAGATCAATCGATATATCGCAAAGCACGCCGCGCCACTGGACAATATGTTCAGTTAGATGGTACAGTGCTCCACATAGTCGCTCCTCCGTGTAGCATAACTGGACCGCGTTAAGCAGAAAAGAACCAAGTCACATCACATCAGCTGTTGTCAAATTTAATTGTGTAATTTATTTTTTACATGATAACAGCTGTGCGGGTCTTTGTGCAAATTTCAGTAAATTTTCCGCATGTTACAAAAAAAAATTCATTAAAATTATCGAAGAAATCCGCACAGACGTTCTCTTGTAAAAAAATAAATTGTCCAATGAAATTCGGCAATTAATAGCTGATGTGACTTGCTTCCTTTCTGCTAAAGGCAGTCCAACTGCCTAAGGAGTTGAGCCTTATTGTCCATGTAACCCCATGCTTTCCAGTAGGCAGATTATTGAAATTGATAGAGAAAGCCCTAGACAAAGAAGACATAAGAGATATGGAGAGATCCTATTCGTGGAAGCGGGTGGTTTTAATAGACAAAGGAGGTAGGTAATAGACTAACTAACGGCAACCCACAAGAGACCCGACTATTGGTCTATCATTTTCACCCTTTGTCTACAGGAACCACCCATCTCAACCGATAGGATCGCTCCATACTCCCTATGTCTTCTGTGTCTATAGCTTTGTCCATCAATTTCAATAATCAGTCCGCAGTTTGCGGAGAAACGATAATGGTCGAGCTATTTCGTTCTTACAACCCAAAATATTTCTGAAACATTACGCTTTCAACCAAATTAGAGGAAAATTGTGTTAGATATAGGATGAGCCAAGTTCTTGGAACGGAACACCGCAGTGTGGTTTGTATGATCAGTCTCGTTCTTTTCTGCAGTATTTGTTGACGCTCGGAAAGCTGGAGCGAGTTGCTGAAGGCTGGGTAAGTTTCTCTCACCTTTTTTCTCCTGGCACAAGGAGAGGGTGGAAAAAAGTGCACCGCGCTTTGTTGAAACCAGTGTTGATCGACTCAATGCTGTTAAACTCAATTTAAATATCATTTAAATGTATTGAACACCTTTAAAACAAACAAGACGAGCGATCTTCGTCAGTTGACAGCAGTGGCGTGGCGTGCTTTGCGATACATCGATTGATCTGTCTATTAAACCGATGGAAAAGATCGATAAAGAGGGTGTTTGCAGCAAACACCTTAATAATCGATCTTTTACTATAGCTTCAAATGGGGAAATATCGACAATCGATCATTAACCTCGCCCCAGGCTGGCAGCACCGCTTTTTATTCATTTAACTCCATTCTAAGAGGCCGATTTTAGGTTAGGCAGCAGGTTTTACTGAGAATCGATTGGTGATTGATATAATTTCGATTTTATTACATTCATTAAAGGAAGCAAAGTTAAACTTTTTTTCAGAATCGCCACTGAATATGAAAGTAAATTAGGCAACCAGATACGTAATTACTCTTATACTGGTCAAATTCATCTGAATAATAGCTTTCAAATGGACGTATATTATAAGTAGAATCAGCGTTACTCTGTATATCAGACGTTGCCAGATCTTGCTTCATTTTTTATTCATCATAGAGCAGAAAAGTTATCAACATTCTAACTCGGAAGTTTACATTTATATTCCCCAAGATCTAAGAGAGATTCGGAGAAAGTTTCGGGGCGTTAGATTGTTTAATTCCCCCTTTAAAAATTAAGAAATTACGCATAGTTAAATGACATTGACCTGATTCTGCTCAAATCCGTCTAAATATATGATATATATCCAATGGCCAGACTTAATCATACATCAGAGTTGCCTAATTTCACCTCATGTTTTATTTTTTATTTATCTGCAAACTAGGCAACGTTATGATTTGACATTTTTTTTTATATTCTTCATTACCTAACAAAAATGTACGTCATGTTGCCTAGTTTTCTGTAAAAAATAAAGACGAGAGGACGGAAGGCAACTTGAAATTCAGTTGGGATGTGTCTGGGCAAATTCATGTAAATGATATCCTTAAATGAAGAAAGTAAATGAGAAGCGGGCGGGGGGGGGGGGGGGGGGGCGCGTCCCGACGTGGCAATAAAATTGAGCCCCGAAAATGCCAATGGCGCGGTAGGATTACATCAAGTGACTCCTCGTTGCGCAACCAGAAGACAAGATGAAGACCCGACAGACCCGACACCAAGTGCAGAATTCAAGTAGTAGGTGCTAGGCATGTTGCCAAGCACAGCGCAGCGCGGCGACAAAAAAGCGCTCGCGAAAAAGTAACGGCCGTATTCATAATCACGTTTGAGACAACTCCCCTCCTGTGGAAGCCTTGATTTAGGAGTTATCAACATATCATCCTACAGAAGACTGCGTTCCGTAGAAAGGAATCAAGCCAGATTAGCTATTCCCAGATTTAACTGAGCAATTTATTTTTTTACACGAGATCGTTTGTGCGTATATTCCTTCGAAAATTTGAAGGAAATGCATCTTTCCCCGTTGCAAAGGAGAAAGATGAGTTTTTTTTTTTTTTTTTTTTTTTTTTTTTTTTTTTTTTTTTTTACAAATTAAACCTAATGATATTTTGTTTAATATTTGGAATATCTATAATTATTGTGTTAATAATTATTAATACGTGAGGATACTAGCCAGACTGTCTTATTTTTGGACACCGGTTCTAAAGAGCTACACGCAGTTTTTTGTAGAAGTTTCCTAGATATTTCCGGAATGATTTAAAATAAAAGCACAACAAATTTCGACGCGATATTTTTGTTTTTTCTCTGTTTTCTTTTTATTAAACCAAAATTAATTTTACGCAATTCAAGTTCCAGAATCGCTGCATCGTTTGAACATCGTCCGAGTTTCTGAATCGTTGCACTTAAGATACATTTTTACACTATGGTTGGGGTAGAAACCGGGCAGGGGCCGTTAAAGGAAATGACGCGTGGACCTAGTTTTGCGGCGATTTTAGCGTCGCGCAAGCCAGGGAAGGGAGTGCGGTCGAGTGTCAAGTCATCTTCACAGTGTGCATGCACCTTCAATCCAGCTAGCGGCAATGTGCCTATACCTGTAGTCAAATACTTACCGCAAATAACTCTCGCATTGCGTTTGGTGCAATGCCAGAAGTATTCATGCAGTCCTGTAGGCGCTAATATGCGTGTGACGCCGATCGCGCTGTTTGGCGCAATGCATGAAGTATTCCTGCAGTCTTGCAGGCGTTGATATGAGTCGACGCCGACCGCACCGTGTTCGGCGCGATTATTGGAACTCGCCTTAGGATAATTGCCGCATCGAACAATGGGGCTTAAGAGGCCCATGTTGTGTTTCGACGCCGTATGAGCAGTCCAAAGTTTGCCTCGTTTCTCCCGATAAGACATTTTTTCTGAGAAAAGTCAGAAAAGTTTTCTATGTTCGCTTGTTTAGATTGAATAGACCATTAAACATGGCACGAATTCAAGCCCTCTGATACATGAGTCTTCACCGAAATTTCAAGAAGAACACGATTTGCGCAACAAAAACTACTAAGATCAACTTCTAGCCAAAATTGTATCGTCTTTACTGTACATTAGTTACGGGAACTTTGAATAGCCGGTCATAAGAAAAACAAAATCATACTTGAGTCAAATTGCGCACTACAACGGCTTTAGCAAACTAGTCAATCGAGCATTGTTCATTTCCCACACTGTGTTTATCAATGTGTATGTACAGCTGGAGCTGAGTGTCAAGATTGAAGTTATCATATTTTCATATTACTGATTGTAAGTTTGCGTCAAGTGAAGTTTGGCGCGCAATTTAACCCAATAAAATTATTTTTCTTCCACGATCGGAGAGGTTGAATTTATTCTTGAAAAACGTTTTTACCACGGTTAGGAATTCATCCAGGCTTAAAGTTTCGATCCTTCGAGCTCGACGTCATGAGATCGATATCCTCGTGGCCTATTGGTGTTCACACTGCGAGCCGGCAATCCTGGGATCGAAGGATCGTGGGAATTTTCTTATTTTTTGTTCACTCATTTTTTAAATTTTTTCAATTGCGAAGGAAGCTAACTTTGTAGCTGTGTGGACCCGAAGGCATGTTCAATGTTCATCGATTCGGGCGCATTCACACCCATGATCCAATGGTTTTGGAGCATATATACCATTAGCAAAATGAGGCAATGTAGTCTCTGATGTTTCAAAGTCACGGGAGGGCGCGAAGAGGTTTTTACGCCCCCCCCTCCTCCCACAAAAAACCCTTGCAAATGCGCTGGAATCGATAAGCATGCCTCCGGGTAGGGTCAGGTATTCAACATGGGGGACAGATACGAGGACTTATATTTTAGGGGGCTCCTGTCCCCTTTCTCCAAACCCTCTCTCTCCCTAGACCCCTACTCTCCTTTCCACACCAAGGCGGACCCGAAGTGCGGCTTTTTTGTTGGTGGGGAGGGGGAGGGCCGGAGTGTCTCTTTAGAGGGGAGGGGGCTTAAAAACTTCTTCGTACCCACCTTCGACTCTGATACATCAAATACCTTATTGGTTCATCATGCTAATTGGGATATCTGCTCCGAAATCACCAATTTTCAGCCACATCACGGCTGAAAATCTTCGAATCGATTTTATTTTCCGGGAGCCTGATCGATGTTTTCGGGCTTAAATTAACGTGTTCACATTCTATTTTAAGGCTCCGGAGGAAAATCGGTGGTGATAGGTTTTTTCATTTAATTTTGGATCAAACGAGCCTTGTCGCAGAAGGGGACATTTCAGCGTGTCTGGTCCATTAGTTTGCACTTAGTGGATTAGTTCCTTTGCGCGAAAGCGAAGACACGGCAAAAAAAACATTCTCTCATGGTAAAATCATACGATTTTCAAGTTAAAGGATCAACCGAAAAAACTGAAATAGACCACGCCAAGCAGAAAAAAAACCAAGCCACTTCAACTATTGCCAAATTTAATCAGGCAATTTAATTTTGCACATGAAAACGACGATGAAGATTTTTTTTTTTTGCAAATTTCAGTCAATTTTCTGCATAATGCGAAGCAAATTCCTTAAAATTTTTAAAGGAATCCGCACAACCATTTTCATGTAAAAAATTGAATTGCCCGATTAAATTAGGTAATATTCGATGTGGCTTTGTTATTTTCTGCTTGTCGTGGGCCATTTAAGATTTTTTGGTTGTTCCTGTAACTTGAAACTCGTATGATTTTACCACGAGAAAATGTACTTATTTGGTTGTGTCTCCGTTTGCGCGCAATGGACTCATTTCACGTTATGCAAACTAATGAACCAGACACACTAAAATTTCCCCCTTCTGAGAGATACTCGGTGTGTCTGAGTGCACAATGTGTGCAGATCTGGCTAAACCAGAAAAAAGGGAATCAGAAGACTGTCCGAACTGAATACTCAAATTCCTCTAAATTATGAGGGTGACACTCGCAGAGACGATCTAAAAATTTGGCAACAATAGTTTTCCTCAATTAAAACCCGTGTTGATTAATTGATTCTTGTTGTACACCTATCTCCTCCGAGAATCGGTACATCTCCACGAGTTTAAATGAAGGTAAAACAATGTTGCAAATTTGCTGGATCCGCAAATGGACACTCGGGTGCATCCAGAGGCGCTGTAAAGGATTGTGTCGTTTTAAAAGGGGAAGGTTATAAAATGGGTGCAAAACGAATACACTCTCTTACGAATTATTAGGCCCAGTGCGCAAGGAGCACCCAACTGAGACACTGGAAAAAGACATTGCCACGTTTTACGAGAATCGTAGCATATTTTCTCCTTACATATGCCAGAGTCAATTCACTGAGATCTTGGTGGCAGAACACAACAACAATGCGGCAACAGAGCGTGCAAGATGACCGCATCGGATGAACCTATGATGGAGTTATTAAATAATACGATTCCGATTGTCGATGCGCTACGGACGAAGGAAGACTGAGCTCACGGAGAAAGTGAGCATGAGTCTGTGCGTATGTGTGAGTGCTGGTCCAAGTGAGTGTGACTGTGAACGGGCGTCGACCTTGATGTCCAGACCGGCACCAGGCGTTGCTGAAACGAAAGTAAAAAAGGAGCTCCAGTCTCCTCTTCCTGCCAGCATCATGCACAGTGATGCCGAAAATTAGTTAACAAACCCGGAAAATATTTACTCTTGGAGAAAGTTGAACATATTTTCTCTCGAAAATCTTAGGCTCATAAGATCAAATTACGAACAAATTTCTCTGAAAAATCCTGGGAAAAATACCTCCAAAAATTCGTGATTTGTCCAAGGAGATTTGGCATCGTCTGGAGGCTCATACGTTGTTCTTCCTTAGCACGGCAGAATGCTGAGCATGTTGCCCACGGCCGCTAACTTCCGCTTGGTGGCAGTAAAAGCCTCTCTCACAATCTACCACTGGACAAGGTACGGATCTAAGCACGATTCCTCTTTAAAAATTTACGTCTATTAGTGCATTAAAAGTGCCTGCAATTATCAAACAATGATATAACGTTTTCAAAATGAAACACATAATGATGAATGATACGATGGTAACATTGGTCAGCAAATTTGAATTTCCCGCCAACAAGGGAAGCAAAATCAGGGTTTGACAGGCTTCTCAATCAAGCAATGTCTTTTTCCTGTCCTATGTTGTTCAAAGTGTAATCATAACATGGCCGAGTCGAAGCGCCGAAATTGACGTTGTCATATTTTCAAACCGCAAAGACTGCCACGGTAACATTTAGTGTGCGATTTAATTCAAGTAGATTATTATTATTTTTTTTTTTTTATTTATTATTTTTGAATGGCGAGGTAGAATTTATGGATCTAAAAACGTTATTATCTTGATTTGGAGTTACTTTTATTAATTTTTGTCGTACTAATCGTGATTTACTCGAAATTTCGATGAGGAGCGATCTATCAGAATCCTTGAGTTCGTGCCTTGTCTTCTGGCCCGTTGTCATAACCGGGCGTTAAAGTCACCGCAGACATCCCGCGTCGAGAAGGAACGACTCCGCGCATTTTCGGGGCACTTTTAACACTTTAGAAACAACTCTGCAGTGTTACCGAAGAGATCAACCAATGCAAAAAATAAGTTTTGAGGAAATGAATGCAGCATCGTCTGAATGTAAAATTGTATTGAGAAAAAAAAGCGTACGTTCTTCGTAAAATTGAACTGCATTTTGCAATTCGGAACTATAAAGTCTGGTCCGGTTTCAAAACAACGTATGTGCCATTAGTTTCCCTATGCACATAAGTGGTTATAAGTCCCTATGCACTCTTTTTTTTTACAAATAAACATTTTCCTGATTTAGTTGAATTAGTGAATTTATGTAATTATAAATTAGACTTTTTTAGTTCTGATAAGGGAAACTCGATTTCGACAATTTGGATGATATACTTTTTTCTTCGATAATACGGTGGTATGGACGGCTTACTTTCTATTGACGCTTTACAATCCTATATTCCAGTCCTTTGAAGACTATACCGCGGTTCTAATGGACACGGCTTCAATGGTTCATGACCTTAAGTTTTACGTGCGGCACACATATGCATGCGACTTCCGTAGTTAAATGCCGGTCAACAAGTTTCTCTCAAAAACTGCAACGTCGCATGCACTAATCGCAACGGTATCTTTTTTTTTTTTTTTTAAAGTTGTTTAAATGTTTACAAAATGTTTACTAAAAAAGTCCTTGTACAGGATTATACCTTTCGTTATCATGAATGTAATGAACTCGTTGTCCCCTGAGACGATGCCAATTTTCTCGACTTTCCATTTTGAACGAGCTTTTATTTGGAGAGACTGTGACGACTAATCATAAGTGTTAAAGCCACAGGGAGGATCGCTCCACCTCATGAGAACAATTAATTATGACAACATACGAGGAGGGAACTGACAGGATAATTACCAGGTTGGCGCTGAATCCGGTGATTGGCTGTTATTAGGAGTTGAAAGCAAACGCCTTATTTTCACAATGAATTCGACTGAATCCACTGTGAGTCGCCACGTTCAGAACTTCTCGAAAATCGGAAAATGTAAAGGCACCCTTGAAAAATCACTGGAGAGGGGTGCGCGAACACATGTTCCATGTTCCTATTTTCCACTGAAAGTTCCCTCGGTGACGAATAACCTAAAAAAGATCTCCTGCGTTGTTGTTTAATACTTTCAATTTCATTCGTCAGGCGTCAAAGATACGAAAGTATGTTAAGGATTAGAATATAGACTCGGGAACACATAACTTATTTAAACCTCTTTTCCACATTTAATTCTCTGCAAAACACTGTGGAATCATCAAACATGTCGAAGGCTTGGTCAAATCAGGCATTTTATCAAATGCCTAGGCCGGTAGTCAAATTTTGACAGTTTACGGAATTTTGTAAATTTATGGCGGGGAGTTCAATGGTTTTCAATATTTTGGGAAGAATAAATTCTCACATTCGCGAACTCTCCTTTGTTCCTTCTTTTTTACATGCCTTTAAATGCATTTAAATGTTAAAATTTTGAAAATTCTAAGTTTTAAGACGTCCTGAGAATTTCGTGAGAAATGTGTATTCAGGATCTTATAATAGTTTAAAATACTATTGTATGCTGCATATTTTTACAGAGAATTTCTTTTCACAGGAGCAACGAATTATTTTGTATAAAATTAGGGTGAAAAAACAATATCTCAATCTAAGTGTGAATATTTGACTTTTTGCCTAGGCATTTGACAAAATGTCTGATTTGACTATTTGCCTTCGACACCTGTACAGTTCAAAAGTGAGAATCCGCGTCTCCAACGTCGTCGGTCCATTCAAACCACCTTGTACTAAACAAAGGCTCCTTGGCAGCAGAGAGCGGAGCATTGCGAGCCAAGCACCATAGCGCCTTCAATTTTGCAGATACAACGCGGACATCCATCAAGCACGAATAGTTGTATCTCTGCGCCGTCATCAAAGCGTGTCCTTTCCCTTGATCTATTCTCACATTTTGCTGGTTCCGTGTGCCTCATTTGTAGTGGTGCTTCAAGGGCCACGTGGGCAACAAAGCAGAAGATAAGAAAGACGTAATCCGACCCCGTTTTTGAACTTTTCCGCCGAATCTGAGAGACCTCACATTCGCAGCAAAGAGCGGATAATTGCGAGTCCACGCTTCTTGATAAATTTTAGATTTTTCAACGAGGTTTGAATGCATTATATTTTTACCGGAGTTTATTTTCCCATAACACTAAAAAATTCAGCTCGCACAAGTTACCGACATTTGGAAAATATTGTGAGTCTCCCCTAGACTTAAACGTAAGAAAAGCAATATGAGTTTTTTTTTTTTTTTTTTTTTTTTTTTTTTTTTTTTTTTTTTTTGTGATCTCTAGAACCATGATCATCGCGACGGACAGTTTTTTTCCTTTACAGTTGCTCAATCAATCTATGCATTGGGAGCGTCGTGGGGTAAAAGCACTAAGTCCCGCTAACTTACCATTAACAATTGCTTTTATGGAGCTGTGTCTGTTGCGCGAAAGAATTAAGAAAAAAAAGGAAAGTCATTAGTGGTAAATTGAGTCAAGGGATACCAGCGCACTATTCTGCCCAGCCAAGCAAACACCTATTAACCTTCAGGCGTTGTCAAATGTCCTTCCATAAAACGCAAAAATTCCGGTGAAATTATAAATATTTTCCTCCCAATTTCTCAGACAATTTTGTTCGTAATTTCACCTAAAGGCTCTGAAAATTTAAAGGAAAATTATTCATAACTTTCCTCAAAAATAAACATTTTATCAAAGTAAATTTGGGAACGCTCGAATATTCATACGGCGTTCTTCCCTAGCACGGCAGTATTGGTTTGTGGCTTCTCTGAACTCAACTTTGATTGCAAACTCACGTGCTTTCGGTTTGGTGCGGTTGGCACAGACGCGACGCTATTCTTTCGGCGGATTCAAGAGTGCTCATGCAAATGAAACAGCTGTTACTGAAACAAAGATTAACCCTCTATGAACGTCATAGCTGAGATCCTAGATGAACTGTCGGCCCCTCGGTAAAGCGACCGGCGCTGCTTTTAGCGCATTGCGTAGCGAAAAACAATCTAGGTCATACATCAAACTTTTGACGGCATCAGAGTCAGAGAAATCAAAGTATCGAGTGATTTATTAAAAAATGGTTCAGATATTGTTAAAGGAACTTCAGTTTTCAGAACCTAAGTTCAACTGAGGAGATCGTAATCGTGTTTAGTGCATTGTAATATTCGGCTTAGTAAACCAAACCCTAATGGATGACATGGATGACTGAAGTCGAAAGGTGCGTGTCATCGATTCGAACGTCGACTATCTCTACTCTCTTTTTTATATTCTTGAATGGAAACCAACCCTCAATGTACTTTAAATAAACGCTTGTCCGTCAGATACTGATCCAAGAACATTTTAAAAAGATCGTTCGGGTCAGTTTTATTTGATACTAAGTAGAATATAATTGGACTTTGTAAACTTCCGGGTGGAAATGCACATTTTTCAATTGACCATCGACATGAACTTTGATACGTAAAAGCAAACTCTTTAAGTTACAACGCGCGGGGCGTATGTCCAAGGCTCCCGTGGTAAAGTAAAAACGCCGTATAAACATTTGAATGTTGTCAAATTTTCTCTCAGAAAAAAATTTATTTTTAGAAAGTTATGCATGTTTTTTATCGATATTTTCAGACACTCTTTTGACACACTTTTGAAATCACAAATAAAATTCTCTGAAAAATTCGGAAGAGAAATACCTAGAAATTTCTTCAAGTGTTCGTGATTCGTCATGTTGTTTGAAGTTTTGCAATGTCTGAAGACTCATACGGCGGTTTTTTCTATGACGGCAGGAAGAGATTCTTTCGATTGAATTTGTACACGAATACGCGCTTCCATACGTCTGCCTGAGCGACAAAAACTTTCTCCCGACATTCATCATTGTAACGAGGGATCATCGTCGTGCACTTTCGTAAGTCTCATTTATTTCGGGATCTTCAAACGCAGCAGAGTTCATGACCCTGAGCTCTAATTATTGAGCCCCCCTAAATCCAACCGCCTCTTCTCGCATTTTTTCGACGGGAAGTGCGATGACGAAAAAAAAAAACATGGCCACTACTGAACCGATCATAGGAACTACGTATTCGAGAAGAAATTGAGACCAAAAGACAAAACAAAAATACCTATGGAATTCAATTACATTCTGAAATTATATAATTGATGGAAATAATTCGGTTTCCTCCTCCAAAAATAAGAGTTTGCAATTTCGGACCAAAATTTCGCTAATTTTTGCGAGCAGTCAGAGGAAAATTGGAGAAATTTGTCTGCAAAAATGCCCAACATTTCTTTTAGTGAAGCATAATTTTTGAGTGATAATGTTACACTGCAGTCACATCCATTCGTGTGGGAAACGATGATTTCTCGATCTACGGCATCCTCCATTTCAACCGAATTTCAGGGGGAGTGGCGTGAAGGTTGTTCAAGGAAGCAAATTTATAAATTCTAGATAAATCGATCGAAATTCACTGAAATTGCCTCCCTTAGAGGATACTTTAAAATGTGGAGAAAAGAGGCACTTGCCTTTATCACTCTCTTTAGATAATCTCCGTGTTGCAGACTTGGCTTGTTTAATGTCATTGATTGATAACCTATCATTGTCACCGTATACAACCTTTTGTGACATTCTTTTGCCCGCTAAAGATGCTGCAACAGTTCTGAACCAAAATTTCTCTTGACCAGAGGAAAAAGGAAAGGAACGGCAATTTTGAGACACGGCGATACAGAAATGCATGTCTGTGATTTTGCCGCATATGTTAAGTGACTTACTGAACAGGATCAGAAATGAAGCACCGCAGTGCGTGTTTTCTCATCAAAATTTTACGTAGAACACGTTGAATTCGTCAAAGAATTTAAAAATCTGTATAAGTGAGAAATGAACGTTTGTTTACATTTAATGTTGCTCGTAAATATGAGGCTTTTCCAAAGTTTTTGCACGCAATTTCATACGATGACGGACAGCCTTTCAAAAAGGACCCAAGCGAACGGACTCGTTAGTGAAACCACCTTTTTGATGAGGCGATTATTTGAAAATTTGAAGGTATGACGTTCTGACTGTGTCGTTAAGATTGATTCATGCGATCAACGCCATCCGCATCGAAGAGTGGCTTTTAGCACAGAATGGCAAAGCTTCGTTTACACATGCCACTCACCTCGATACAAAATTGAAGTGAACAAGCTCATTTCAATTCAATTATTTAGATCTGCAGTTTTATGACCGGTGTTCTTCACCCGACAAGGCGAAAGAAAGTTGAGGAGAACTTTTGTTATTCCACCAATATGAGTTGCTGACCCTCCAATGATCAGGTGTTACGCTGATTCGATGTCAAGGGCAACCGCCAGACTCAATCAGCGTGAGTCCTAATTCCAAAAATTATTCAAGCGTTCATGTATAAACATTCAGCCCCGACAATCAACTTACATTATTGACATACTGGAAAAGATCAAGGCATGAATAACGACAGGCGTTGGCATAATTTTAATTAATTACATCTTATTAAGGAGGCTCAATTCATCGAAAAGAAACAGAGAGACTCAAGCTCTTTTGTCTCATAGTTTCCTTCGAAATTTTATTCCACCAGTTGCTAGATTCATAAAAATTGCAGTCAAAACTTGTATGGGCCACACAAGTAAATTCAGTCGCTGAAAATTAAACTTGTTTCTCCATAAATCACAGCTACATCGCTGAACTCCTTCATTTATCAACAGCTTCAATTATGATCAACTGATTGTTCCACATTTGTTCTGTTTTAGGTCACTAAGAATAAAAACAAGTTAGTGCTTACAGAAGGGGAGAGAAAAATATAGGATCTCTCATTTAGTAGATTTACATTATTTCTAATGAACATGCAAAATTAGGGATTCCATTCACAGATATTGCCAATTGGGCGTTTTTTACCATTATCAGCCTAACTGAATTCGGCGTTGATGATTTACGCTGATATATTTCATGTTTCACCGAAAATCAAAGACAATTTTCCTTGAAATTTTATGTGAGTTTTCCCTCGATCATAAAAGAGTGCTCACAAAATTTCCATTCCGAATTTTTTTTTTTTTAGTTTTTAATTTAGTTGATCATCAATGGTTTCTGAGTAGATACTTAAGCAAATCTAGCGTTGCCAGTTTGGTTCATATAAGTTGAAATCAAATATAATAAACGCGATATCTAATGGGATAAACCATGTCTATATACTTTCTCTCATCCGCCATCACGTTAAAAGCAACTTAAGCTTTGGATGCAAAAAAGGCACTTCTTGGTTGTGATGTCTGAGGATGTCGATCAGCAATTCTTTACAAAAAAACCAAATGCATTTAACTCATAGAAACTTTTATTGAATACTATTCGTGATTTGCCCACGTTCTAAACAAAAAATGTCAGAAAAAGTACCTGGTGATTTCTCTCTGAAATATATAAATCAGCAGCGGAGACTCTGAAATACTGCCGTGCTAAGGAAAAACGCCGTATGAACCTTCAGGCGTTGTCAAATTTTCTTTGATAAAACACGAATTCCCTAGTAAACTTATGAATATTTTTCCTCCAATTTTTAGAGAATTTTGTCCGTGCTTTGATCTAAAGTTCCTGAAAATTTCAAGGAAAAATATTCATAATTTTCCTCAGAAATACAAATTTCAGGAAATTTGGCAACTCTCGAATGTTTATACGGCATTTTTCCTTAGCACGGCAGAATATCGCTACCAAGAAGAGCCCTTGCCTCCACCCGGCGCCTCAATCCGTCATTTCCATTACGAAGAAAGTAACTCCATTCAGTTGCCAAATTCCCTCGTAAATTACATTTTAACCAAGAGAATTTTGGGGATTCCTAACTGAAAATTTAACTGATTTTTCCTCAGATTCCATGCAAAAATCGGGACAATTTTGGATAAAAATTGCACATATATATTGTCGTAAAATTAATTAATTATTTGAGTCTATTTGGCAACCTTGGAATAATGTTACGTTGCACCGAGATAACGACGAATTGGACGTAGTTCTGCCAAACGGAACTATGTGCATTAAGAAATGAGCCCTGAGACCCATAAGAATACGAATGCATAACAGGGCTCACGTCATAATGCACACAGTTCCGTTTGATAGAAATACGTCCAATTACACTGCCGGACTTTCACGTTCTCAACGTAATGTCGCATCAATGCAAATCAATCTTTTTTCAGTGGAGCTACTCTTGATTGGCTGCAAAGGCCACGAGTGCATTGGGAATGCGTTCAGCCGGGGAGAGGATCTGCGCTATGCAGGAATACTCTCCCCACAAACGTGGCGCACGCTGCATTGATGCAAGTATTTAATCACTCTAATGGTACTTGTACACTGTTCTGCCGTGCTAAGCAAGAACGCCGTATCAACCTTCAGGCGTTGCCAAATTCTCTTTGATAGAACACGAATTTTCTGGTAAACTTATGGACATGCTCCTTCCATTTTTTCAGAAAATTTTGTTCGTAATTTCACCTAAAGTCCCTGAAAATTTCAAGGAAAAATATTCACATCTCTCCTCTAAAATAAAAATTTTATTGAGGGAAATTTGGCAACTCTCGGATGTTCATACGGCGTTCTTCCTTAGCACGGCAGTGTACACGGGAGCACGGTCCGCGCGGGTCTCCGGCCAGGTTGTCAAGTCGATTAACTCCACCGCAAGTTGTTATAATCTCATTTCAAGCCTCCTCTCACGGCCTAGTTTTTTTGCTCCTGCAAGGAAGCGCTTTTTCCCCTTTTAACTGTTGCAATGATGAGTCACGTCAAGGCATGAACTAGAGACTGTCGTAAGATCGAGAGCAATGAAAGATTGCATGCGTTAATAGGCAACGGCACTCATCTTCTTTAACTTTTAATGGAGGGGCTTGCAGGACAGTTAAGGCACATAAGTGCAGATTTTGAAAAAAAAAAGAAAAAAAAAGAGATAATAATGATTTTCAGTAAAACGAATCTCAAAGCATATTCTGTGAAAAATTCACCAAATATTAGACAAAAATATTAGACATCTTCCTAGTGCATTAACTCTTACATCAAGTGGGTTTATGTCCCTCAAAACGCCAAGCTCAATTTCTCCGCGAAAGGAAAGTTTCGAACAGTTCTTGCGCTGTGTGCAATTGGTCAGTTGTTTTTGTATCCTCCACATGAAGTGTTTATGGCTGATATTTCTTGTAGGTCTCGAGCCTGCTGCGCATAAAAAGTTTCAAACCTATGAAACTAAAGTTTAAAATTTAGTTGTTTTTTATGCCATTTCGTTGAGGTCTCTCAGATTGATTTTCCCTGTTAACGTTGTTACGCCTTTTCGGCGAATTGCTAACGAGTTCGGAGGTATATGTACGCGTAAATGTATGAAATAAAATATTGAGTATATACTTGGAATCACCATTCCGACAGGTATTAGATTTGTTCTTAGGGTCTAATACTCAAAACATGTTTGTAAATGAAATATCAACATACTTCATACTTTATCTTACAGCCGAGAGAAGTCAACAATTTTCTCGTTCTCCATTGGTTTCTCTTTTGGATAGTGCATATGCATACTCTGCTATTTTTGAGAAACGACCTCCAGATTTTTAAGGTGGGAAACACACTTCGGATGAGAAGGACGAATATGGGAAAGTAGAACGCATGGAGCAATCTCTACGCAGACGTAAAATTTTGAACTATAATTCTTAGTTAGGTTAGTCCAAAATTTGTTATTTTCTTATCCTTTGGTTAAAGTACCTAGGGCTAATATTTCTTGTAGGAAGGGCTGCACCTACTGCGAAAAAAAAGTCACAAACCTAGGAAAAACTTTAAAATGTGGTTGTTTTTTGTGCCCTTTCGTTGAAGTCTCTCAGACTGATACTTCCGGCATTCGTTACACATTTTTGGCGAATCGCTGAAAACTGAAAACTAAATTGACTGAACTGAAATTACTAAAATTACGACGAGGGATAGTAACAAATGGACGTATTTCTACCAAACAGACCTATGTGGAGGTGAGAAATGTGGGGTGTGCTCGTTAGTTCTCTTTGCGTAAGAGTGAATGGGAATAATAAAGCGCCAGTGACGTCAGCGGCAATGATAGTGCGCACTCGAACGAGAGGGAGCTCGTCGTCGGGGCGCTGTAACTCATGAGCCCTGTGCACAAGGCTCTCTTGCCATGCCCGCGGCTCATGCATCTCGCATTCAGTTGGCACATAGGTCTGTTTGATAGAATGTAAAATCCCGCTTTTCCAATTCTTCAAAAGGAATCACGCCCACTTTTACATTGCTTCTTATGCAGCTTTCTAGAGCACACTAGAGTACCTTTATAGACAGAGTATGGCCATTCGTATCTTTTTACTACAGGAAAACTGTTCCGCTTTTTGATTGGTCAACGAGTTTTTAGGCTTCATGATGCTCTTAGGGCCGTGAATAAACAAACAAGATGGCGGCTCACTGTAACATCGATGAGAAACTAAATTTGACAAAAATGTCAATTATGCGGCAGTAACAATTTAAACGAGCATATCTACGAATAGCACACGAAAAACACATGAAAACATTGTTAAATTGCCTTTCACCTTTATCACTGGAGGATGTAAGATGTGCATAACCTCAATCTTGCTTGCTGATAACGGCCATCTTGTTTGTTTATTTACGGCCCTAAGAGCATCGTGTCAGCCTATTCGCTCGCGACCAATGAAAAACCGGAACAGAAATGGCCATACTCTGTCTGTAAAGGTACTCTAGAGCACACCCCATACTTCTCACCTGCACGTAGGTCTGTTTGGTATAAATACGTCCAAATGTATTTCTATTGATTTATACTTATTATTGTTCACCGGGGAATCCCAAAACGTCACAGAGATTGTGTCGGGGGTACCGTAATACGCCAGCAAAAACCGCGGCACCTCCTCTAGGTTCCAATGGGAGTTACGCGTTGTTAACTCAGGGGGGCAGCGCCCGGCCGGGGGAACACACGAGGAAGGAGAAGGGGGGGGGGGCGGCGCGCGCTCACATCGGAAACGGATCTAAGCGTTGCGCAAGCGGGCAGTCTTCGCGTAACTCACGCGCCGCGCGCCGCAGTCAGTGCCGCTTACTCACCGAAAAGTCACCAAGCACCGGTTCGGTTCGGCTCGCTCTGCGTCGAAGGGATTCTCGGCCGACCTTGCGCCCGTTGCAACCGGTCCGCCGCCAGGGGCGCCCCCGCCTTTAGCCGTCGTCGTCAGCTGATCCGCTCGTTTTTTGCGCCCGTTTTTTCGCCCGGGCCCGCGCCGCTATGAACCACGCGGAATCTCCCAGTGCCGCGTTTTCGGAGCATTTTTTTTACCCGCCGTACTTCACCCGCCTGTGTGAAGGCGCATTCTAACCTCAATTCAAACTTCCCATGAAAGCGTTTCCGAAGTGTCCTGGATTTTGCATGCAAGAAACAAGTTCGAAAGTCGTTGCACCGAAACACGCCGTTTCTGAACTTTACTTCGAACCAGTTCTGAGCAACTTCTTAGAAAATGGTGAAATTTTGCTGCTACTTATAAGTTGCCAACTTCCAAATTTATAGTGTCTAAGACTTTGCATGCAAAAAAAGGTTGAAAAGCCACTGAATCGAAATACGCTGTATCTGAAACCTAACTTGGTTCAATTTCAAGCGATTTCCTTACAAAAATTGTGAAATTCTGACGCTACCTAAAAATTTTTCCTCTACGAACTTGTAAAATGTGCTAGATTTTGCTTGCGAAATGAAACAACGACAGTTGTTGGGATGAAACACTCAATTCCAAAACCTTAATTTGATTAAATTACCAACAACCTCCTAAAAACTGCGAACTTTTCAAGCTATTTAAAACTTGTCTGTTTCCATCCTAAAATTTCTGAATCTTAGCAGAAGTGATTAAAAATGCAGCAGGTGCAGAAGCATTCATGAGTATACCTTCCAGTTGCATAATTATCGCACCAGTAATGAAATTTTGCCTTAAATTACTACTTAGTTATATACGGTCCGGCGATAATTTCGATGCCATTAACTGCCAAGTTTAAAAGAACAATAGACACAAGCAGTTTCAACGGCCACCGCACTTTATGGCTTTACTTTTGACAATATTATGTTCCAGACTAATTTATGACCCAGCTGAATCACTCCTTTCAGCCATTCAAAGCAGAAGCTTAATGTTCCTTGATTACAACGAAGCGTCACCGAGTCTTGGGGGTTTTGAAATTAGTTATCACGGAGACTAATAAGTGCCTGGTCGGGCATCTTCCTAGCGCATCGACACATTACGTCAAGCGAGCACAAAGTTCCTCGAAACGTTGGCTTCTCAATTTCTCCGCTCACGGAAAGTTTCGAACTATGATTCTTGCGCTGCGCGCAATCGGTTAGTTGTTTTTTGTGCCCTCTCGTTCAAGTCTCCGAGGTTGATTTTGCTTATAGGCGTCGTGCCTACTGCGAATAAAAAGGTTTAAGCTAAAAAACACAAGTTTTTAATTCGGTTGTTTTTGGACTCCGTCGTCAACGTCCTCGAAACCGATTTTTCCGGCATACGTTGCGCTTTTTTGGCGAGTCGCGAACGAGTTGGGAGTTGTCTGTGCGTGCGAATTCTCGGCGTTCGCGAGTGCGGTCCGCGAGTGAAAGTTGTTCCGGTCCAAGGATAACGGCCCAAGCTTTGACTCCAACATTTAACTGCAAGAGCGCCCCAAAGGTAAGATTTTCATCATAGCCTAATTTTAATTGGTCGAGGCCCGGGCTTTCAACTCCGCATGAGCGACTGGCAGGTCCGCGCAGTGAAAGGACACTTCCGGTCGTCAAACGACTTTGAAGGATCTCGCTCAAAAGCTCGTGAAAGCTGGCGCTGACGTCTTAGTTATCGGAACTTACCTGGAGATTATGTAATTCAATGGCAGGCGCGAGCCTCTGTCGGGCGCAAATATAGACGTATTTCTATCAAAGAGAACTATATGCAGGTGAGACACATCGGGTCTGCTCGTTAGTGCTCGGGCCATAAGAATGAATGGGAAATATAAAGCGCCAATGACGAAGCCGTCGTCACGGCTCCTCGTGGTGGGCATTAACTCATGAGCCCTGTTCACAACGCTCTAGAAACATGCCCATGGCTCATGGGTCCCGCATTCAGTTGGCTCAAAATTCCGTTTGCTGAATTGGAAAAGCGGGATTTTACATTCTGTCGAACGGAACTATGTGCAAAGTGTATGAGCCATGGGCATGTGTCTAGAGCGTTGTGAACAGGGCTCATGAACTCATGAGCCCGGAATGCCCGAGGAATGCCCACCACGAGGTGCCGCGACGACGGCTTCGTCACTGGCGCTTTATATTCCCTATTCATTCTTGTGGCTCGAGCACTAACGAACAGACCCCATCTTTCCCACCTGCATCCATAGTTCTGTTTGATAGAAATACGTCCGTATGACCAAAGGGTACCGATGGAACCATTGGAACCTCAAGGGGGGATGGAACCATTGGAACCCCCAGGGGAGGATGGAACCGATGGACTGCTCCCTCAAATCGAGACAAATATGAGCGTTTTCAATACCAGCCTTAATGAATGCACAGTAAAAAAAGTCGGCACATATTAAACATCGAATTTTTTCCGATTTTTTTTTTCGGTTCAGGTAACCGAAGTTTTTGGTTGCAGAACGAAGTTCAATTAAGCCCACCAAAATTAGGTTTTGAGGCGAAGAACTTCGATTACCTGACCCGGACGCATATGTATTTATGCTAAAAGGAATCATCGGACGTATTTCTGCCAAACAGAACTATGGATTAAGACATGAGCCCCGAGACCCATAAGAATACATGCGCAACGGGGTTCACGTATTAATGCACATAGTTCCGTTTGATAGAAATACGTCCATATGTGCATAGAGTTAGCATGCGACATAGTTCGTTTCCGCATAAATACATCCGTCTGACAACGGTGGCCTAGACCTTATTGGTACCAGCGGGCCGATCATTGAAATTTTGTGTTGTCAGGTGGAATTCATCGATTTGATAAGTCATAGCCGATCACCACTGTTTAACCTATGTTCGCCAGACAAACATGAAACAGCTATATATTGAGAGTTAAGACAACCCCCCCCCCCCCCCTCATGGAGTCACAAACGGGAATTAAGATTACACAAATTGAACGTTTTTCGTAATCTTTGATCGGCCAATTCTCAAATCCCTTTCTCCGTCTTCTCTCTCATTCCGTTTGTTCCTTGCCGACCCCGTAATTCCCCGGTCCATTCCAGATTATAATCTATGGAATTGGTGAAAATGTAATCTTTATACCCGTTTGTGACACTGTGGAGGCCTAAAATACGTGAACCAATCAGAAATGGATTCACGTTGTCTTAACTTTCAGTATAAAGGGACTCTAGCCTCACCAAGATTCATTTGGCTTACATACATTTAAATGGAGGAAAAAGAGTGTTGCTAACTTTCAATAATCGCTACTGGGGGTCTTCCCTGGACCAAGATAGACTTTTAAGCGCCTGCAAAGTGAATTTCTAAAAGTGTTTCGGATCATTCTGGACAGTATTACGAAAAACCGGGGGGGAGGGGGAGGGGGGTCGTTGAATACAATTTTCTGCTCGGACGCTGGTGGTTCCATTTTCTCAAAACTTTAATTTTGCACTTGCTGCACCCTTTGGTAACATGGGGGATTGTCTACGAGTTTTTGGCTGAGGGTTTTCGAGCGGGATTTCTTGGCGACCCGACGTCGTCGAAGCGGCGTGTGCGATGACAGTTGGCCTGAGTTTGAGTCGTTGTCGATGGGCATCTGATGCAACGACTCGCGTGGACCTATTTTATGACGCTATCGCTGGATCTCATCACTCACGGCTTACTTAACTGAAAGCACTGACCGCCTCAAAATGTCTCAGAGCCTCATTGCGGTGCAGTGAGACCTATATCGACGGCGCAAGTCCGCAACCGCGTATCTCGGTTTTCGACGGTTTCGAGTTAGCTGCAGAAATGAGGTGTAGTAGATGCCTTTTACCTGCTATCGAAATATTTAAGTAGAAAAAAGCCTGAAAGTCACCTAAAAACGCAGAACTCAGGACAAGTATCTCGGAGCTAATTTCAATAACACGTCTCTCGTGCCGTCGCGGAGCATTTAGTACATCGCGCGCTCTTGCGGGAAGAATCGTGAACAGTTTAGGAGGGTGATTCTTTCTGAATTTCTTACATGGAACAATGTTGAATCATCAAGAAAATTCGGTCACGCTTCAATAAAAGGCATGCATTCACTTCCCTCGCAAAGAGTGAAATATTAGCGAAGATTTTGAACCACCATCATCTAGAAGTTCCCTTCTCGCACTCAGTGCCTCATTTATTATAGGAGCTCAGTCAGTAGTTTGCATGGTGGAAACCATCGAATTTAAGTATTTTTTTTCTTTCTTAATAGTGGGCTTATAATTTTTGGTAAGTAATGTAGGTGTTTTGCTAAAAGACGGTAGGTAATTTGTCTTGTCCATACTTTTCCCCCGAAAAGTTATCAATGGGAAGAAAAGCCATGAAATCATGCAATTAATTACATCAAACAGTCTCCTCGGTTCAGAATGACGTATAAGAAAATCCACAAATCGATCCAAAAATTGGTAGATAAACTCAGTACCTATGGTCAGGCCCGCCACATCCCACCTCGGGCCCTGGTACCAGTTTTAAGGTCCGGGCCCCAAGCACGGAGGGGGGGGGGCAGTCCGAGGGGCATCCCCCGAGAAATTTTGGAATTTATACGACTAATCGGACGCATTGTGAAGCTTCCATACAGAATTTTTCCATCAATTTCTGCGGAACAATTATGTTTTTTTTTTCTACTTTCAGCACAAAATACTTGCGAATTGTTGCATTCAAAACATCTGGAAAATTTTTATTTTTTTTTTTGGGGGGGGGGGGCATATGATACTATTTTCAGTTCTAAGAGGGCCAGGCCCCCCTGGACTCCCCCTTCGTTTGTCTATGGCAAGGGAGTTGAGCCATGAGCCATTGAAGTCGAGGATGCCCAGACTGGAGACTCTTAGCATCTGACGACGGAAAAAATGAAACGCAGTTACTAAAAATATCCCTCTGTACTGAAAATCTTGAAAATAGATAGAAATTTTCCAAGAAGTATACTTCTTTGAAAATTTTAGAAGAATTCTACGGTGCCCCAGCGTGCTTCTGAAAATCTATTCACCTTCTGCGAAATTTTTAGGGTAAATTTTTCACTTTTTCTTACGAAACAAGGGTTGCATGTGAATTCGTAGTGGTTTTTCACGGTAACATGGGCCCCCTCCGGGGCCGGGGCCCCGGTACCAGGTACTCAGTATTCCCTCTTTGTTGCGGGCCTGCCTTCATGCACGCTGGGCTTGTCGATTTCCTTTGACATTTCTGCAGTGGTGAATGTATAGCTGAAGTGCGCTTCAGCTAGAATTGTATATAGCAAATGGGTAACTTTTATTGGAGGATTATAAATAAACAAGTGGTTAGAAAAGGTGGTTAGAAAAGTGGTTGAAAACGCCTTCAAATGCGGCGTAATACCTCACGCATTCCGGAGAGTTCAAATAGTTGTATCATTCCACCTTAAAAATGCGACGGAAGATTGCAATTGAAATAGCCCTCATGCATGCTGGGCTTGTCGATTTCCGCTGAAATTATTGCAGTGGTGAATGGATAGCTGAAGTGCGCTTCAGCTATAATTGTACTTACAAATGGGGGTTTTTTCTAGGAGGCTTAAAAATAAACAAGTGGCACGGAATATAACAAAAGAATATGAACTATGCAAAACGATAATCCGGATATCGGAACTTGGCTGTTTTGAAAACGCCTTCAAATGTGGCGTGATACCTCACACATTCCGGAGAGTTCAAATAGTTGTATTTATACGCCGTATGAATTTGACGGATTATATAAGTGGAAATAGCCTTCATGCAGGCGCGCCACATCCTCTCTCTAGCCCTGGTACCAGTTTTAAGTTCCGGGCAGAAAGCACGGAGGGGGGGGGGGGCAGTCCGAGGGGCATCCCCCGAGAAATTTTAGAATTTATACGACTAATCGGACGCATTGTGAAGCTTCCATACAGAATTTTTCCATCAATTTCTGCGGAATAATTTTGTTTTTTTTTCTACTTTCAGCACAAAATACTTGCGAATTGTTGCATTCAAAACATCTGGAAAATTTTTATTTTTATTTTTTTTGTGGGGGGGGGGAGCGTATGATAGGTACTATTTTCAGTTCGAAGAGGGCCAGACCCCCCTGGACTCCCCCTTCGTTTGTCTATGGCAAGGGAGTTGAGCCATGAACCATTGAAGTCGAGGATGCCCAGACTGGAGACTCTTAGCATCTGACGACGGAAGAAAATGAAACGGAGTTACTAAAAATATCCCTCTGTACTGAAAATCTTGAAAATAGATAGAAATTTTCCAAGAAGTATACTTCTTTGAAAATTTTAGAAGAATTCTACGGTGCCCCAGCGTGCTTCTGAAAATCTATTCACCTTTTACGAAATTTTTAGGGTGTATTTTTCTCTTTTTCTTATACGAAACAAGGGTTGTATGTGAATTCTTAGTGGTTATTCACGGGTAACACGGGCCCCCTCCGGGACCCAGTACCCCCCCCCCCCCCTTACGGCGGGCCTGCCTATGGTTCCTATTCTCACAATGTACCAGGTGCCTTTGCTTTTCTAAAATGCAAAAATACATTTCTTGGCCTCATTCTAAAAATTCGCCACCAATGCAAGTTTGTGGGAAGGAACGTGAGGCTATCTTTAAAGTGTAAAAGTGTTTCAGTTAAAGTATCATCTTAAAGTGGCTGTCAAAACTCAGACACTAAGTCATGGCTCCTCCGGTAAAAAGAATAGACTGGAGTCGCGCATCATTTTTCATGGGTGGTATGACAGTCGCTGTTAGATGAAAGGGGACGAAACTCTTGGTATCAGTGTCACATACGTGCGTATTTGAAGGCGCTCGATCACTCAGGAGCCCCTCTGAAGAGGATTCGGGCAATAATAATGAAACAGTATTGGAGGTGCCGGTTTCTATTTCATCCATTCAATTTTGTAACAGTACAAACATGGGTTTTGAGGTTTTCTTTCGGCATTCGGTAAACCACTATTAGCAACGTACGATACTCCATCCATGCTGTGAGACTCACTGAACCTTCTAAGAAACGAATCAGAGTGCACAAGCCTTGTTAAACTCTATTTTGAGTTCTTATTCAGTCAAAATCGGCAAAAAATAGGTTTAAAACTGTGATTCCCCAACTACGTATCTCGGAATTCGGTGTTGGAACACTGAAAAAAAAGTAGTTAGCGTTGAGAACTAATTTGGTAAGTTCTCGCCAAGTAGAATCAAAATTAGGCTTCAGAACTAATTTATTGTACTGAAGCACCAATCAATTCGCTTCATACGCTGACTTGACTTTACTAGAGCGCGAACCAGAATTGGAAAACAGCACTAGCTGTAAAATTAGCGCTGTGGTAAGACAAATTCACCTTCGGGTCAAACTAATTCGCCCTCAACACTAACTGCCACATTGTCCGTTACATTTATTTAGTTTCGAAAAAGTGGCGTCGGTACAACAGCCTCAATCGCGTCAGCTCGTGAAAATCAATTAAAATGTGAAATTTCGGGCTCGTTTGACAATGTAAATACTCCCGGTATGATTTATAGTGTCCTCTCTTTCTTGAAAACGTTCGAAAGCAACATAAATAAACCTGTTAAGGTTAGAAATCGTCTGTTCGATTCAAAACGTAAACAAGCATGATATTCGTTGGAGTCGTCAATCTTCTATATTAAATTGCGATTAAAGCGTTCCGCGTTCAGTTTATATTTTACGAAAATCTGTGAACTTACTGCTTACTTCTATAGTTCGTGTTCTCCCGTAATTTCAAAAGAATATCTCAAGTGTTCGGACGAGATATGTTTATTCAGTGTGAACATTCGCTACCGTTTCATGTGTGAGTGTGTGTCTCTCTAAAGGATAATTCTGTCTACTTGCACATACCTATGGGATATTCCTTTCCTCTGTCGTTCATTTGGAACCGGTCAGTTGATTTTTACCTCTCATCTTTTAAGAAATCTTCTTTTCCTGAAAGTATTGTCCAGTTATCATTCGCTAAGCCGTTTTCTCCTCTCTCAGTTTTGAGGTTAGGTTGACCCAACCCTACCGAATGCGAATTAGAGTAGCGGAATTAGTTTCCAGCACTAATAGTGGTTAGTGTACAGAAACCAAAAATCATGTGTGTCCAAATCACACAATTTGAGTTAGTGTATAGAAACCATTTTTAGTCATCTGACGCTAACTCATTTTTTTCAGTGAACTTAGTTCTACAAACACGTATCTCGGTTTTTCGGTCATTTCTTTTGATAGACGGGAATATTATTCAAAAAGACAGTAGAGTCTTAAGCAGCACTCTATCCTTGCTATCTTCAAAAATTATTTCCCTCTACCTTCAAAGATGAGGAATAGACGGTCTTTTCGCTCTCCTGAAAAATCGCGTTTTCCGAGTCACGTGTTTGCGGACTTATGCCGTCGATAGGTCTTTTACCCTTGAATAAATCTAGCTCCGCCACAGACCGGGACCATCATGGACCAATGTAAAAAAAGGACCCTTGTGTTCATACCGTGAGTGGGGAGCAAAATCCATTTAAAAGTCAAAACGAACCACTGCATTTAGTTAAAATACATTAAACAAACATTCCGGGCCAGATTTGGCCACATGGGCAAATTTTGTAATTTTTCAAATGTACATAAACATATATATAAAAAAAAATCGGATTCAGAAAAAAAAAAAATTACAAGCGATAAAAGGCGACAAAATCTCTCATTTCCTGAGAGTTAAAATATAGTAATTTCCAGTTTGTTCGTTTTTCGGTGATACAAGAGACATCACCTTTCATTAGTCTAGTTGAGAGAGAAACCAAACCCGCAATTTGGCCCGGAGCGGCGCGGTGCAGAGAGCAATGATGACGAGGACTTGAGATGAAAAGGAGGAGCCCTCGGCGCGCCGCGCTGGTCAGCATGGAAGACATATTAGCGCCTACAAGACTCCATGAATACTTCACGCATTGCGTCAAACGTAGAGCGATCAGTAGCGGTCGGCGTGAAACGCATAGCGCCTACAAGGTTGTAGGGATACTTCACGCAATGCGCCAAACACAGAGCGGTCAGCGCGGTGGGGAAAATTAAACTTATAAAATCATGTTTATTCTTCCATAATTTTTTCGTTCATTTCTTATAAATGAAAGTCCCTGTCCACACAGGGGTAGGTTTACAGAACTTAACTTTCACGCAAAGTTCCGTGAACTTTTGCTAGTGTTGACACGGCTATCACAAAAAATATGTCCAACACGGGTAAACGCGTCTAATGCACCCCTCCTCCTCCGGCACGTTTACTTGATGGTTTGTATCGATGTTTCAAAACAAATGAAAAGGAGGTGGCAAAATACAGGCGGCCCATGGGCGGCAAGTATACGTACATCCGGCCCTGCAACGTTGACAAATTCTCTACTTTTTAAACAGAAAACCAAGCAAGCTTTCCAACTATGTCTTTTTAAAAATCTAGCATTTGTCCAGTTTTCAGGGAATTTCACCAAAATGTGCCAGGGAAATCAGGGAAATTAATTTTTTAAATTCTGTGGCAACCCTGTAAGGAAGAACTCTGTATGAACATTCGACAGTTTCCAAATTTTCTCGAATAATACATGGGGTTGTGAGGAAATTCCTGCATAGTTTTCATAGACTTTTTTCAGATGTTTTAGATAAAATCGCGGAAAAAATTATGTCTGAAAAATTTGAAAACAAAAATTTCACCATTTTCCCGGCAAATTTGACTTTAATAAAGTAAATGTGGCAACATCTGAAGGCTCACGCGGCATTTTTCTTTAGCACGGCAGATTTGCCCTCGCGGCGTGTTTACGCCTGTTGCTGCACGGAGAAAAAAACCTCGTGCGTGGGACCCGAAGTTTAGGTCATATGGATCTTTGAAGTTTTCGGATTGAGCATCTGAACACTAGCTGCCGAAGTTCAGGTCAGAAATCTGAAACTTCACTTCTTACATCTGAAGTACCTCAGATGTGAGAACCGAAGTTTTTCGGATGTGAGAACCGAAGTTTTTCGGGTGTGAAAACCGAAGTACTTCAGATGTAAGAACTGAAGTTTCAGATGTGTGATCCAACCTCAGCAGCTGGACCTAAAGTGTTCAGATGCTCAATTCAAAAACTTCAGAGATCCATATGACCTAAACTTCGGGTCCTACGCACGAAGTTTTTTTCTCCGTGTGGAAAAGCGCGCCGCATTTTTTGAGTTATGTGGCTTATGTTTCAACACTGTCTGGTTGAACGGCTGCATAACGTGGATGGTTCGGAGCGCGAACTCATAGAGGAGACGTGGAGTGCGATTATCCCGGTAATCAAGTTTTCCCGATGATAATTCCACGCGACTCGCCCTGCCCGACGCGACGCGACGCGACGCCGCGCGCCGCTGCCGTTGGCGCACCTCCGGCTCACAAGAGCTGCTAATGAGCACTCCAGTGGTTGAGACCTAGTTTCGATCAAACACCACAAGCCCAGCGTAATGCACACTTCTTCGCCACAGGGTTGCCAAAAAGTTATTTTTTAAAAAAAAAATGTATTTAAGTAATTTCCTTACACAGGAATTATACATTTTACATTATAATATATTAGCCTAAGACTAAGCCTAGGACTAAGTTATTATTAGCGGGCCAAAAAGTACGAGGAAAATAGGAAAGTAGACTACTATCCTCCCAAAAAAGAAGAAGAAGAAGAAGAAAAAATTATCCAATAAAAGTTTGGAGAAAATGAGTCTGTTGCACACAAGAGATAAACCGCTGGAGCCGTTCAAGTATTGGCGGCTACTTAAAACCCTCTATAACATAGCGTTAAAAATTTGTAACAATAAATGTTTTGGGTTTTTAAAAATTGAATCTTTTCTGTGTGGCATGATTTTGCAAATTTTCATTAGTTTTTTTTTTTTTGAATAACTGATTCCAAAAAATGTTAAATGTCGGAAAAAATTGGTACTCTATGTTTTTTATGCAAGCTACAATATAGATTAGTGCCCCCAGCATCTGAGATCCAATATTAATTCATGCCATACAGGGTTAAGGAGGAAGGGAACTCAGCTTGCCTTAGGGAGTCTCGTGGGGGGAAATCTTAGTCTAATGCGAGCCTCATTTTTTAAAAAAAATAAATTAATTAAATCTTCCGTGAAAATTATAATTAAAATTATTATTTACAAATAAAATATTTTTTCAGTTATTTTCAAGTTGTCCTCTGTTATTTTCCAAAAGGTTGGGGAGAGGTTGTCTTACGAGGACCTTAAAAGAGAGTAGAGTGAGGGTCAAATCATATTTAGCTCTTTTTTATAAGTGTTTGAAGTTTCCTAAACTTGCGATTTCCTTACCTTTTTCACTTATGCCTCGTCTTAACGAGCGCGGTTCGTAGAACTTTGGGCAAGCTTGTTCCTGGAACTGATTAGAACTCAGCCATGATTAATTCCATGGAGCCCCAGTTCGTTAAACGAATGCACCTAAAAAAAAAATCATAGAAAGCCCATAATGTCATCAGAGAGGGTAAACTAAAATTAAAATAAACTGTAATTTGCAATATTAACAATAAGAACCATCGACTATCATTAAACGGAGAGTAAATCACAAGTTGTCCTTAGCCTGGACGGATTGGACTTATTTTATACCAGTTTCAATCGTTAGCGTTTAGTTCAAGAGTTCAAAATTTTACTAATAATTGTTGCCAAAACTGAAAAGCATACAAAGAAATACTATTGTGACAAGGTGGAGAAATGGTGCTGGGTCCACATCATTTAATACTATGTCATGACCGTTTAGCATCCTCTAAATTTCCCCTGGTGAAAAATTGTGTAATTCTGGACCTCATATGGCAACTCTGGGTGGCAAATATCATTTCTAACATGGCTTTACTTGGCACAAACCCATCGTCGTTGCAGAATAAATCAGAGCCATTAATTAGGAAAATTACACCAACTGACATCATCTATCTAGAGGAGTGAGCTACGTGCTACGTGTTCTTTAATTGATGATCAGAGTCCTGTGCTGGTGAGCCCCTATTGTTTGGCTAACAAAATGAGTGGAACAGGACAACAAAAGAAGCCTTCGGCCATTCCTCCTTGCTCTTAATCCCATTTGATCTACATCGGAGCAACGTCGGAAGCAAATCGCCTTCAATTATAAAATATGCAACACGCATGTACTTTAAGTTCGAATAGGTGCATCTTGTATTTGCATGTTTCCATGAACTTAACGCTGTTACATTTATCCGCAGAGCTATTAATAGAGGAGGAAAGCCACGTGTACCCGTGTTTTTTTGTTTTGTTTTGTTTTTTTGTAGATAAGATGCAGTTTTATTTTCCTTTATGCTTCTCAACTGCAATGCTTGGAATTTTGATGCCAAAACATATCTGGAAATTTTCTGTGAATTTTCTTCTCTTATTCGGAAGTATGCACTGGGGAGTTTGAGGAGCACTTTCGGTGAGGTTGCTTTTAAAAACAATTCAAACCTGAGCGGATACACGCGCATGCATCGTCGCGTTCGAAAAGACGCAAGCGGACGTATTTCTGCCGAACGGAACTATGTGCGTTAAGACATGAGCCCTGATACTCATAACAATATGTGCATAACAGGGCTCACGTCATAATGCACATAGTTCCGTTTGATAGAAATTTTGTCCACTCATCATATGTACGAGGGGCGTTCAATAAGTAAGTATCCCCCCCTCTCTAAAATCCATAAAAATGGACCAATTTTAAAAAACTTGGGCTCAAAATCTTCCTTAGGATATTTTGAGTTCAACAAAACAAACCGCAACAAAATCGGACTATGTGCGGCCGAACGCGAGCCGTTTGAACGCGCCGAGGTGCTCGACGCTCCCGCCGAATCTGCGAGGATTTGAAGTCCGCTACAGGAGAAGAGCTTCTCTGCCAAAGCCTCAGTCGTTCATCACTGACGAAAAATCAAAGAAATTTTTGTAGAATAAGGGGCTTACCTCACTTCTCCACATAACCAGCTCGATCCAAGCAAGTCTGATACTGAGACTAAGACTAAGAGAACAGCTTTTGGATGCCTCGTGCGTGGAAGTCTTTCAGCTGACCGCGGATGAAAGAGTGGACGGCTTGTTTGACCTCTTCCACGATTCAAAATTAACTCCTCCGAGTTCAGATTTCAGATACGATAATAAATGGCAAACCAGACCACCATTTATTCCCGTTCCTGAAATCTGAACTTGGAGGAGTTAATTTTGAATCAGTGGAAGAGGTCAAACAAGCCGTCCACTCTTTCATCCGCGGTCAGCTGAAAGACTTCCACGCACGAGGCATCCAAAAGCTGTTCTCTTAGTCTTAGTCTCAGTATCAGACTTGCTTGGATCGAGCTGGTTATGTGGAGAAGTGAGGTAAGCCCCTTATTCTACAAAAATTTCTTTGATTTTTCGTCAGTGATGAACGACTGAGGCTTTGGCAGAGAAGCTCTTCTCCTGTAGCGGACTTCAAATCCTCGCAGATTCGGCGGGAGCGTCGAGCACCTCGGCGCGTTCAAACGGCTCGCGTTCGGCCGCACATAGTCCGATTTTGTTGCGGTTTGTTTTGTTGAACTCAAAATATCCTAAGGAAGATTTTGAGCCCAAGTTTTTTAAAATTGGTCCATTTTTATGGATTTTAGAGAGGGGGGGATACTTACTTATTGAACGCCCCTCGTATCTAGCCATCGAAATACCATATTTACTGCTTCTCCTTTTTTTTTTTTTTTTTTTTTTTTTTTTTTTTTTTTTTTTTTTTTTTTTTTTTTTCCAAAACTTGCAAGCCGAAGCGAGAGTGAATAATGATCCCCATTAAAGGGAGCATGCTCTTCTTTCTCCTCCTCTTTTTCTTAAGATCATAAGCGGTTCTAGATACCTCGAACGGCGGGGGGGGGGGGGGCTTTTTGAATTTTTGAAGCATATAATATGCAGTTTGAGTCATGCATGAATAATTATAAAATTTAGCCGTATTTCCCTTTTCTTTCATATGTTCCTTCCTTCTTTCTTCCTTCTCTTATTTTCCTCCTTGTTTCGGGCGAACGGCGGGGGCTTACGACTCCCCCCCCCCCCCTTTAATTCGCCTTTCCTTAAGATCAGTGCATAAGGTCCCTTTATCTCTGGCGGAATTAATATCCAGTATCTACTGTTGAGGCCACGGACATTCGTCAAAAGTAAAATAAAAATAAAAACATATTTAACCTCGGTCTGCCAAACAAGTTTTTCCCACTAGTTTGCCAATACCGGGTCATTTTAGACCCGTATTTAGAATACACAGGATCTTCTTTTTTATTATTTTTTATGTATGCACGTATTTTAAATAGTGTTTTACATTAGAGGAACCTAAAATTAGACATATAGGCCTAATATTTTTTTCCTTCCAAAGTTTAGATAGCCAACATTCAACGTATTCATGAAAAACGCATATGGCCACCGTCGCGTCAGTCGTCTGGCCGTATAGCACCTGACCATTTGATCCATCGTATCAACCCCTGGTTTCGTTTTGTTGTAGTATAGGGTGATCTCTGGCTTCGATTTTACCTCAGGGATGATAGCAGCATCATCAAAGGTCGTTGAAATAAATAGATTAAGAAAAAAAAAAAAAAAAACCGAAAATTCCCAGGGAAACGGAAGACGGGTCAAAACTGACCCGGTATTGTCGTTCTCGCGGTAGTCGTGAAAAAAAGCTTTAGCTACTCGTTTTTTTTAGTGGTTTTTCTTTTAAATTCACGTAATTCAATGTCTTTGTAAAGCTATTTGTGAATGTTAAGTTTCCAGGGGCAGCAGGTGAAAAATGGGCGTTCTTATACGAAGCGCCGGGTCAAAAATGACCCATGTTTGGCAGACTAGGGTTGATCATCCTTCGGCGATGATATCCAGCTCTGTGCTTATCTCAAAGGTGGCCGTTTAGCATAAAAAAGAATAAGCTGATGAAAATTGGGCGAAAAGTAAGCGTCAACTTGTTTTACCTTTTTAGACACTTTTTGTTTTGTTTCGCTTTTTGCGAACGCGGTGTTCTCATTCATTTTGTAGGTAGGTAGACAAGGCAAACAAGTTATCGACTTCACTGTCTGGAGGTGCGTGCCCTTTAGGCAAGTTCTCATTACTCTCAGCCTAGCCTGAGCCATTATCCGAGAGCGTCTCAACGTAACAAAAGGACAACTCATTAGTATCGGCAACTCGTTCTATACCAATTAAATGGTTTTGCACTGCCGATCAAACGTGTGACAAATTCTTTGATGAGGAAAAAACTAAGGCTTACAATCCCGGCCGCAAGGTGGCGGGCTTTTTTGGTCGAAGCTGCCAAACCGTTGGATAACTTGTTTGTCTCAGCCTCATATGAAAGCTAAGTTAACAACCAGAGGAAGAGAGCTCGAACAATGAGTACATGCTGTTTCAGTACTGAGGGCTCTCAGAGTGAAGGCATCAGTTCCCGAGGATAAAGTTTCTTCATTTAATGTAAAAATACATATCTCTGAAAAGTAGCATCTCACTTGTGGCATTTCGAAAGCCAATTTCACTTTTATTTCAAGTTACAAACGCTCTTTGTACCGAGTGTGATTGAATACATTACAAGTAGTAACAATTTATTACGGATCATTTAGGAAAAATATGTTCATCATATTTAGTAGAGTCTCCGATTAAAAAAAGGAACAAAATCAATGGTAGGTCACATTGTTACAAATTTAAAGTATGTAATTAGAGCCTAGAAAAAACATTACCGTACCTCGAATTTGTGGGCTCCACTTTAAATTTCAAATGAACATCAGCAAAACGAACCAATAAATATTATTATAACTTTACCACTTTAAAGCAAGCTTTTTTTCCAACTAGGGGAACATCGTGCATCAATTCACATGCAAAATGCAAAATCTTCACAGACTCACAAGAGTTATCTCGTTTGCTTTGCCAATCAAATGCTTCCGGTTGACCGACCAAACTGCGTTTTTTAAAGATAAATTTCAGCAATATCCCTCTGTCTGACATTTTGAATTGAATTTTGCAGAAAATTTCAAGGTAGATGGAAAACTTTGGTGCATAGAATCACACGTATTTTGTCTAAGAATAAAAAAAATAAAATAAAAAAATTAATAGATAAATGACATACGGTTCTTTCTTTTTTATTTGCTGGATATTTGGCCTATAGCCCCCTCAATTATCTATGCACGTTATTTATTGTCCTTAGGCATGGTGATAGATCTATCTATATACTGTATAGGCCTTTCAAATCTTTAGGGATTAAGGTGATTCGATGGACGCCATATTTTTTGTCAAAACTATATGCGATATATCCAATCGATTGGTTCCATTTTTTCAGCCATTTGTCATTTTTCTCGAATTTTGAGATCGCAATTCTGTTGTCAGGAGACTAAAGAATTCACTTACCAATTTTGACAAACGAATTCAACGTAATAAAGACGTGTTTTTTTTAGAGGTAATGCAGGCAGTTTCAATATCAGTATCGAAATGCGATATTTTTCCTTTAAAAAAACCACGCCTTCATTACGTTGAGTTTGATTGTCAAAATTGGAAAATGAGTTCTTTAGTCTCCTGATAACAGACTTGCGATCTCAAAATTCGAGAAAAATGACAAGTAGCTGAAAAAATGGAACTAATCGATGCTATATATCGCATACCGTTGTGACACAAAATATGGCGTCCATCGAATCACCTTAAGACCGAGTAGAGTCTGTTTCAGCAGACCCACTCGTCAGTTCCGTAAAAATGTGTTACCACTACCGGGATTCGAACCTAGTCCCGAGTTTTCGGCAGCTTTACCGAATCACAGAAATCAGGACTGGAAATCTCGACTACAGGTGCCGAGTTTTTTGGTCGCTGGAATTGCCGATTTTTTGTGTCGTGTAGAGACGTCACTTGCTAAAAAAGACTCCAAATTTCCAGGAGATGTACCACCAAAGAAGAATGTCTTACGCGCATTCAGATGTTCCCAAGTCCTCCCATTAGGAAATCTCATCATAAAAAAGTTGGACGAAACTTAATAGAGGGGCGGCAAGTCGCATTTTGAAAAAGAAAAATGCACGAGTTTGGATTTGTTTTTTTTCAAAAATTCAACTGGTCGTAAATTCTCTTCTGTCAAAAATTCAACCAAAAAAAAAATGGTTTGAACGTTAAAAAAAGTCGTTGAACTTTTCCCTTAAAATTCAGTCATACGGAGGAACAAAAGCTCTAACCTTTTCATCTCGGTCCAAACTTGATACAACTTGATGGGTTGACAAACTCGGTCGAGTTGTTACCTATTTTCCCTGGCATTCCAGGCGCATCAGTTGAGAGTGCCTAATTAATTTTCGGAGAAGATGAAAAACTAGGCATTTACCAATTCACGTTTAAGGTGATTCGATGGACGCCATATTTTGTGTCAGAACGGCATGCGATATATCGCATCAATTGGTTCAATTTTTTCAGCTACTCGTCATTTTTCTCCAATCTTGAGATCGCAATTCTGTTGTCAGGAGACTAAAGCACTCACTTACCAATTTTAACGAAGAAATTCAACGTAATAAAGGCGTGGTTTTTTCAGAGAGAAAACATCGCATTCGATACTGATATCGAATCTGCCCTCGAATGCGATATTTTCTCTCTAAAAAACCACGCCTTTATACGTTGAATTTCTTTGTTAAAATTGGTGAGTGAGTGTTTCAGTCTTCTGACAACAGAATTGCGATCTCAAAATTGGAGAAAAATGACGGGTTGCTGAAAAAATGGAACCAATTGATGCGATATATCGCATGCCGTTCTGACACAAAATATGGCGTCCATCGAATCACCTTAAAATTATTTCTTCTTAGAAGAAATTTTGCAACGTCAAAACGGCGTTTTTTCTCAACAAAGCGGTACAAAGGAGCGTGCGGACTGTTCCGCGCCGAGCGCTCCGATTCAAAACGAGACGTCACGTCAGGAGAGATGACATTATGCTAATGACGTCGAGATGGTCCGTCGTCTGGTCCGCGGGTAGAGTGACGCCGGACTATTTGGCAAACCAATTTATAACCCCAAAGAGGCTCGGTTGCCAGATCACGGACGAATTTTCCAGAGAATCTGGAAAGTCTCATAATATGTAGAGTATGAACAGATCGCTTCATTGAGGTCCTAGGGCCCAAAAGTGCAGCCATCCTTCTAACCAACTTCTGACACACACAATTTTACTGCCAGTCTGCAGAATCTGCAGATTCTAATTCTAACCAAGATGGCCAAGAATGTACAGAAATGAGCGTTCGTCCGCAAAAATGAGTAAATTTATGCAAATACTGAGTCAAATACGTGCTTTATAAACGACGGTTCGTAACAATAGTATTAGTAAATCGTTCTGGATAATTGCAATTCATAGGTTGGCTGCATTTCTGGGCCCTAATTTTATTCGCAGAAGCATCGGTGAAGGCCTGATGGATTTTCGGAGTTTCACATCCGTTCATACTCTCGCTATACAGGTACTCTAGTTCTTCAGCTCTTTGGAAAACCATCCGATAGTCAATCGATCAATTGATAATTCTCGAATTTTGAGACATTTATCATGACTGGAGAATTTGCATTCAAATTTTTTATTACTTCAGCCGAAAGTGCTTAAAGAGCTGATTTCACGGTATTTTGTATAATTTTTTCTGATATGGAGATAGTAGAAAAATAGATTTAAAAAAAGTGAGAAAATGCACTGCCTAGTGACCGTCATCTGGCGGCATTCCCCATTTAAACACATGTATTATAGCAGATTAGATCATATTGTCAAATATTCTCCAATCATTGTTCAATTCATGAACAAAGGGTATCCTCGTGTTCAGTTCATTCAGAAGTAGCCTCTTAAACACGAAATTTTATCAAATTTCAGACACCTGCAAATTCTCTATTTCTGGGCATCACATCACGCTGCAGTGCACCGAGTATTTCTATGCAAATTCGTCCAAGAAAATCTTGAAATAGTTCTGAAAACCGTCCTGATTGAGGGATCGCTAATCGTTTTGCTTCTCGATTTGGGTCATCACTCTGGACGTATCTACTTTTGAAGCTTTTTCAAAATGCCTCTCTGTAAAATTTTGGGTATGCATGTGGTGTGAGTGTTTCTTTATCAAATAGTAGGTACAAATATTTGATGCACAACAGTTAAATGTGATATTTGTAAATGGTCAAAAAATGTTCTAAAACCCAGAAATTATCAGTTGATCGATCGACTACAGAATCGTTCTCCGAAGTGCTGAAGAACCACTTTCAGATCCTCCGATCATGGGAAATCAATTTTCGAAGATTTGGCAAATGCGCAGCGCTTTCTCTCATTAGCTGACGATGCCACCGCGCATGCGCACAGCATCGGTCGCCCACAGAAATTATTATTTCATATTTATCAAGCGTTGCATAATGACAATTGGTGGCCGATGTAATAAGATTAAAAAAAGAACTTGTGACGAAAATGGACAAAAATGAGTATAACGCGATGTAATTAGGACTGCATCCCTCGACCTTTGTCCACTTTTTTGAGTATCACTCTGGCAACGTTGCCGTATGCACTTAAATGTTGGTGAATCTTGAATAGTGTAAAGGTGAATTGGGACGGTTCAAGGCAAATTCTATCATTATTAAACTTCAAAACCATTTACATTTCGAAAGTCGCGATGCTCAAACGGTTTCACTGGGTATTTAAAAAAACTACGCTAAATCCAAGGGAGAAAATTAAAGGAAAAAAGGAAAAACGTTTACATTTTTCGTAGCTTGTCATAAATGCAATATAATTGATAGCGAGGGCGAATATTCTCTTAAAATCTGAGACAGTCTCTGCCATGCTGTGGGTGATGTTCTGAGGAGCTCTTAAGCAGCTGCAACACGAATGCTTTTGAATACAAGTGGAAGGTTAAAATAAAAAAGCTATAAAGAAAAACAAGCGGGAAAGTTCTAATACTGTCGTATTAGAAAAGCGCTCAGGTGTTAGTAAATGTATTTAGTGAAGAAAGGACGTATAAACTCCGTCGACTTGGCTGGGAAATGGAAATAAAACATCAGCTGATAGCAAACAAAGGTTACCAAGGAAACCGTAAGCGCGTATTTTTGTTTCCCGAAAATGAGCTCACCGTTGAGCTCATCAGGTGCATTTTTGGCTTCATTTGAGTTCAACGATCAATTTCGATAAGAATTACTCTACCGCTAAGAAATTTCCTTACAGACAAACGATCGAAACTACCTGCGCATTACGTTAAAAGCATAAAATACAGTTTTCACAGCTTTATTTATTTTAAAAATGGACCCCCCCAAAAAGCCTACACATCGATGAGCTGGTGCGCCATTTAAACGCATTAGCACTAGTATACTAGTACTCAGAGGCAAGTCGAAATCAAAGAGCGCCGCCTATCGGCTGAGCGCTTAATAATACAATTTGCAAAAAAAGAAAAAAAAGAGAGAAAAAAAATTGCCATCACAACACCATATGTTTCGAGGTGTTGCATTTCTATGTTTGAACTCATGGTAAATAATTCTTAGTCCGTAATTTTTTAATCGGTATCGTGAAGCACCTAGAGGGCTAGTAAAAAATCCTTACTGCCCTGCCCCTGGGCCCCTGGCATGAGGATGGCTGAGAAGTTTTTCCTCATGATTAGAACATCAGTCGAAGTCGAAAATTTCAATTAAAAAATTAAAACAAATTTATGGTACGTATACACTTCCAAGGCCGAATTTACCTACCTGCCGCCCATGGGCCGCCTGTATTTTGGCGCCCCCTTCTCAATCGTTCTGAAACTAAAATAAAAACCATCAAGTGAACGTGCCGGAGGGGGAGGGGTGCATAAGACACGGTTACTCGTGTTGGACACATTTTTTGCAAAAGCCCTGTCAACACTACTAGCAAAAGTTCACGGAACTTTGCGCGGAAGTTAAGTTAGCTGTAAACCTATCTCTGTGTGGACAAGGCCTTCCATTTCTAAGTATTCAGCGAAAACATTATGAAGAACCAACATAAATGTGGTTTAATAATTGTAACTTCGATCGCCGCGCCGCGCCGGGCTGACCGCTTTATATTTGGCGCAACGCGTGAAGTATTCATGCAGTCTTGTAGGCGCTAATATGTGTTATACGCTGACCGCCGCGCAGAGGGCTTCTCCTTTTCATCTCAAGTCCTCGTCATCATTGCTCAAATTGCGGGTTTGGTTTCTCTCTTAACTCGACTAATTAAAGGTGCTGCCTCTTGTATCACCGAAAGACGGCAAAATTAGAAATTACTATCCTCTCAGGAAATGAGAGGTTTTGGCGCCTTCTCTCGTTTGTAATTTTTTTTTTTCCGAGTCCGATTTTTTTATACCTACATTTAAAAAAAAATTGCAAAATTGCCCGCCCCCTAAATTTGCCGCAATGTGGCCACCCCGGCCACCCCCTAAATTCGGCCCTGTACACTCCGCAACCATACCACGGTTTGCGACGTCGCAGACTTTCTGTCATACTTAATTTTTTAAACGGGAAACTACTCAGCGGCAATTTTTTAAAACTGCCGTGATTTTTCTTCTCCGTGCGAAGAAAATCCTGCAAAAACTTCAAGGAACTATGCCCATTTGTTCTCCTTTGAAAAAATATATAGAGACTGAGATTTTCAAACACCGCAAACGGGATACGTGGTTGCGGACGTACGCCGTCGATATATTTCATTAAATTTTCATAAATACCAGTTAAAAAATACTTGTCCGTCTTCGCGGAAACGGAAGCTTTAAAGGAATTACGTTGACATGTTTTCTACAGGAAAAATGGGCGTATTTCTGTCAAACAGAACTATGTGCATTATAACGTGAGCCGTGTTATGCATGTATTCCTATGGGTATCTGGGCTCATGTCTTTATGCACATAGTTCCGTTTGGCAGAAATACGTCCAAATAAAGTAGGCCAGGAAATCAGCAACTGCACAATTGAGAAACATGGTTTTGCTTTTTGGCCATCGTGATAAAGCGAATTTTCGCGATCGAATATCATTCACCGTTGAATGGTATTCGACGATTGTGCATTTTTTTTCAATGATATTTGACTTCTTCGTTGGTCTCACCAGAGACCGTTGAAATCCATTAATTTGAAATTTCGAATTCACCTCGGGACTTGAATTCGATTTTTGAATTGATGCAATCGATGTCAGAAACTTCATCTCTCACCAAAATTTTTGTTCTGTCATCTCTTTCTGTTGTTGTGTTTTGTCAATTCAAGTCTGGTGTTTTCGCAATTTCTGTGTTTTAGTGTTTCGTGTTTTCTTATTTTCTTCTTAATTTCATTTAGGAAAAAAATCTGAGCTCTGATTGGCTCCTGACATCACCGATTATCGGCATCACTCAGCACTGATCAATTCGTTTGATGAATGACATTCGATCGCGAAAATTCGCTTCTAGTTTGATACAGAGTCGGTTGATGTCCTCGGTGCGTTTTGATTCACATATGGATGAATTCTACATCGATAATAATTGGCGAAGAACGATAGAGAACTTAGAACTATTTAAAATTCTTTTATGTGCCTTATGAAACAGAATGTCTTACGCGGATTCAGATGTCGCCATACCCTCCCTTTAGAAAATTTCATCCTGAAAAAGTTTAACGAAACTTAATAGAGGGGCAGCAAATCGCGTTTTGAAAAAGAAAAATGCATGAGTTTGAATTTGTTTTTTCAATAATTTAACTAGTCGTCAATTCTCTCCTGTCAAAAATTCAACAAAAAATGTTATGAACATAAAAAAAAAGTCGTTAGACTTTTTCCTCAAAATTTAGTCGTACAGAGGAATAAAAGCGCCAACCTTTTCATCTCAGTCCAAACTTGATACGATAATAATTGGCGAAGAACACTGGATAACTTCAAACTATTTAAAAATTTTTTATGTGCCTTTTACATCCCATTTTTAATGTTTCGTAATATTTATGCATAAGCGTTTCATAAGTGAACGCTATGGCGGTCCTCTTGCATAGTTACAAATTTCCGTGTTCATGGCTATTTTGGGTTACATTGAGTTACATTCTTCAGTCGGATCAGCTAGAGGGACTTGGTTGATCCAAGCTTTTGGTGATATCGACCGGAATTGTAGGTTACTTTGAGACATTTGGGGATAAAGAGAGCGTATTGCTGAAATAGTGTACTCCTGATACTCATGATGTTACTCAAAGATGAAGGACGAGTGGTTAGCGCATTGGACTTTCACTAAAGCGATTCAAGTTCGACAAAGTAACGAGGTCGCAAAGTTTTAACACAAAGATTTGCTCATGCAACCCAAAGAGAAACTAACCAAAAATACTAACTACATGTTTAGATTACTTTGTGTTTTAAATCCCGCATTAACGTGATTCGACGGTTGCCTTTTTTTGTGTCAGAGCGGCGTGCGCGATATATCGCATCAATCCGTTCCATAATTTCAGCTACTTGTCATTTTTTGCGAATTTTGAGATCGCACTTCTGTAGTTATGAGACTGAAGAATTCATGTTACAAATTTGACAAAGATATTCAACGTATTGAAGGCAGGGTTTATTCGGAGGAAAAATATCGCGTTCGATACTGATATCGCAACTGCACTCGAATGCGATAGTTTTCCTCTGGAAAAACCCTGCCTTCAATAGTTCAATAGTGCAAGTGCAGTTTCGATATCAGTATCGAATGCGATATTGTTCCTCTGAATAAACCCTGCCTTCAATACGTTGAATATCTTTGTCAAATTTTTAACATGAATTCTTTAGTCTCATAACTACAGAAAAGCGATCTCAAAATTCGTAAAAAATGACAAGCAGCTGAAATTATGGAACGGATTGATGCGATACATCGCACGTCGCTCTGACACAAAAAATGGCAACCGTCGAATCACCTCAACAAAAAATTTCTGTTACTTTGTCGCACTGTGCGGTAATAATTTCAATAATATTGTCTACGCTTCCAAATGACGTGTTGTATTACCGCTGTCCCCTTCCGAGCATCAAAACGGATCTGAAGTACCTGTCTCCCGTAAGACCGCTTGATCCGCGCGTCGGTAAATTCGATTCACTTCAAGCATCAGTGCGCCTGCAATCTCGTGGATATGCAATTCAAACAGCACCGAATAAACTTCCAGCGATTATTCGCAGTGAGCTTGTTTTCATCAGTTGATTGTTGAGTAACCGGACGTACTTAATGATATATCCCATGATATGCTTTAAGTGTCACTCAAACAAGCGATGTTTTAACATTCTGCACCGGTTTATTCACGTTTCAAGAAATGTTACTGTCTCAAAACCTGTTCTTGCCCACAAACTGTTATACATCCTCGTGCGCGTGTAGCCTAATTAGTCTGCAGGTTTGATGTAATACTTTTTCGGAAGAAAATGAAGTCATCATCATGTTATGTATAGATATCAACACCAGAAGATTTAATAGGAAAGAAGTATTCTAAACAAGGTCTGTTTAGTAAAATTTACCATTAGAATTATAATTTATCTGAGTCCCTATAGTATTAACAAAAGTAAAGAGTGTGATAAATAGAGAAATTTCCGATTTTTAATTTGAGGAATCGGAATATTAGGTATTCCTAGAGAAACATACCTCATACAATTAGAGCTTTTTGGGTCAGTACCTGCCTAAATTCAGATTAGACAAAATATATAATGGAGAAAAATGCTAAAACCTAAAATAAATCCATCAAGGTTAGTATTGAGGGATACATTCTTGCGTTTATTTTCTTGTATTCTTATCCTTATGATAAAATAAAATAACTGATCGACTTCAAAGTGAATTCTATGATCAAAAATAATGAAGAAAAAAAAATAGTACAGATCATGATAACTTGTTTAAATTACACTCCTGAACGAGCCGTGATAAATTGACTCATTTAGATGAATTAGATTTATTGGATCTATAAGTATTCTTTTTTGAACACACCACTGCTGAAAACCAACTTTGAAGTCTTCCAATCCTGCAACCAAAAAAACAACCTCTGTAGCCTACTGTGGCCTCCGTGGTATAACGAAAACGCACAACTACAACACCATTAAAATGCACGAGGAAAAAGATAAATACTCAACCTATATTTGTTAATCACTTTTTCCTGAGCATTTTCTTGGTTTTGATCTTGAGTTAGTGTACGACGTCGATATTTCAACAATATTGGCTCTCTAATTTACTTCAGAGCGGGCTGTTTCTTCTGGAAGAATATTAAGAATTTCTGTTTTTGTATTTTATTTTATCTAATTTATTTTACATATCGTGTTCTTTCTTTTGATAAATGAAATATTTGAATAATAAATCATCTCGTTCGGTGCTAATAACTGAATCTATGACTTTGCTCACCCAATTTATTCACTTTCATTAAAGGAATTTCAGGAAGTCTGTTGAACAGAGCAATGATTATAAATTGCACGTATCGAATGCATCCGTAGGCTCCATAGCTTCTGAAAATTTCACCGCACATATCATACTGACTTATTTTTTCAGTAGATATATCAGGTTGATTTCCATGATTTTTCGGCCTTCGGCCCTTGATCAGCCGAAATTTTCAAATGTTATCAAGTCCCGTATTGCTGTACAGCAATAGGGTGATTTAAAAAAAAATATCGGTCTCAGATCTTAGTTACCAGTAGTATTTCTGGAAGATATAGCTGACCAGAGAGTAGAGGTGAAGTGAGTAGAAAAATTTAAGATTAATTCATGAATTCTCTTTTTTAGACAAAAATTGTGATTTTCCGTACATTTACTAATGTCGGAAAATATTAAAACAAAATGTATGTTTTGAATATCGGCTGCCAGTAGACATTTTAAAAGACAGAATACTAAAGTAGAACTGTGCAAAATTTGGGCAAGATCAGACTGTATTTATGAGGATGCGCACCTCTCTTACGCGCTTTAAGATTGCCCATCGAAAATTACTTTATTAGCCGTAACAAAATTCAATCCGTGGAAAAACGCGCAGCGTTTTTTCTGTGTGGAGATGCGCCCCTAGATATAGATTGCCCATCGAAAATTACTTTATTAGCCAAAACGAAATTGAATCCGTGGAAAAACGCGCAGGACCAGCGTTTTTTGCGTGTAGGGGAGATGCGAACCCCCTTAGAATAGTCCGATCAAGCCTAAATTTTGCGCGGCTCTAATCTGGTATTCTGTCTTGTAGATTTTCCCCTGGGAGCCGAAATTCCAACTCGCAAGGTATTTTTAAATCGTCCCAAGGTCAAAATACTAAAACTCACGATTTTTTGAGGGGGGGGGGGAGGGGCTCGCACCCTCCAAAAATTAACGGGCCGATTTTTCTCAGATTATTTCTTGCTATCTCTATAAGAATGTCTTCTATTGGAACAAAAATACGAGATTGAAAATTTTCCGATCCACGCTCAGAGAGGCATTCGTTGAGATTGGGATACATGGCGGCCAGAGGAAATCCCTCTGTGAGGATATGAAAAAAGTGGGAAGTTGGGCTTTTTGTCGGACTCGGGGATTATTTCGCGAGCAATTTGACATCCCAGATGGATTTCGTAAAGTGGAGCTCCCGCGTCCGCACCGACCGCAATCCTCGCTCAGATATCTTACGCAGATATGCTATCCGCGAATTAAATCATCGTTACGTTGCGTGACGTCATTCGCGATTATCGTGATCTCATACCCGCGAATCCTCAAGCATCCGTCTACATCCGAATCTTCATTTCCGTTGAAAACGCTCCCAAGTATTTTGATCCGATGACGTAATGCTCGAAAAGAGGGGGTGGAGAGGGATGTACGATGACACGCATCATACCACATTTTTAGCGGTCTTACGGAGACTTCAAATGGATCGTATTTTGCAAAAAAGAACCAAGGGCATTCCAATGTTGCTTGGATTGAACAACACACAGTTTTTGAAACACAATTACTGAAATCATGCAAAAAATTAAATTTACAAAGGTAATTTTCGTCATGAATGTATAGTTTATTGAGAGTAAAGATGAATTTTCTGTAGATGATCAGTTTATTTTTGCAAGGTAAACAGGCCCGGACTTAGGGCGTGTGCAGGGCGTGCGGCGCACACGGGCGCCAGCCTTTGGGGGGCGCCACGAAAGAAGAAGAGAGGGAAAAAAGGGGGGAAAAGGAAAAGGAAAAAAAGGGAAGAAAGGACAAGGGGAAAAAGGAAACGAAAACAAGGTTGGGCAGTGAAAGCAAGGAAGAAGGGGGGAAATTGAAGGAAAAAGGAGGCAAGAAAAGTGAAAAGAGAGTCCGCGAGAAAGGGGGGGGGCATAAAAACCATAGACAAAATATAAAGAGAATTGCCGTCTAAAGGTAAATTTTCAGGACAAAAACTCCACCTGGTCCATAGACGGTCAGGCGCCCCTTGACCCTAAATTTGCAGCTGTACATGCAGAAATACAAGAGTAGGCATGTAGTAAGGGGGCTCCATAAATCCATCGAACAGGAGCCAACATAGCATTTTAGGCCACGTCCGCCATCTTGGATTTGAGAATTTTTAAACATAGTAAAAATTCGAGTTTCCGGTCGAAAAATACCCTCAGACACCGAGTTTCAAAAAAATCCATCGAACAGGGGCCGACATGGCATTTTAGGCCACGTCCGCCATCTTGGATTTGATAATTTTCAAAAATCGACTAAAAATTCGAGTTTCCCGTCGAAAAGTACCCCTGATCCCGCGGTTCACAAAGCTCTAACGAACAGAAACGGAGGCCAGAACCGGGGCTCATTTTAGGCCACATCCAACATTTTGGAGTTGAGAATTTCAAAAAATTGACTAAAAATTCGAGTTTTCCGTTGAAAAATACCGTGCGATACCGCGTTTCACAAGACTCGAACAAACAGAAACCGAGATAGCATTTTAGCCCACGTCCGCCATCTTGAATTTGAAAATTTTAAAAAATGGACTAAAAATTCGAGTTTCCCGTCGAAAAATTCCTCCTAACACCGAATTTCAGAAAAATTCATCGAACAGGGGCCGAGATAGCATTTTAGGCCATTTCGGATTTTCGAATTTTGAATTTTTTTGAATTTTGACAGATTTTGATTTAAAATTCCCAAAATCGAAGCTCAGATTCGGATTCCTCGTAAAAAATCGATGCGATTTCATGTATCATACCCTGACACCGAATTTCAGGAAAATCTATCGAACAGGAGCCGAGATGGCATTTTAAGCCACGGCAGTCATTTCAGATTTTCGAATTTGGAAAATTTGACTTAAAATGCGTGATACCCAAAATCGAAGTTCAGATTCGGATTCCTCGTTAAAAATTGATACAATTTCATGTATCATACCCGAGCATAGCGTGAAGGAAAGAGACGTAACGTAGACATACTGATTCGAGCATATGAATCCAACGTGGCAACATGGGTATGTGCTCAGTGGGTCAGCGGAGGAGGAAGAATAAGAATTTATCGTGAGGAATTCCTCGGGACGAAACCGAATGCTTAGCGCCGGCCGGCGCCTCACCGTTCGGTTGCATCTCGGGCGACCGGCGCGGCGGCGTAGTTCAAAGAGAATCTATACGCGTCGTTAAACCTTTTCCTTCACGCTATTTTAACATATGATACATGAAATCTCATCAATTTTTCACGAGGAATCCGAATTCGAGCTTAGATTTTGGATATTACGCGTTTTAATCTATTTAAAATCGTAGGAGAAATTACAGAATTGTCCTTGAAAATTGATCACACATTAGTGATTTTTTGCCGCATTTGTCTTCTACGTTCACGTAATGAAATTGGATCAACAGTTGACCCATCGACTGGTCTAGCCTAACCCCCCAGAATCGGTCTAAAGGGCGAACGATTTTATCAGATAAGATGTGCGGTCCTAGTTTCCGGGCAATTGCGGTTTGATGGAAGCTGCGATGAGGAGAAACGGAAGATATGCAAAACTCGGGCGGATATTAAGTGAGAAACCAGGTAGGGGAAAGGCTTTCTTCCCGAAAAGTTAGTGCTCGGGCCGACTTACATGGTCACTGGAGCATTGTAAAGCAGGTTATGGGAAACTATTTTTTTGCAGCAACAACCAATTGGATCGCATTTTGCAAAAAGGAACTAAGAGCATTTCAATGTTGCTGGGATTGTGCAATATAGGTACATTCTTTGCAAAAAGTAAACTTTGCGACGGTAATTTTCGTCTTGAATTCATAGTTGATTGGGAGTAGAGGTGAAACTAGTTTAGATGATCGTTTATGTTTGCAAGGTTAGCGACATGGGAACGCTCTTGGTTGCACAAGCTTAGCAACATTGGAATGCTCTTACTTCCTTTTTCAAAATGCAATCCAGTAAGTAACTCGTGCTAGTTTTTTACCAGCGCTGATCATAAGCCGTGTGATAAGCAGTTCTAAACTGTTTTAAGAAAACCAAAGAGTAACGCACACGAGGAGGCAATATAGTAGAACCAAAGAGGAAGGATTGGTTAATTCGTGTAGGTAATGATGAATTTGAAATCTGGAGAAATACGGCTATTTTGAAAGAAAATACATGAGACGTTTCGCCAGAAATTCCGGGCATTTTCAATCGGAAAAAGGTTACAATTGGCATTACGAATCACAATTAATGTTAAAGCAGATTGAAGGAATTTTAGCGTCCTATCGCCCAACCCTGGTGTTGACAAACGTGAGATTCTCCTCATCATCCAATTGCGTCAGCCTTTTTATAAATTACTCTATGTTGACTTTGCAAAGCTAATTGAGACCGCAGAAAGTTCAGTTGTTGAAGTGGTAGAACACCCACACCTGCCGACTAATATACCGTGAAACTGAGTTGCCGAACTTGAAAACCAAATCCTGCTCTTGCACCGCACGATTTGAGGAGGTGCGTGCGTTGTGAGGTTTGGCAGCAAGGCTCAATTGTTGCTTTTTTGTGGATTTTGGCGGCGCGGCCGACCTACATCGACGCGAAATATTACAAGTGCGCGCGAAACGGTCCATTCGAATTCCTCGTTGACCGTCGCGACACTGCACACAGATAAGTGGTAGCCGCTAATGCTGCCGTGTTAAGGAAGAACGCCGTATGAACATTCAAGAGTTGCCAAATCTCCTTCGATTAAATGTTCATTTTTGAGGAAAGCTATGCATATTTTTTCTTGACATCTTCAGGAACTTTAGATGAAATTGCAAACAACATTATTTGAAAAATTTGAAGAAAATATTCAAAAATTTATCAGGAAATTCGCGTTTTATGAAAGGAAATTTTGCAACGCCTGAAGGTTCATACGGCGATTTTCCTTAGCACGGCAGAGGTGAAGCAACGTTGAAGCATAAATTGTTGACTATCGAAAAGTAGGCGCCTCTTTGAATGAACCAGAAATTATAGCTCTTTACTGAAGACGTTTGTAAAAGACAAGGCACGAATTTAAACATTCTATTACATGTTTCTTAACCCAAATTTCACGTGAAACACGAGTCGTGCAACGAAAATTATTGAAATTGACTCCTAACCAAGATAATAACGCTTTCAGATGCATGATTTTTAACTTCCTGCTCATAGGAAAAACAATAAAGTACTCGAGTTCCATCGCATAAGAAATTTGACCGCATACTCTGCGGTATGAAAAGATAATGACCTCAATCTTGACACGTCGGCTCAGCTGTAGCAAGTTGCTTACACTTTAAACGATAAAGGGTGGAAAAGAAGAGATGCTCAATTGAGGATCCTGCCGAAACCGTTGTTGTGCACAATGTGAGTCACGAATAGAGTACCTGGGTGAATTCAAATAAGGATCAAATTCCAGGCTCTATTTCCTCCCAAAAATTTTTTGTGAATTTTTGGGCAAACCAAACTTTTTTTTGACTATCATTAGGTGTAGACTTATAGGAAATATAGCTCGTCGAGCTTAATAGTTGGGCTTAAACCGAATTTCCACCGTCAAGCGTATCACTATACCCAAAATTTGCCGTAATTTTGCCTGATTTCCCAAATTTTCATCTCAGAGGTGACGTATAATACTTTTAATTAAAAATTGAACAAAATTGTCATAAAAACATCGTCGAGCACTAAATTAAAGCATAATTGAAAACACGTATCCCTTTCATATCTTGCAGAACCAACAAAATTGAGGAAAAATTATCCGTCATGAAAGATATCTGGAGCTTATTCTGCTTGTCTTTCAGACAGTTCCGTCTTTTTATCAAAATGCGCACTGTTTTCCTTTAACACGAAAGAAGCTTTTATTTCTTGGAATATTACAGTACAAAATGAATCAAAAACACCGAATTTTAAAACTTCGAGTGGGCGTGTACCCGCTGAAGTGAAGATAAAGCCAGGAAAATTTTGAGGACTTACATTAACATAACAATTACACCGGTCAACGTTTTTTTTTTTTTTTTTGATTTTCCGAAGATTTGCCAATGGTTTCGGAGTAGATTTTTGACGCTGATTCTGAAGAACACCTCCATTTACCTGTATCAGTGCGATTTATCCTGGGAAAGTTCGGAATTTTTCCGGAAAAATCGGAATTTTCCTTAAAAATCTAGCTTTTCCAGAAGAGTCAATTTCCCTATTAAAATTTCCTTTCTTTTCCTTATACCATGGTTTTCCGGTCCAGTTTCATTAAAATCAATTAATTAGTCACCGAGATAGTGTTTTTAAGCCACGGCCACCATCTTAGATTTTCGAATCTTGGAAATCTGACTAAAATTCGAGTTCCCCATTCTAAAATACCCGCGGGTACCAAGTTTCGCGTAAATCGATTGATTAGGCGCTGAGATAGCATTTTAGGCCATGTCCGCCATCTTGAATTTTCGAATTTTGAAAATTCGACTAAAAATTCAAGTTTCCCATTGAAAAGTACCCCCGGGTACCAAGTTTCACTTTAATCGACTGATTAGGTGCTGAGATAGCATTTTAGGCCACGTCCGCCATCTTGGATTTTCAAATTTTGAAAATTCGACTAAAAATTCGAGCTTCCCATTGAAAAAACCCCCGTATACCAAATTTCACTTAAATCTGTCAAAAAGAGCGCCTACAGGGCTTAAACAAACAAGTCTCAGTTGATTAGGCGCTGCGATAGCATTTTAGGTCATGTCCGCCATCTTGGATTTCGAATTTTCAAAATTTGACTAAAAATTCGAGTTCCCCATTGAAAAATACCCCGGGTACCAAGTTTCACTTAAATCGGTAGAAAAGAGCGCCTACAGGGCTTAAACAAGCAAGTCTCAGTTGTAACAGTTTTCCACTCCGTCCCGCATTAAACTGGGACACTGGGACAGGATGGAAACATATGGACAGGATGGAATAAGCTGTTTTTTAAGCTTATCTCTAACAATAAAGACAATTTTGGTGTTTTTTTCACGGAATATTTAGTAGCACGTCCTAGAGTATCGGAATAAGAGAAAATTGTCCCTAACGCACACTTCGAAAGTATTTTACGAGCTGATATTAGTATGTGTGTGTGTGTGTGTGTGTGTGCTTGACGCCCTGTTAGTTATCGTGTATAGCATTTTGTTTGGCATCGTTAATGGCGTTAATCTTGCACAAAAATTTGCGAATTTCAGAATTGTTGCCATCTGCGACGTGTGCTGCGTTGCTGACTACTATTCTCGAAAGGTTGTTTTTGGAATATAATCCTTAAAAACCTCGTTTACGGTAATCATTTAGAGCTAATTACATCGTTGCCATGTCTCTCCTGACTGTTGCTGACTGCTGCTCGGGACAATGATTCTAGCGCGTGAAAAAGTTTTTGATGGAGCAAAAAAGAAATTGACATATTTTTTCTCTCAAATTCAAGAGTATTACCTATCATCTCCAATAAAGTTTTCTTAAATAATCACTCTAGTTATGCTGCAACATCGATTTAAAGTCAAGAACCAGACACGGGGGACACGCAAATTTGGGACAAATGTAGGAAATTTGCACATTCAAAGTTTTCCTAAATTTTTATTTCAGTCCAAATAAAGTGGGAAATAGCATGTAATAGTCAACAATAGTGTGGAAAATGAGAAAAAAAATTTGAACTGCCCATTTTTCTCAGATTATGACGATTAAAACAGCTCGGGACACCAAATTAGACGCTTATTTGAACTCACCCTTTCTATTGTTTTTCATTTGACGGGGCGATTCAAATTGTCCGTAACCAGTGTAAAATAAAAATGTTAATGTCTTGAGATCGAAGAGTCTCAAGTTAAATCGAGTTAATGTCTAACAGTAGATTTCAGGAATTTGGCTTGGGAATCGTGTTATACGTGGAATTTTTGGTTGTGTCACATGTATAAAATGCTTAAATTCGTACCTTATTTACTGGTCCATCAATGTAATTGAACGTATTTCTGTAATTCGGAACTATGTGCATCAAGACATGAGCCCTGAGACCAACAAGGATATATGCGTAACAGGGCTCACGTCATAATGCACATACAGAAATGCGTCAAATTGAGAGACTTTAACGCACGGGTAGAAAACTAAGAAAACTTTGTTCAGCGTCCCTCCGCGTTTTTCAAATCATTCTGACGGTCATTCTGACATGTTTCAAAAGCCAAGAGAAAAATGTTGGCAAATACGGTTGCTATTATGAACGTATCCGTTTTCGATTATTTTTTGAATGGAATGGATGCAACCCTGAACAGCTTATTACCTCCATTTTACATTCTATACCTTTCCTCTTGTTTATTCTTTCACAGGAAAAATAATGCAATATGAGGCCTCGAACTTCCCGTTGATTTTCTCCGATTAGTGAGGTGTTCGTTGGGGACACCTCGATGAAAATGGCCGAATGGCAGATCGATCGATTCATTGCAAAGCAGGTCATGCCACCGGTGGTGGTTGCATTTCCCGAGTTAAAAATATTTGTAGAAATTTACCGATTACGCTTTGCCAGAATGGGCTTCAATGAATTTTATTTTTTCATTTAGTGCACCACGCATGGACAGCTGAAGACGAATTTACAGAATGACTTCACTCAAATGAAACAGTCGATTTGAAAAGGAACGAAAGTACTGAAAGAAGACTTGTTGGATGAGCTAAACAAGCAAATCTACATTGCGGTGTTTCAACATCTCATCTTTTTCAATTTTTTGGGAGGAAACTACCCACATTTTTGTCTTAAAACTGTGCGGCAATAACTTTCATATGGGCAAAGCTAGGAGCAATTTCCAAAGGGGGATATTGGATGGTTTCCTTCCAAAAAAAAAAAAAAAAAAAAAAAAATGGGAGATGAGATCTTGCCACAACCGCAATTTACAGGTGACCGTTTTGCTTAATCTTATTAATTTTCAAACAGAGGAGTCGTCTAGTTTAACGGTTATAAAACAGTTTTCAACGGGAAGTTGGACGGATTCAACCAGAATCAGCCTATTTGCATTTCACGCGTTCCTAATTCCTCTCAAGTTTTATTTTATTATTTGTTTTAAATATGTAACCAAACGACATAACGAATTTAAACTTTTTGTGAATTTACCTTAATTATGAAGAATAAGCGTCATATGGCACAAACAAAAAACTAGAAGAAATTGGTAACGCCGGGTGTAGTTGGGCTGGTTCCTTCCGAATAAATCTGCTCAATTTTTTTTCCACCAGTACTTCAAGTCCAAGGAAGAACTACGTGTGTACATTGAGACATTACTATATTTTCGTCCGACAACTTATTAACTCTTGAGGAAAGCAACAATAATATTTACGGGGCTTGAAGGACGAGCCTCATAAGTGCAGATGCCGATAAAATTGAGATATTCATTATTTCAAGTAAAACCAGTCTCAATGCATATTCTGTGAAAAAGTCGGTTCCGAATTCCAATTTTTAAGTATCAATAAGGCAGTTTGAACTTTCTCTTCGCCATAAGGATCCATGTGATTTCGAATCTTCAAACTCGTATTTCTTGAAATAGCAAAAATTGCACTTATGCGCCTTGTCCTCCAAAGCCTCTCATTTCAATTTGAAATTTTTAAGTAATTTGGCTTAAATTGTGAATACAATTCTATAAAATATGAATGAACTTCAAGAAATTGTTGTTTTTATTCACAGTAATTTGGTGACATATGAACATTCCGAGACGTTTTTTTCTTAGTATGACTGACAATGAACGAGTTGTGGATGGTTCAGTAGAGTATATTTAACCAGATTTGACCTATTATGTTCCAAGTCGGCTGACTCCCTCTCATGCTTTATTTATTTATTTATTTTTTGTTGCAAAAATCAAAATAACATCACCCCTTGAAACTCTCTGTAAATTTCTTTACAGTTATAAAAAATTAAAATTCCTGAAATTTCAAGATAGATTGTCACTGAGTCATTTTATTATCTTAAAAATAATAAAACTCAAGAGGAGATCAGGCAACGTTCGGCGTAGTTAGTATGAGTCTTGTTAAATCTGTCCAATTATTTTTGGTACTGATAGTTGCCGTGAAGTTGAATTTTAAGCTGACAAGTTTAGGTGTCAGATAATTATAAACATACGGTAAGCTACGGCAAATTTTCTAACCGTCAATGCAAAATGTCAAATAAAGGCTTAGAATTTTTGGTTCAAAGTCCTTGACAAGAAATTGTTGAGATGCTTTAATAATTAATTTAAGCGACTGCATGGTTTTTGTGAAGCATTTCCAGCGAGCCCGAAACTCGCAAGCAGGGCTGCCAAAATATGTGACGAAAGAATTATTCACACGCAGTGATGAATAAAAATGCTAATTTCCAACACGATCTTGCGCTCATGTTTGCAGGTCGTCAAACTTGACCAACTTTGCTCGTTCATTTGACACAGATTTAGTGTTGTGGTTGCCAAAAAAAGAATATTTTTTATTGACTTCACCTCACATTTTTTCATGCATCTCAGTTTGTCTTAGCGGTGACTTTCAGCTAACATTTGCCACCGGTGACAATTGAACGGTTATTAAAATGAAAGAGCATACCCAAGAGAACTAATGGTATGGTGCATGCATAAAATTTCTCAAGGCATATTTTTGGTGTACCACAATAGCTCCTAATTGTGTCATGCCAATTTAAAACGAACGGGTTTTGTAATAATTTTTCCTTATTCTCAAATAAATAATGGATGTCTCAGTGCCAATGAACGTTAAAGTCGTGTAGAGGTCATCCCCTTAAAACATGTTGAACTGCTCGCTTTTGGGGTTTATTTATAATTAAATTATTTTCTCCTCAGCTGAATCTAAAATGCTTGCGCGATGTTGAAATATCCTGCAGTCGCTATACTTTACGTAACACTGCAATTTTCATTGAAAAGTGATGCCCTTAGAATTCTGCTCACGTCTTGTGATTAGATTTTTTCATCTAGTATGATCTTTAAAAAACTCACATACGGACAAACTAAGTTTTAGTATTTGTCTATAATTCATTTATGTGCGTGCTATCGACTGTATTCCTGTGAATTGTGCGTGTTCATTATTCGCATTATCTGTTTCAGCTGCCAACAATCTTCAGATACAAAACAAAAGTTACTAAAGACTTTCATAAAAGAAAAAAAAAAAAAAAATCGAATTTATATCCATTTGTTCAAATCATGTTTATCCCTGTACTTATACCATATTACCTCTGAAGATGATCAAACACGATTGAAAAGCTTAAAGTAATGTAATACATATTTTTGTAATTACGCAGTTCGGTACTAAGCTATTTTTTCTACCTTCATATTGTCAATGTTCTAACTGTTGAACGCATCATGTTCAATTAAAAAAAGAGTATATCGTTGGTTATCAGAGTGTATAGATTAAGTTCTGATATTCAGGTGGTTTCTTTCCAGATTAATGAGATTTTCCTCTGCTAATATTCATTGCGGTGTTGGAGGGGGGGGGGGGGTTAAATCAACTGAGAACTATAAAATGTATCAATTAGTATTGCCTGACCGAATAGATGCATAATTGCTCTTTCTGTGAGAGAATCACCGAGAAAAACTAATTGTGTGGGAATCATTCAACCTATAATTCGAAAAATTGCCATCCTTCAGTTTGATTCAATGAATGTGTTTAAAGCCACGCCAGAAATCGCAGTTAACGAAAAAAAATCTGATCGGTCTGATTACTTTCCTTCAAACGGCTCCTTTCACTGATACTTGCAAAAAATGTTCGTGCAGCGCGTTTTTTATGGCGTTTTTAGGTTTTAAGTCTTAAAAGCATGCTCAGTACCACTTCATTGTGCAATGTGTGCCGCTTGGATTACGACATTGTCATTAACAGAAACCGCCACTTTTTCGCTGCAGCTTACGGAAACAAGTGACAACTAATGAACGTATAATTAAAAAAAGTATATGGACTAAGTATATGTACAGATATGCGAAGGAGACAGAAAAAAACAGCTAGTGTACAAGTTAACAAGTCACCAACAAGCCCATTTTACAAGCAGTAAAAAATAAAAAATAAATAAAATAAAACTGAGGTTTGTTCTTTGAATGACAGTTAACTTGATGACGTTTTCAACTAAATAAATTTATTTTCCTCTTAACTGGAGTTCTGATCAAGTCAGCTGTAATCCTTGGTTGAAATAAATCTAGTTCCAAGAAACGTCCGGAACTCTGGTTACACAGACTAGTTTTTTTAGCTGAAATAAATGCAAAATCAAAACACGAATATACTGCACTCTCCTTGCACTCTTATTGTGCAAAAAGAGTTGGCACTGTCTCCTATCTTGGTCAGGTGCAAACACGTGTACGTGTTCCAATTTTTTATCAAAGCTTTTGGTACAATTAAAATTGCCCGTGCAGGTTTTCTTGTTGTTTATTATCATTTAATTAACCCACTTAACTCTTTATGTTTATCTCCCTAAACTGTAAAAAAGGGCCTAATAACAATACGCTGGTTCCAATAATTTATATGTAAAATATCTTCTTTCAGAATACCGTTCAACCAGTGCTATGAGAGAAAATTGACGTAGCTGAGTCGATAAAATGCATTAGCAAATGCATCGGTAAAATAAACAACATGAAACTGGTTTTTAGAGCATACAGTTGCCAATCTATTCCAGTTTGACGTACAGTTTCAGCCCAGAATTATTATGGGGCACGTACCTCCTCAGACAAATTAATGATTCGAAGCTTTAGTGCGCGTAGCCACTTTTCTCATCAATTTAATTACTCGGACAATTATTGCTGTTTTTTTGCGAGGCCTCCCGTTTATACGTCCAGTAACTACCTCCACTGCCCAATCCTTTAATCTCTCTAGATCTCATTTTAGGCAAGTTTAATGGATTTTTACGAAAATCAGCAAGGGAAGTGGGGATAGACTCCCAGTGAACCTGTGATGGAATTGAAGTTTTTATCAGTTGATAATTGTCGCGAAATCGATACGTTTTCCTCAAAATAATGTCATCAAGTTCCAGGATCAGTATAGCTTCAAACTCTATTTCCAGTGTTAGTGCGATCCAAGTTTCAGTTAGCTTCGCCTATTTAAATCGTTTCTACGAGGACAACGTGCTCCGTTTAAACTAATAATCGTAAAAGGTAACTCATTCTGTCATTTTTGCTCAAGTTAGGATAAGTCTGGTATGGTTGGTCAGTGCTGTTTCCGACCGGAAACTTGGAGGGAAAAACTGTGACACGATAGGAGTATTTAGGCTCTGCACATGACTATTTCGCCTTCAATTCTTGAGGTAGGCCAGGAAACTACATCTGCGCAGCGATATTTATTTATTCGGGAGGGTATTGTACGGTCAACAAGCCCGTTTGCCTTTCAGTAAATATTAAACTGCATGTTATATTTTTGAAGCAGCTCTGTTGTATTCCATTCCTTTGATTTGTGGTATAAATAATATGAAAGTTAAGTTCTATAAATGTATGCAAACAAGTCTAAAAAAATACTACTTTTTAAAGAAATGTTTAACTTCCTTTTTCAAATATTAAGGGCAAAAACTACGATACATATACTTTTCAGAGTTGTTAAACACATTTTCCATCCTTAAATTTTATCCCTTGTAAAAGTTATTTAAAAATATTCCCAAAAATGGTTTTCTGAAATGAGCATTTGAACATTTTTTTTAAGAGTTGTATTTTTCAACCCCCCCCCCCCCCCCCACGGAACAAGGATCAGAAATGAACCTGGAAAAAGATGAAAAAATATAGTATCAACACAGCCGAAGACAGGAGAGATGTATTCGGGCCTCTTTTTAAACTCTCCTCCAGAGTCTGAGTGACACCTCATTGACAGCGTATAGCAAAGCATTGAGAGCTCACGCTTCGCGTCATCGCGCCTTCAATTTTTCAGATGCAGCACGGTCGTCCATCAAGTACGAATAGTTGTATCTCTGCGCCGTCGTAAACGCGCATCCTTTCCCGCGCTCTTTTTCCATATTGTGTTTGTTTCCGTTTGTCTTATTCATAGTGGTGCTTCGAGCATACTACGTGAGTAACGTAGCCAAAGATGTAGGAGAGATATTGGCCTCGTTTTTTAAACTTTTCTCCCGAATCTCACTCGCAGCAAGAGCAAAGCATCGCGAGCTCACGACTCACGCCATCGCGCCTTAAATTTTTCATATTAACGGTGAAACTATCAGACCACGTATCTCGTTTGTGGTGTTTAATAATCTCTGCTGCCATTTTATTTTTGTAAAGGAAAACAAGCTAATATCATTTCTTGAAGTTTTTACAAATTTTTCTTCACTCGAAGAAGGAAAATCACGGAAGTTTTCAAGTATTGACGTTGAGTAATTTTTCATCCAAAATATAAAGTATGACAGGAAGTCTGCGACGTTGCAAACCGAAATACGTGGTCTGGTAGTTTCACCGCCGATATGCAACGTGAATTTTCATCTTTCACGAATAGTTGCATCGCGTTCAAATGTGTCTTACCCTTGAAATTTGAGATGAGTTAGGGGGTTAAGTTTGCTCGAAATATGACATGGTATGTCCAAATCAATAATCATTTTGAAAAGGAAGAAATATGTTCAAAGGTATCTCAATTCGCCTAAAAATCGAACCGACTTTCGCTTCTAACGGAGTTACACTTAGCGGATGAAGGAGGGGTTGATAAAGCGTTGGCATGCGGGGCCGGGTTGAAAGGGTGGTCACATGAGCCGCGGCCCGTGGTGGCAAATTTTACAATTTTTTTAAATGTAGGTATAAAAAAATCGGATTCAGAAAAAAACTACAAACGAGAAAAGCCAACAAAATCTCTTATTTCCTGAGAGTAAAGTAATTTCTAATTATGTCGTCTTTCGATGATACAAGAGACAGCACCTTTAATTAGTCGAGTTTTAAGAGAAACCAAACACGCAATTTGGCCCGGAGCGGCGCGGCGCAAAGAGCAATGATGACGAGGACTTGAGATAAAAAGGAGAAGCCCTTGGCGCGGCGGCGGTCGGCATGTAACACATATTAGCGCCTACAAAACTGCATGAATACTTCACGCATTGCGTCTAACACAGTGCGGGCAGCAGCGGTCGGCAGGAAACGCAAAGCGCCTACAAGACTGCATGAATACTTCAAGCATTGCGCCAAATACAGTGCGGTCAGCGCGGCGTGGCGGCGGCCGAAGTTAAAATTATTAAACCACATTATGTTTGTTCCTCATAATATTTTCGCTCGATACTTAGAAATGGAAGGCCTTGTCCACACAGAGATAAGTTTACAGAACTTAACTTTCGCGCAAAGTGCCGTGAAATTTTGCTAGTAGTGTTGACAGGGCTTTCGCAAAAAATGTGTTCAACACAAGTATACGCGTCTTTTGTACTCCTTTCCCTCCGGCACGTTCACTTGATGGTTTTTATTGATGTCTCAAAACGAATGAGAAGGGGGCGGGAAAATACAGGCGGCCCATGGGCGGCAAGTAAGTATATCCGGCCCTGTTTGGATGTCAACAAAAAGGTGAAAATTTCACAGAAAAGTGTTTCCGCTTCAGAAAGTAGTTGTTGGACATTTGTTCACCACTATCATGCGCACGAGCACCTTTCCTTACTCCTCTCTTCTCCCATTCATTTGAGAAAGATTTCGCATATTTTCTCGGTCATAATTTTTTCTCTCTTCTTATTTTGCTATCTGTCAGGGGGGCGGGTTTTCCGCGCGCCAAGGGGGTGTATCTGCCAATGGCAGATTGGCCTTCCTTACGGCCAGTCCGATCCTGCTGAGCAGCATATGTTGGAATAGGTTTACATAGTCTAATAGGTATTTTCTTTTAAAATAACTATTGATAGACGTACTTAAATTAAATTGGTCATTGAGTTAAATAAAAAAGAACTATGTGCAAAGGATGCTTGCTACATAACTATTTTCCATTTCATTCATTTGCTCATCGCCACTTTAAGAACAAACGAGGGGAAACAGCACAACAGGTACCTCTTGAAATGAACAATCTTATCTGGCTTTTCCCACCAATTGCATTCTTAACACTATTTGTAGTGGACGAAATCATCTTCGATCTAAATAATAACTGAATAATTTGATAAATCCTATCTCTCCGAGCAGTCTACAAAAGGGTAGAGGGATACTCAGCCTGATGCACGTTGATGCTTTAATTTTTTTTTGGGAGGGGGGGTTCTGCCCTCTTAAAGGGTGATCTCGGGGGGTGGGGGAGAGTTCGGGCGCCAAATTTTGAGGGTGCACGCACCTATCCCTCCAGAGTATGAGTATTGATCGTAAACTGAATGTGGAAAAAAGTGGACATGTGTGGTTTTTTACTTTGCCAATTCAGACGACATCGCCCCAGTATCAGTTTATGATTTTTTTATATTGGATTTGAAGAGGAGGATTTGAAGCGACAATTTAGAATTTGCGCACACAAATTTTATTGCTTCATCTGAGAGTGCCTAATGAGCTGAGTTCGCAGTATTTTATTTACTTTTTTTCTGACATGGGAAATTTGAGAATTTTTTTTTAAAAGTGAGAAAATGTGCAGCCTTATTGCATCATCTGGCGGCATTTTCCATTTAAACACATAAATTTTAGCAGGTTAGGTTATTTTGTCATTTTCTCTCCAATAATTGTTCAATTTAGAAACCAAGGACATCCTCATGCTCAGTTTTCTTAACAGTTTCATTTTAAACATGGAATTTACAAAATGTCAGACACCTGCAAATTCTCTAATTCGGGGAAGCGGAGATTTTCCTGCGGATGCTCCTCTCTTAAGTGCTGGCTCTCTTCTCTAGAGACGGATCCAGCAATTTGGCAACACTGGATTTCCTCCATTTAACCCTATGCTAAATAATTGATTCTTGTCGGAGCACTTGGCCCCTCCAAGAATCGATACATTTTCATAGCTTTAAATGGAGAAAAGGCAATGTTGCCAATTTGCTGGATCAGCCAATGCCGGAGCCCTCCTCGGGGAAGTTGTGCGAGCGTCTTTTTCATTGCTCCTTGTTCTGGTAATGACGGTGTCGGAGGCAGTGCTGCCATGTTATTTTATCAAAAGATTCCGAAATAATTCCGATTTCCGGAAACATTTCGACTGCCACAGTTCCGGGAAAAAGTTCTGAGAAATTCCGGGGGAAAAATTTCAAAATACGCCGGGATTCGGTTACGAAGATCGTCAAATTTGATCAAATAAATGGTCAAACTGGCGAAAAACCGTAAATTTCGAGGGAATTCCGTAAACAGCTGAAAATCCCGGGGATGCAGGGGATTCCGGGAAAAGTTCCGATTGTTTGGAAAGTTCCACATTTGGGAATGAATCCATAGGCGGTTCTAGACCTTCATGCTTGGGGGTGCCCAGAGGTGGAATATTCCGCAGACCTGTCCCGAAGGGTACGGTCGCTTAGGGGAGGCCTATGTCTCGGCCCTCCATTTTATCCCTTTCTTACCCTCCTTTCCTTTTCTCACCTCCTTTTTACTGATACCCATAAATTCAATGTGGAAAATTTTCAGCAAAACTTTCCATCAAAACTACAATCTTACCATAAAAAAACAGTAAAATCTTTGTAAAACACGGCTATCAATATTTATTCTGTTTAAAAAATTTTCAATTAATTGCTGGGATTTTTTCTCAGTGTGAGCGAATACAGAATCTTTAAAAGCAGTAATTCCACGGTTCCGATAACCGTGCTTAATTTTTGCACGGCACCCATTGGCACCCCCGAGAACCGCCTATGAATGAATCCCGGGAAATGGGAGCACTGGTCGGAAGACGGTTAGGGATAGCGCGAAATTTGGGAGGATGGGTCGGGTCGGTGGAGCCCTCACACGTCTGTGGAGCGAGATGGAAGCTGACGAGATGAGTGTGAGTGTCCTCATCGCCCGCCGCGCCACCCAGCGCCACCTCTTCCCGCGGCCACCGCCAACCACATCCACTTTCCATCTCGTTGTGTTTGTTTGTGTTTCCGAGTGCGCACACAAGACCAGGCCACCACAAGACCAGGCCACCACGTGCCCCTGCTCCCAGTCCCGGCTCCCGAGCAGTTCTAGTTCCCCCTCAGTTCTAGTTCCCTCTCAGTTCTAGTTCCCGCTTCCTAGTTCGCCTGTGATAGTGCACCATTGTGTTTTATCATGCGAGAGGATACTTGCTAAACGCCCGATAATCACCGAACCAGTACGTCATTTTCTATTTCTAGACCTCTTTTCACAGTCTTTGCTCCTGTCTGTCACATTTCAAATTGGGGGAAAACCGTTTCATTGCGCTGCAGATTTAAAATAAGAGGGTCTTGGAGGATAAGGCGCATGAATGGAGTTTTTGCTATTTTGCGTGTTTGAAGTTTCGAAATTTTATGGATCCTCATGGCGGAAAGAAAGTTCCAACTGACTTTTTGATGCCTAATATAAGGAATTTGGGAGTAAATCTTTCATAGAACATGCAATAAAACTAGTTTTACTTGAAATCATTAATATCTCATTTTTTTTTAAAAAAAACACCCTCATGCGCCTTGTTCTTTAAGCCCCTCACATGTTCTTGCGGAAAAATGACAATTTATTATGCTAAATAGAAAGTTAGTTGTGGCAATATCTGTTGATATGATATGTTTCTGGTTGTGATTTCATCGTTTGGTATGAGTACACGTTTTTTTTTTTTTTTTTTTTTTTTTGACAAAGCATTTGTTTCGCCGCAATAAGTAGTTTACTTCTGTGAGTTACATAGATAATTACTAGGCACCTAATATAGGCTTCGAGTTCGTACGTTATGTGTCCTTTTAGTAATTTGCCAATCTTCACTGAAAACGTATTTATCACGGTTTCCTTGTTGCGCTGCAGAGCATACTTGTCGCGTCTCAGAGGTAACATAGTATCAGATACGCGGAATAGGTATAATTATTTATTGTAATGACAAAAGACCAATTATTCTGATGGAATCCTCTGATGTTACTGGACGTTTTTTTTTTTGTGTGACGAGGGTGGCTTTCTACATCATTTAGTTTATTTCCCGGAGTGTGGACTTGCTTTTCATTCCATTTGCCTTTATGGACACTCGAATTGCGCCTTATCAGTGTTTTATGTTTAAGATATGCCCAACAGACAGCAAATTAGTAAATTGGTATCAAGATTTTCACTTGACGCAGAGATCTGACGGACACTGTTATTTCCCTGCTTCTTTTTGAATTTTCAAAAAAAAGGCTAGATTTTAAAAGCCACACCGTTTCTCTTTGAGACTGCGGAGCGCCCGTCAGCCATTGGATTGCTTAGAGGCCTCATAGTATAGTCCCTAATATATTTTTTTTGACGAAATGCGATGCTTAATCATCAAGTTGGACATCCAAAACGCTAACATGGATTATTTTTTCTTATTCTGAGACTTCTAATGAAGACATCTCTAAAACTTACACGTATTATCGGTGTCAGTTGCAGAACATAATTGATTGCTAGAAAAAAAAATGAGCAAATGAATATGAAAATTTCACATTTTATGGCGGAAATAAGACGAGGAAAAATCAACGATTCTTTGCTTCTCTGATACTGTGAAAATTTGAGGCAATGGATACGCGTATACCTCTTAACATTGGGAGAGGAGAAAGTTGGTCGATAATTTTGCAACTGCATTTGAATGAAGGTTTCATTAGGGCTCACTCACAGTCAACAAGTACTCGATCATGGTATTATTTTGACATGTTGCTCAAAGAACTCGTGATTTGAGATTCAATTATTCGTCCATAGAGCCGTCACGTCAAATACCTGGCACGCTCAGAACTCCAAATTTAGAGTTTTCTAGATGATTCAAACCTACTTGTAAATTCGTACTGAGTATACTTTTTTTTTTCTTCGCTCTATTTCTTCAGAGTTTTCTATAAGAGGTAACTTAAAAAAAATGTTGCAACTCGTTTTAAATGTTCGGGAAACATCAAATCGAAAGTTTTAATTTTCAAGATTGGGGATCGCTTTTACTTTGATTCGAATGAGTCATATCACTGCTGACTCGATCCATTTAGATACAGCAAATGAAACAACAGTTGCAGCAAAAATGTTTTTAATTACCATAAAAAAATTCAAAGGAAATCATAAAGGCCATTTCGTAGCTGATTTTTCCTACAGAGTATATTTTTCGAGGCAAAACGTCAAATCGAAACATGTGTCAATTTTAAGATTAAAGTCAAAACTATATCTAAGTTAGTAACTCGGAAAATCGACCAATGGCTGAGCTCTTAAAACGTTAGTTGTAGGATGAAACTCATAGAAATATATTATGAAATACGCGTGAGGGCGTGACCCAATTCTATATCGACCACATTAACAATGAAGTTCGCAAAATCAAAGCACTTACTGCAGCCAGGAATAACGCCACTGTTGCAAGATCACTAAAAATGAGATCTTCGCGCTTGATGAAAAATTCAAAAATCAATCTGTAATTTGCCTAAGAAAAAATTCTAAGCTTCAAATCACGCTAAAGTAACCTACTGTAGTTGACACTCTTATAATATTTACATCAATACGATCTGCCCAAAAACGAAGCGTTCACGTCCGATTATTATATGGCCGTATTTCTGTCAAACGGAACTATGTGCATCAAGACATGAGCTCTAGAACCCATAAAAATATATTACCAACGTCATAATGCACAGTTCCGTTTGATAGAAATGTGTCCATATAAATATCGTCATTTAAAAACCACGGCGAATGACGGCACGCACCGCAGTGGTGTTACTGCCGTGCTAAGGAAGAACGCCGCATGAGCCTTCAGACGTTGCCAAGTTTCCTTCGATAAAAACCGAATTCACTGGGAAAATTGTAATATTTTTTCCCCATCATTGCTAGACAATTTTGTACGCAATTTAATCTAAAATATCTGTAAATTGCAGGGGAAAATATGCATGAATGTCATCAAATATGCATGTTTTATCATGGGAAATTTGGCAACTCTCGAATGTTCATACGGGGTTCCTCTTCAGCAAAGCAGTGTATACCATGGTTTTTTCTACCTTGGTTTCATCCGTGCTTAAAATCCAGCAATAAGCGCAAATGCGAGTATGTATCACTATTTGACGAATTCAAGGTACAAGAAACCATGGCATTCTTTATGCGCGGTGGATAACGTCATACGCGGGTATGTTTCGAAGGTCGATATCTTCGTTGATATTGGACGTAAAACTGAGCGATTGAGCACGTCTTACTATTTTTTGTTGATTTGTAAATTTAGACCAAAAAAATACGATTTCATGCATAGGCGGATCCCCGTGGAGGAGGGGGGGGGGGGGTAAAAGTGGGTCCGGGGGCCTCCCCTAGAAAATTTTTGAATTTTCGAAACATCCAATCTCAGTTTGACTCAATTTTGACGTGAATAATTTCCAAATGTAAGCGTCTGTTCTTTTTCTCTCCTATATTCCCTCCTTTTTCTTCCTTCTCTATTTCTTCATCCTTTTTTTCGGGCGATCGGGGGAGACCCTCTACGCCTCTCCCTAGATCCGTCTAGGATGACTAGTGCAACTAACCCGATCTATAAACTTTAGAAAAACCTGTTAAAATTAACTTCTTTTAAGATTTATCCTAGTAAGATTTAGAACTTTTTTAAAGTTTTCCTCCATAAGTGTTGCTACCAGCACGGAAAAAATGAAATGTCTGATTTAGCAATTCAATTGCTAAAAAAGTGACTGCAACGGTTTAACGTAGATTTCACAACAAAAGGATGCTACTTTAACCACCCTTGTCAGCTAATTTAATCACGGGGGTGGTTAAAGTATTAGCATTTTTTTCGTTGTAAAATCTACATTGAAACATTGCAGTCACTTTTTTTTAGCAATTGAATTGTTAAATCAACAATTTGATTTTTTCCACGAGGAGCTTGAAGTTTCAAAAGTATGTTTTTTTAAGTCGATCCGGCGACGGAGTGAGCGTTGTTAAGTGAACCAGTTTCAAATGCCGTCGGCCATGTTTCTCAACGTGGGGGAGAGGTCCGAGCCCTCAACTTGCGGTGACTCACTTTCGTTTCAGCGTTTTCCTCGTGATTATACGCGTTGATCAGTTGGGCCGCGGTTATTTTGCGAGGATTTGCGTTCGCGAGGCGGTGCCGACGTCGGCGCTGGTTCCGTGGCCGCTGTCGCTGCGTCTGTACTCGCCCTCGGGCATGTCGTCCCAGCAGATCACCAACACTTCCGTGCAGCAGGGTCGCGACCAATCCGTGGCTCTACACACACACAAAAATTCCAAGTAGGCATGCGGATTTTCCGGAAAAGATCTATTTTCATGCAGAAATCGATTTTTTTAATATCTAACCTGCAGCGACCGATTTCTGCTCAACAGAGCTGCAGACGAGTGGGAAAGATCGTGTGTGCTCTACTCCCGTGTTAAGGAAGAACGCCGTATGAACATTCGAGGGTTGCCAGATTTTCTCGGATGAAATGTTTATTTTTAAGGAAAATTATGAATATTTTTCCTTGGAATTATCAGACACTTTAGATCAAGTTACGAACGAAATTATCTGAGAAAATTGGCGGGGGAATATTAAAAAAAATTACTGAAATTTAGTAATTTTCCAAAGGAAATTTGGCAACGCTTGAAAGTTTATGCGGCGTTTTTCCTTAGCACGGCAGTCGAGGAAGCCTCACAAGAAACAATGAGAAAATGGTAGTGATTTTCTTCGGAAAGAGGAAAAGCGGGATTTTACATTGAATGAAACGGAACTAACAATAAGCGCTAACTGTATGCGGCACTCATGAGCCGTGGGCATGCCATAAGAGCGTTGTGGACAGGGCTCATAAGTTAATACGGCATCGTTAAGCTTGTCGAGCCCGGTCGTCGCCGCTGACGTCACTGGCGCTTTTAATTCCCATTCATTCTTATGGCCCTCGACTAACGAGCACACCCCTTCTTTCCCACCTGTCTTTGGTTCCGTTTAGCAGAGATACGTCCGAATATCGATTTTTTTTCTGTCTCTGCTCTCTCCTAACATGCAAAAAGAAAAAAAAAAAGAAAAGAAAAAAAAACGAATGAGTCCTAACTTAGTAACACTTATCGTTGAGTTCCACGTTCCGCGAGAAAAGTGGCACTCTTAGTGTTCGTTGAATAGTTGACAAGAGAGACGAAAGAAAAAAATTAAGAAGAGAAATTAATAGGAGGAGAAAGTCCAATGTTCTTTTTTAATTCTATGATTTTGAATGTTTAGCACGATGATTTGTCAACCCTTTATTAAAAATATATTTCTGATACCATCTAAAATTTCTGCACTTCTCCTCGGACTGAGTTAGGCTGGATTATTTATTCAAGATACTTCTAATTTGTATTTACTGACCCGTAAATTCCAATTGGAGAGAATAATCAAGTTGACGCAATTAAAACTTCCATGATCATAAATGCAGAGGGAAATAAGTCTAGACTGATTAACGCGTAATATGAATTTTTTAAATGATATTCTCATTAAGCCTGGCAACAGTGTTTGACATCACACCAACATAACATGGTGGTGTCATTTAAATAACCACCTTGCCTCTTCTCATTACGACGCATGACTGAGCTTTTTGGACCAATACTCGAGGAAGCTCCTTTTAAGTGACGATAGGATTAGCGGCAATGATATATTCATTTATTATGCAACATTCTGATCGCCGGCATCGCAGAAAGTGTATGCCCCAATTCACTTGATCATTACGGTCAATCCAAACTCGCGAATTTGAATACGGAAATGCGCAAGATTACACATACACAAGATTTACACACTGGCAACACAGTGTAGGATGTCAATAACTCGGATGGTCCGGTAGGTCAAGAAAGGAGGGAAAGAAAAATCATTCCTTTTGGGGCTAACGCTAACTCATCAAACTGAGAATCTGATTTGACCAAAGTACACGGAATAAAATTTAGGTGTAGCATTTATCTGGTTAATAAACGGCGCGACCGGAGAGCATGGTAACTTTTATCAAAAGTATCGCGAAAGTTACGAGATTTTTCCCTACTGAGTTACCATACTGTGTGGTTGTGCCGTTTTTTAACCAGAAAATGGCATTAATTGTTACTCAACTTTTTTTTCCGTGTAGTAGGTGTAAAATAACTATTTATACTCATCCAGCATATTTTGATGTCATCATTTGGCATCTGCCACAAGAATGATGACAATGCGTACTTTCAAGTTATAAGCATAACTTGAAATTAGCGTTGATAATATAAAATTCCCTTTTGCGAACCTTTACTAGATGGAGTAAATTTTTGTAGAGAGCTTTTGATTTTCAACTATTTTACAACAGGAGGAGTTGGATAGAACTAAATTTTGAATGGCATCGCACGCAGAAGTATATCTTCCATCTGTTTAAGTTGCGATTCCTTTTCAAACTAGAAAAACGGTCATTTTTACAAAATAATTGATGTCATTAAAACATATTGCTGTTTAAACTGCAGAAATGCGTATCTCGGTCTCCGGCGCACAAGGGATCGAGTCAAAAGGAGAGGTCGGACAAAATTTAGCAACTTTAAACACTTTTAACTCCGTTTATACAAAACTTTAAGGTTCTAAAACTGATTCCATTAGTTTCCTCGTAAAATTCTCTTCTCAAAGCACCTCTTTCAGTTTAAAATATGACAAAATAAACAAAAAAATTTGCAGTTTCAGTCAAAATTTCTATGTCCAACCCCTCGAATTGACTCTATCTACTGTGTGGCGTTGCAGCCTTCCTGTCATACTTTATTTTCTATATGAGAAACTGCTGGACGTCATGTTTTGACGATTTTATATTTTCCTCTTTATAAAGAACATTCTGCGAGAACTTTAAGCCAATGATGTTGGTTCGGTCTGCTTCTTAAGATTAAAGAGTAGCGGGGATTTTGCAACTCCGCAACCCAGATATGCATTTTTGCAGCTTCATCGTCGATATGAATAAACTTTCAGATAGCAAAACCACCTCAAGATTCCTACTAGAAAAAAGGAGCAAAATAGGAATTTCAGCTTACTTGTTCTAGTCAACGATTAATGTTTGAAACAGTGAGGAGTAGCAATTTTCCTCGAAAGGTTCCTGAACAAAAATAAATTTGAGTGAGCCTTGCAGAACAATTATAATATAGAATTAAAAATAAAAATACATTTGACTGAAAGACATTTAAAACTCACTGGACAAACGGACGGGGGCAAGAGAAGGAATCCGGGCGACAAGAATGTACAACTAATGGAAAATTTGAACTAGTAGCATTCACACCTGGTGAAGGGATCGTAGAGGATGAGCCAGGGGTAGAGAATATAGAGTGCAGCCTCGATAACCTCCCCGCACATACCCTCGCGACGACAGGAGAGGAAGGGTAGGAGAAAGGGGATGGTGACGACCATGAGGAAGTTGGGAATCAAGCCGGAGAGCCTGAGGGCGGTCGGCGTGTCGTAGGTGAACTCGGGGTCGGAGGCGTAGGCGAAATAGAGCATGGCCGCAGCTACGCCGAAACACAAAACAATGGTGAAGAAGGACATGTACCAGGTGGTGATGTCCCGGTCCTGGCAGATGGAGGCGTAGAAGATGACGAAGACGCTGGCGAAGATGGCGGCGCAGTAGCCGATGATGGTGTCCATGATGGGCAGATAAAGGGTGACCAAGAAGGCGACGAAGGCCGAGAGAAAGCAGACGACGGTCAAGAGCATGCAGTTGAGCGGGTTTTTGTTGCGGGTGATGGGCTTGCAGAAGAGGAGCAGGAGCAGGAGGACGATGAGCCCGTCGAGGGCCAGGATGGCGTAGAGGAGGTTTTCCCGCGGGATCGTGCCCCCACCCCCGCCTTTGGTCGTGCCGCCCTTCTTCGGGGGGTCCTTGAATTTGAGGAGCTCGGCCTCCCGCGCGTACTTCCCCCCGAGGGCGGCCACCGCCATGACGAACTTGACGAACACCACCACTTCCATCACCTTCCGCACCCAGCAGTTCCCCGCCCGCCCGTCCATCCTTTTAGGTTAGGGTTCCCTCGCCGTCGACTAGCGTCGAGGCGCCCCCGCCCTCGACTCGGACACATCAAACATGTTCCACTTAACACACCGAAATTATTCCCTCGCTACTAATCGCACTCTAATTTCCTGATTTCACCCACCGCAAACATAAATACTCAACAATTCAACGGATCGCTCAAGGAAACATAACCTCACTTTTGACAAAGAATTTGGATCGCGCGGATCAGCTGAGTAGCTGAGTTGGAATTGATGCCTTCTTGTAACCTTTCTTCCTAAACTTGTGATTTTCTATGAGTGACGCAATTTAATTTCAAGATTAAGTTAAAGGACGTCAACTGCCGAAAGAGAAGAATGCTCTAATTTCAAGAGGTTAATGCTATTCTGAGGAAAAGTGTTAACCTTGTTCGAATTTTCTTTCCTTTTACACGCAGAATAACGCCGTCAAAGATTCCATCACTAACAGTAATTTAACGACTGTATATTTTCTCCAGGGTTGACAAATTTATATCTTGTTTTAATAGCAAATGCGTGGATGGGAAGCTAATAATTTTTCTTCAAATAATAGACACAAATTTTCGATTGTCCAATAATCTCTCAAAATTATTGTTTCCCCAGTTCTACCAAATTCTATCGTCTGCTACCAAAATAAAATGTTAATAATTTAAAATCTCTCACTCTCCCTCTCTCCCTTTTTTTTCTACCTTCTTTTAAGGGAACTCGAGGCGTTCAATTTAAAGTATTTGACCTTATTTGCCAAATTTCGTAAAAAGAGAAGAAAAAAATATTTCCATTCTAGTCTATCTTTAGAATTTAAACGTGTTTGAGTATATATTCTTCTTCCTTAAATATTCTCGGGTATCGATCGAAATATCGACCAAAACTTTGGAATAGTGACTATTTTTCTTGACAATTTCTCAAAAATATTGCGAATAGATTGCACGGAGAGCAGGACACGTCTGTAATCCTCAACGTGGAACGTTATCCCAGCAAGTCGGGTAGATTGCGTAACAAGGTCGTTCCTCGCTCTTCAGAGAGCATCCGCACTTCGGGGGGGGGGGGGGGGGGGTCAAAAGGAGCAGACTCAAAAACCGGACCAAGGAACGCGTAATGAAGTGTTTATGGCGGCTCGACTTCCGCTGTTCCGGCGAGGCAAGTTGCCGTCGTTGGCCGGCACCAAGGCGGCGCGGCGCATGGCGTCGCGTCGATAACTTTCACTGCGGCGCGGCCGCGGCCAGCCAGTTACTTCGCTGGGTTACGCCGCCACCGCTCAGTGGAACGAGTAAACCTAAAATGAGAACTTGGGCATGATGCGGAAACTTTAAAAGCGTACATTTCCGTCAATGTGAAATGGATTGCATTCAGCAAAAAGGAACCACAAGCGTTCCAATGTTGCTAGGATTGTGCAACTTACATTCTTTGCAAAAAAGTACTAAAATCACGCAAAAAATTAAATTTACAAAGGTAATTTTTGTCTTAAATTCATAGTATATCGGGAGTACAGATAAAACTTTTAAAAATGATCAGTTTATATTTGCAAGGTAAAAAAACTTGCAGAATCTTAGTGACTTTAGAATGCTCTTGGTTCCTTCTCGCAAAATGCAATCCAAATGCACAACGGTCAGTTGCGCTGGTCATAGAATTGTCTTTTGATGCTTGTAGATTAGCTTACAAAAAATCGGATCCGTCCAAACAACAACTTTCTACGTTGAATATGAACCGAGATATCGCGCTTTGAAAAAGTCGGCTCATGACGTCATCCACCGCGACAGGGCGACACTCTTGGTGTTATCAGTCAGGGAGACACATAGTAACACTGGTTACTCAACGTGTCAGATGAAAGCAGGTGGAAGAAACCAAGGGTGTCACTACCGCGGTGGATGACGCCATTTAAAGATTTTTTCAAAGCGAGATTTCTCGGTTATTACTGAACCCAGGGAGTTGCTGTTTGGACACATCTTAATATTTTTAGCTGATCTACAGTAAGAATCAAACATCAAAACACGATTCTGTGACCAGCGCAATTGACCCGCCGAATGCCCCTGAAGAATCACAACAGTTGGACGAAATAAACATAAAAATTTGCAGTTTTGGTAGAAAAACAGCATGTCCGACCTCTACTGGAGGCTTCTTCCTCTGCGCGCCGCGCTGCTCTGCGGCAAGAGGCGGGTCATATTATGCGCAGTTACACTGCACTTGCGTTGGAGCTAAATCCCCCTCCCCCCCTATGCAAGTCCCATGCAGTTGTTAAAATGTGCGGACGCATTTTCGAGCTTTCGGTGCAAGGGTGCCAGATTGTGGTGAGATTTGAATATTACAGGGAAACGTGCTGATTTTGTAGCACAATCTGGCATCTTGTTTCGGCTGATGACCTACTCCGCCGTGCAGAGGAAGAAGACAGCGGACAGCACTGCCGTGCTAAGGAAGAACGCCATATGAGCCATCAGACATTGCCAAGTTTCCTCCGATAAAAACAGAATTTACTGGGAAAATTCTAAGTATTACTCTCCAAAATTTTCAGACAATTATGTTCGCAATTTACTCTAAAATATCTAAAAATTTCGGGGAGGAAATATGTATACATGTCGTCAAAAATACATGTTTTATCGAAGGAAATTTGGCAACTCTCGAATGTTCTTACGGCGTTTTTCCTTAGCACAGCAGAGCGCTTGTGAAATGACGGTATAGTAACTGCATGGAAATGAAAGGATCGACTTTGGTTCTTGTGGAATATTATAAGTTTCGGATCGTTGAAATTAATAGACAATTCTATAGGGAGGAATTCTGGAGGAACCTAATGGTGCCAGCGGGTGGTTGCAATGGACAAAGGAGGTAGGTAATAGACTAACTAACGGCAACCCACGAGCTATACTTAGTCATCATCTTCTCCCTTAGTCTATAGGACTAACCATTTCAACCAATAGAATCGCTCCATACTCCCTACCCTTTTTTGCCTATAGCTTTGTCTATCAATTTCAACAATCAGCCCGCAGTTTGAAGTTTTCTGTTATAAAAAGCGCACGTACTGTGATTGAGGTATAGAACCAATGCTTCTGTTGGCCAAACGAGGATTCGTCTCCTTTACCGAAGCATTGTTGTGGAGTTTAGACTTTATCCGGAGGTGGCTACCGCCACCCATAATTTCGATTAGCTGAATGGAAGTTGGGTTTCCTTAAGGGAGCCGTTCATATAATATACAGAATGCTGAGTTTATTTTTTCCACCCTCCTTTCCTAATACATCCGCAGGCGAAATATTTTTCGTGCGTTGGAGACTCAGATATGGTATTTACTTTGAATTCATGATTCAACTGTGGATTCTTAAACATTGCGTTGCTTTCATAATTTTCATGAATCATTGTTTTCAATTACATGTATCCCCTCTTTTCTTGTTTCTAATGAGCCATGTTTCAATTTGATTTGTTTCAGACTTAGCCATTATGAAATTAAACACAGTTTGGTATTGCTATACGCTATTATGTATAGTAATATTTCACACAGTAGTCGCATCTCCTTATGCTGCTCGAAGAATAGCGAGATCAGTAGAAGTAGTAGATGCAGGGTCGTCGGCTGTAGATCAACCCGTAAGTTATTTTTAAATATGTTTTTACCACATAAAAATAAAATAGAAACTTGAATTTCAATCAAAACTGACCCACAATTAATTTTGATAGACCAAAAATACAACTTCAAAGCAACTCCAGTGGCTTTAATTTTTAGACTTCCTTGAAATTATCTCTGACTTCGCTATAAGCACAGTAGTAATAAGGGCATTTGAGGTCTAGGAATATTAATCTGAAAGCTCTGAAAATCCAGCTTAAGTAAAGATGGTAGCAAGGGAAGCTAATCCGAGTAAGTAGCGCATTTTTAAAGGTTAAACTAAAGAATCTATTTCGAGACATTTTCCTTAGACATTTGCACGCGCTTCAAGGTATTTAAAAATGTTGTTTTTTCAATAATATCAATGTAGAATTTTGAGTAATGTTGCGTACCAATCTTAATCCTCTTGGCTGACGTTTTGATGGGATTGTAAAATTACTGATTATAAAACATTGCACAGTTTGAAACATTTATTTCCTAAGGACTTGTGTCAATGTATCACAGGCAATGACCAATCACCAGCAATTTGTATGCGCATAAAATAATGGGCATCAGCCTGATTGAGGTTTCACTAAAGAGCATCAAGAGCGTGATCTCGGCTCAGAGCGCCTTCGATTTCCCGCGATACTACCCGCATTGCCGCTAAGTTAGTTTAGTTGCCTATCCGAACTCAATGCACCGATTTCATCATGCGCATGCGCGACTGTGCCAGATGGAACCATCGATTCAAGAAGCAGACAATTTCTTTACCAATTTCAAGCATAATACCTCCGTGCTAAGGAAGAATGCCTTATGAACTTTCGAGAGTTGCCAAATTTCCTCCGATTAAATGTTAATTGTTGAGGAAAATTATCAATATTTTTCCTTGAAATTTCCAGATGTTTTAGATAAAATTACAAACAAAATTACCTGAAAAATTGAAGGAGAAATACTCGTATTTACGAATTTTCTTGAAAATCAGTGATTTATCAAAGGAAATTTGGCAATGCCTGAAGGCTTGTACGACGTTATTCCTTATCACGGCAGAATAGTATCTGTAGTGTTCCTATAATTCTGAACGTTTACATTTTTCTGTCCAACCCTCACAGATTGCTATTTGCCGACGATTGATAATTGCGTGTGACAGATGCATGTAAATCGTCTCACCGCTGACGAAGAAACGTAAATCCTTTTCAGGGTTGCCAGAATGACTCAAATAATTTATATACCTTGAAATAATGTATCCATCAATTTTTATCCAAAATGTATCTGATTTTTGTAAGAAATCGGAGGTAAAATCCAATGAACTTTGAGAGAGATTTGGCAACATTGCATTGGAGTTACATTCTTTTTTGAGGGAAACGAATTAAAATTCTGATTATTCTTTCTTTCATTCGTTCAAAGGCCGTTATGTATGTACACGAGCAATCAAAAATACAATTTTTTCAAATGCACGCTACGACTGAAAAAACGTGGCACCTAGGAAGAAAGAGAATCTTTAAAAATTGCAGCGGGCGTAAAGATTTGGAACAGTAACTTTTCAATAGGAATGTGGACATTGACGGTACGGTTCATTTGTCCTCTCTACTCCGAGAATCGTCAATCGTTATGACTTTGAAATGCGCTCCATCGATTTAAGGATCGGTTTTTTATTTGTATTTTTTTTCGTTGTTTGTTTTTCATTTGAAACGCATGGACTTCATATACTATAAAGAATACCTGATTCGCACTATTCTCGGTATACGTACTGCATCTAATTGGATCAGTGGCATGAGGTGCTTTGCGATATATCGATTAATCTGTCATTTAAACCTTAGGAAGAGGGTCGATAGACAGAGTGTTCGCAACGAGCACCTTAATAATCGATTCTTTACCATAGCTTCAAATGGGGAAATATCGATAATCGATCATTCACGCTTCGCCACTGAGTTGGACCCAGACAATAGTCGTTGTTTGCGTCCAACCGGACTTAGATCTGCGTTATCTATGACCCATATCCTGTATTAAATCTGATTGGAGTTAATTTAGATTTACATCTTTACCGTTAATCAACAGAATTTAATCTGTTGTATGACAGAGTTGGACAGAGTTGACAATAATTACGACAGAGTACGAATGAGAAAGTGGCAATATTTTGGCTGGGAAAAGGATGGTATCGCTATGAGTCACAATTGCTCTGAGGGGGTGCGAACGGAAGGATATTGTAATGGAGTCATACCAAGCGCGTGATATACTCGTATTCAAATAGAGAGCTGAATAGGATCTGGATAGGTCGTTTATTTTACCAACACGTCTACACGCCTTCCCTTTAGGGCTGGACACACGTTCAAAGTGAGGTTTCAAAGGGCTGGCTGTTTAGCCAAGTGTTGCCATCGATTACCGCATCGATGCGCAACACTTGACTAAACAGCCACTACTTTGAAGCTTCACTTTGAACGTGTGTCCAGCCCTTGTGGCAAAAGAAAAATAATGGTGATGCTGGAATTTGAAATTGACCAGTGCAACAATGACTGGTTGATGTAATTTTGTGGACGGGAGGGCAGTTGATATTTATAATGTGCACGGTGACTAACTTAGTGGTCATTATTCATTTTATAAATTACATTTCTACCGCCAATAGCTGAGGGCTAGCACTCTCCTCAGTGCAGATCTCTCTCCGAGGAAAACAGCACTTGAGCGGCCTTGCAGGTATGTTTTCGCCTATGTTTGCAGCATAAGTTTGATTTTTTCTTTCGAGGTTACATGGTCTTGGTGAAAAACTCTTCCATTTTCTGAAATATTTGTCATGATGTACGCTTGGTTTTGAAGTCCAGGACTTCATCACTCCTCCACCGAATGTCTTGGCACAAATGAATGTTTCATCTTTATCTTCTTTTTTACTTCGAAAGCTGTCCGTCGTGAAAAGAAAATAAGCTTTTTGTAATTCAGTCTGAATTTTTCTCAATTTGCCCTCAGGGGCGTAGCTAGGAAATTTCTCTGGGGGGGGGGCATGGGACCACCTCTCGTGGTGAAGAGAGCGGGGGGGTGAGGAATGGAGGATCCCGTTTTTCTGGGGGGGGGGGCACGAGATTTCTGGGGGGAGGGCAGGCCCCCCAGGACCCCCCTAGCTACGCCCATGTTTGCCCTCCTCCATGATTTTGATCCAGGCTATACGAAAGACGTGGTGACTTGATTTTAACAATCTACTTTCATTCAAGAAAGTCCCCGCACGCGAACTTTTTATGTTAATTCATCATGGGGACAGGTCTCATAATGCATGCAAATCAAAAATAGTACACATTTTAAAAGCTCTTTTTCAATGAAATTTGAAGTTATGTAGACAAATGTCGTTCCTCCTTAAGAATGAAAGGACATGAGACTTTTTCATTAAAAATAAAGCACCGTTCTCTAAAGTTTGTCACCGATTTTTGGTAAACGGTTGAATTTTTCTGAATTCATAATAACTTATGAATGCGGTTTTGGCACACAACTACCTGCGCACGTGACATTTTGCAAATCTGTCTTCATACGGAGAAAAATTATACACTCTTTGCTAAATGTAGGTACCTCCATGAAAGACTCGGAGAGTTGAATACAACATTTTTCGTACTTAACATTGCACACAAATTTCTAACCAACATGTTTGCACTTACAACGACTAAAGTTAATGATTTTGGCATGCACTCGTTCTATTAACATGTCTTGGATGTCTATGGTAAAAGATTAAAGAAAGAAAGGAAGAAAAAAACTCTTTTTTTCTTGCGATATTGCTAAATTCTTATTCAATTTAAATTTTCAAAGAAAACCGAATGAACAGTATCGTTTTGAATTTTTACTGCTGTTTTTTTATCGTTCGTAGCATACTCATTACACTTTGAAACAATCGCGTTTATCAGTTTTTCTACAAAGAAAAATAAAATGACACAATTTAGATGCGTTTTTCTTACTGGGTCGATTGCACGCTAGAGATACAGCCAAATGCATACACGCATACACGCTGTATTGGTAAAATCGCACGAAAATACGATGGGCATCAGGGCCGGACTTACCTGCTTTCCGCACATGAGCCGCCTGTATTTTGCCGCCCCCTTCTCATTCGTTTTGAAACATCAAATAAAACGAACAGGGGGAGGGGTGCATCGTGTTGGACACATTTTTTGCGAAAGTCCTGTCAACACTACTACCAAAAGTTCATGGAACTTTGCGCGAAAGTAAGTTCCGTAAACCTATCTCTGTGTGGACGAGGCCTTCCATTTATAAGAAATAAACGAAAAAATTATGAAAGAACAAATTTAAATGTGGTTTAATAATCTTAACTTCCGCCGCCGCCGCGCCGTGTCGCGCTGCATGACCGCACTGTGTTTGGCGCAATGTGTGAAGTATCCCTACAGTCTTGTAGGCGCAATGCGTTTCCCGCCGACCGCTCCTGACCGCACTGCCTTTGACGCAATGCGTGAAGTATTCATGGAGTTACGTAGGCGCTTATATGTGCTACACGCTGACCGCCGCACCGAGGGCTTCTCTTTTTCATCTCAAGTCCTTTGTCATCATTGCTCTCTGCGCCGCGCCGTTCCATGCCAAATTGCGTGTTTGATTCCTTTCTTATATCGACGAATTAAAGGTGCTGTCTCTTGTATCACCAAATTACGGCAAAATTAGAAATTAATATACTCTTAGGAAATGAGAGATTCTGTCGCTTTTCCTCGTTTGTATATTTTTTCTGAATCCGATTTTTTTTAACCTACAATTAAAAAAATTATAAAATTTTCCCCTATAGGCCGCGGCCCATGTGGCCACCCCCTAAATCGGCGCCCCCCTAAAATGATGGGCACGTTGAAAGAGTCTGAAATCCATTCCTTAGTGCGTAGCTATCTGCGTAGTTTGTAATACGCTTTTCCAAGTTTTCCGCGTCTGCGGGCAGTTTTTCTCTGTCACCGCCGATCAGGTCTGCAGAGTGTCTAAATCTGAGTAAACAAAAGATTTCACTAACTTTTTTATCGTATGATTTCAATCATTTTCAAGCGTTTGTTTACTTTTTCTTCCTTTATTTTGCAAAAACAAAAGCTTTGGATCAATTGCAATCTTACGTGAGGAAGATTTCATATCAGTTCGCGGGATTGTTTGTTATAATTTAAGTTAGGTCTCTTTCCGAGTAAACGTGGCTGCTGGCCACCACGGAAAACTCCTCGCATGTGACCAACGTAATTTTCGCGCGCATTTAACCTTAAAAAATGTATTCAGTTGGCTGTATCTCTTGCGCGCGAATTACCATCTTCGTGCCGATCTCTGATTTGTTCATCAGTTTTAGGCTATCATGGAGCTCCAAAGTTTTCCTAATGTAAACAAACCAGAGGAACATGTAATTTCGGCTGAGAACTGAATGATAATCACACTCACTGGTTAATTTTCGGCAAAAATATCCATTAAAGTTCGATCCGAACTCAATTCTGAAATTGGATATAAAAAAATTTCTATCACATCCAAAATCATGTCTAGAAATCTGTAGAATTTTGCCGCCATCTTGTTTCTTTATATTGGTCAAACTAGGAGCGGAGGGGCTAGGGTTTGTTTACATTGGGCCAACTTTGGGGCTCCATGTTAGCCAACCAATCAGAGAGAGGTACACTCTTTCTGCAGTTAAAGAATTGCGATGGCAATACTCTCCCGTATACAGGTACTCTAGTTGGCGCTTGCAAACTAAAATTAAACAATGTCCACTTTATTATGTCTACAATGTCGGACGACACCGCTAATTGAATTTTTACCACAGCTTCTAATGGGGAATTACGGATAATCGACCATTCACGCTTCGCCCCTGAATTTATCAATACTATATGTAAAAAAGCAAATGAGAAAAAAACATTAAAAAGTGGTCCGAACTGTATATAACAAGGTGGAGAAATGGTGCTGCGTCCACACCATTTCGCGGGAAAAACAAAGCCGAGAAGTTCACAAAAATTGTAATTAGAGTAAAAAATAAATTGTTTTGAATACATTTTTTTGTGGAACTTCTTGGTTTTTCCCCCACAAAATGGTGTGGACCCAGCACTATTTCTCCACCTTGTTAAAAAAGCAAGTATTGCTTGGTTTTTGTTTAAAAATGAGACATCAGAGACAATTTAGCAACGTCTGATGTAGTTAGGCTGATATCGGTTGAATCCGCCGAAAAAGTACAAGTTTAACTTAAACCACTAACACATCAGTCGTGTGCCATAATTTTATTCAACCCTTTATCTATAATACTGTTCAATTGTTTTTCTTCTTGTGAAGATTTTAGTGAAGATTTGCACATTCCGATCTCCTCATTCTTATTTCCTTTTCTATTCTATTCTGTTTCAGGCAACGCTAGATGATGATGTTTTCGGAGAAAACTCTCATCACGGTGGAGAGAAAGACAAAAGGCTAATTAATCCCTTAAAAAAAATTAAACCCCTAAAAATAGGGGCTGGTGCCCTGAAAGCGGGTGCTCTAGGCGTAGGGTTAAAGGCTGCCTCTAAAATCGGAAAGGTTGGAGTCAAAGCCGCTGCTACGCTTGGAATCAAAGCTCTCATCATCAATCTACTTTTCGGGGTATTTATTTTTCATCTTTCACTCTCTCAACCGCTTCTAAAGTAGTTACGTATAACCTCACTAATGCTTCCCGTTCCATTGTATTTCAACTGTCAACTTGTTTTAGCTCAAGACAATTCAAAATTGCATTTCCTGAAAGGGTCGTTCAAGTATTACGTAAGCCCCTTAAAAGAGAGAGAGGGGGGAGGGGGTTCAAGCCTAGCCTTACTAAAGACTTTTACTTTTCAAAAAATAATACTTCTCACTGAAAATAATTTTTTCTGTCATTTTCCCGGTATTCAGGCTAGTTTACGTAGTTCCAAAAGGGATAAGAGGTTATCTTACGAGTTTCTCACGATCCACTGAAATAAAATTGTGCTAAGCTCAAACATGATGATTCTTGGATTTGCCGCCAAGAATTTTTTTTATCTTGATTTGAGCGGAATTTTTTTTGATACAAGGAAAATAAGGCTTGGGTTAAGCAAAAAAGTAGTTTATATTGAACAGAAAAATTCTTGATTTAAGAAATAATACTTCTTGGCGGCAAATTTAAGATTCTTTTTTTTTCAGTGGAGGGTCGGATGGGAGGCTTTAAACATTCGGCATGAATATTTTACGTAATACTTGAAACGCTCCTAAGTATTTTAGAGATTCAATCATTGGAGTGTACCAAAGAATAAAACGTCGTTAATTGCCGCAAAAAGAAGAAGGATGAATGCTACTGCGATGTCTTTGGTTCACAATACCTCTAGAACATCTTTACCTCCAGCGATTGTAGTATATATATTTCTTGTCTTATTTGTTTAGTTTTTGAAGCATCACATTTTGTTTCAATTATTTAGGCTAATTCGTAACACAAAATGAATGTAGAAATTCAGTGCAACATGATTCATGTTTTGGAGAAAAATGTTTACTAGTCATGAAGTTCATAGCTCTGAAGAAAATTATTCTTCATATTCTAGGAATTTCATTTCCGAATAGAACTTGTCCTGGTATTTTTAGAGTTCAGGTATCTTTGACATCCTGGTAATTAATATGCGTCCGACGTCAGAAACCAAACATAAAATTCATATCCATATTTTAAACCTCATTATAGTACATTTATCTGAGTTATACATTGTCCAGTATTGATATTTTAGAATCAGTTCAATGACTAATATTAATCTGGTTCAATGTATACATCAGCACATGGAAAATTAATGGATTTCTCAACTTTTTAATGTCGCTTTGAGAAGAGATGTCAAGGATGTCTCAATTGTCTCACCCTGCCTCCTTTCCTTTACATTATGTTGCATTCAGTTTTATGATCCGCTCAAAGGAAAGGTAATATCTCATGTACGAGTGATATCTTGTAAAACGCTTTTGAATCATTCGGTGTAAATATTTCTTTCAGGCGAAGCGTGCAATAAGATATTATTTCTACTTGGTTTATTTTTCAAGATCGCCGAAAATATCGTGTACTCTCAGGACCAAGCAATTTTTCAATCATTTTTATTTGCTCCCGCAAAATTCGATCACGAAAATTGTCTAATCCTCCGTTTTATTCTAATGAGCTTGTTCCGTAATATTTAATTATTGTTTTTTGAAAAGTAGAGAGGGCACTTAGTTCACATGATTTTTTCAGGTTTATTTGGAGTGACAATCATTCACAAAAACCGATTTCAGAGTTGTCCATTTTGTCCTCCATCTAAAACGCAATATGGGGTCCGAAAATACCCTTACCAACTGCGTGACCTCCTTGCTGCGATTTATAGTCCGCACATGGATATTATTAGTCACGTTACAATTAATACCATCACAACACGGTTCATGGATCGATTGAAAAGAGCTCGCGGTGGCAGGGATAAATTCGTGCACCATATTGGCTTTCTTGACGATACGCGTTTAAACGAAAGCTCAAAACAGAAATCTTTGCGTGTGTTTTTCGTAGTTTCGTATCATTTTAAAAATCCAGGAACTGGGTATCCTCTGTACTTTTCAAAAATACACGAATAATTTAAAATTAGCTCATGGATACAATGTATAGCCGGCACATTCTAGATCCTCACGTTGAGTGGCCTCTTATTGTATTTTTGAGGAAACGATGGTCTGAGGAAATTCATCGTTTTTAATCGATTTCATTTTCTTCTCCAGTTTTTCGGAAAAGGTAGTGGTGGAGGTAATGGCGGTAATGGCGGAGATTCGTCGTCCACCACTACTTCGACTGAGATTTACAGCTCGACTGATATCTCCAGCTCGACTGAAATCTTCACAACAACCGAAGAATCCACAACCACTCTGTAAAAAACCTTTCAAAAACGTACGCTTAATTGATTTCAAACTATCAGGCGCCCGAATCGCAAGTCGTTTCGCTCTAATCGGAATGTCATTCGTTCCGAGAGAAAATTGAATCAATCAAGAACCTCGGAAAGATTTATTTGTTCGAATGTTCGCCGCAACTAACTGCACTCCGGAAATTTTCAGTAATTTTCAGTTGCAAACTCAATCCCCAAACTGTCGATAATTAATGATTCTCTCATAATGTTAGACATATTGGAGTCAAGTTTTTTTATAAAGTTAAAATAAAACAGTCCATCACCAAGAAACTGACATTAGTAACTTGTAACTGACATTCACACTGCTGAAATAATTGTGGGTCTTTCAGAAAAAATACTCTGGAAATTCTAAGGCAAGAGGACTGGTAATTCTCAAAATGATTATTGGAATCAGTGTCTTTATAATAAAACTGATTTTCACATTAATTCTACAATGAAGTCTAATTCGTCACATATTTTGAAATGCTTACAAAGTCATAATTTAAAAAAAATACGCTAATATTTCCTGGATCATGGAAAAAGACAACAAATCGAGGAATCAGAGGCCTCCATTTGCAATGGATCTCAATTATTGTAAGACATTAAACCTGGCTGAATTCAAAATACTTTCTGGGGAGAATTACCTTTGAAACGTCTAAATTTGCCCTATAATAAGAGGATAAAACAAAATTGTATTGAACTACCCATGGCAACTTGTCAAGTTCGTATTTGCTCGTGTGATATCTGAAATTTTTCTTTTATTCCCAAAAGTTTGCAAATGAGAATCTATGATCATATTTTTATGCCATTGAATATTACAAAAGAAATTTCCGATTGCAGTGGAATATATTAATTTTTTCATTTTTCCTTCAATCCTAATCGTCAATTTACTGTCTCTCTGTCTTATTTTACTACTAAGTAACACAATTTTCTCCTACGTAATCCATCATGCATGGCGAATAACCCGGAAATAATTACCTACTACCAACTTGCACATTTTTACTAACGATGTCCTTAAATTTCGCAGGCATTCATGCGTTCTCTTAGCTTTTCTAACGTTACTGCAATGTCAACTGCTCTCTTGTAGAATCATATCTAGTATTTTGATATTAGACCATTGATTAGTAGAAGTGTTCTAATGGGTTTTGTGTTGTTTTTTGGGCGTAGTTTTGAGATCGCACAGTAGCTTTGACTAACCTAGCATCTAACCAATCTTTTTTACTTGTGAATCCTTCTATTCACTGAAAAAAAAATCTCGGTGTATTTACTAAGAAAAGGGTAAAATTACCAAGAATTCAGGGTTCTATTTGATCCCAGTTTTTTCTTGGTAAAATTACCATTTATGGAATTGGTAATTTTACCGAGAAATCTCGGTAAAGTTATTGAACTTTCTCGGTAATTTTACTGGACCTTGGTAAAAACGCCAATATTTTTCATCGACTGTGGTAGAATTACCGAGATAAAATGGCAAAGTTACCGGGAATTGATTACCAATAAAAGTGGTATTCTTACCTGAAAAAACAGTAAAAATATCGGTTTTTAGGTACGCTTACCAGCCTGTCTTGGTAAAATTACCAATAATTGGTAAAAAAGTGAGATGGTAAAGGTACCAACGGACCTTGGTAAAAACGCCAAGAATTTTTTTTCAGTGTTGGTTCTCAGTGATTCGAGTGAGGGATTAGTGTTCACTGGCTATCTTCAGCTCACGTATTACAATACTTCCTGAATTTTAAAAGTTGTCACATCTTATGTAGAGTTGATTTGAGCTACTTTCGTTACAAAAGGAGGAAAATCTTGTCGCTCTAGATATTCACGTAACAGCTGAAAACTTTAAATATTGAAAAGTATTAATTGAGCACTAGGTTCCTGAAAGTCCAGCTCGCTGAAGTAGGCTCCTAAACAATGGTATATTCCTTAGTAGGTAACATGAATTTTAATAAACTCTCGAAACATGCCAAAAAATATAAGGCGTAAAGAAATACCACATCCAAAAAAGCTTTACCAGAAAATCGTTTTATTTTTCTTTGTTTATTTATTTTTTGGCGTCGGAGTTTTGGAAAATTTCCAGGCGGATAACTTCAATTAAATGACAATAATAGCTTAATTAAAAATTAATTTAAATAAAATAAAATATACCATAATTAAAACTATAAAAAAATCTTAAAGCTCCAGAGCCAGATGCAATGGAACTTATATATTTTCATACCCGTCTTCCACTAAAAACATATTCAAATCCATGAGCCACAAAGCAGAATGATATGATTTACTCTCATGATTTGGAGAAATTGTTCATTTTAATATGTCTACTCAACTTATGCAGCCTTAAAATAATTGTTTTATATCCCAATTATTATTAAACGCACGTATAATGTAACTGGATTCATTAACCCTCTCAGCATCCTTTCTTCCAGATTTTGATGTTCCCGGTGAACTCGTAGTGTTTTGGTTTTAATTATTATTGTGTGCTGTTTCCACGAATCCATAACACTTTTAAAAGGTCGATTTAACTTTTACAACCAGGTTTCAATACAAACAATTCAAATTATCAGAATTAAACGGAATGAATCGTATTCATCAAACAAGTGAGATTAAATCAATATCGATTGGTTCAACATGTAAATATAGCCTCAGATATTCCACGTATAAAATGGCCATGAAAAGTGAATTTGTTAGGAATTTTCTCATTTTCAGCCTTTCCTGCTTAAATCCTAAAATTTTTGTTTGAGGTTATGTTCCACCGTTTGGAACCAAATGATACATCGAACCACTATCGAATACGATCTACTATTTTCGAGCGTTATCAATGCAACTTCACAATAAATTATACTAAAATTTTGAGAGGGTAAAAAGATTTGCCGTTGTTTTGCTCGCGAACCTATTTTTCTCATACTTAATTTAAATTAATACACACAACGTAGCTATTATGTAATTTACTTTACATAAAATGGAGATCTGCTATCTGCTGAATGTGCTGAAGCACGGAACCTGTGGATAAGCACACATTCTCCGAGAAGAGACAAATTAGAGAGCTATCATGAAAAAGGTGGTAAGCAAACGGCTTTCTCATTAAAAATACCTTTCTTTGAGAAAATGAATTTGTCATAAGGTGCGCCATCATGACACAGTGTCCTTTTAATGAATTTCATCAAAATATGGTTTACCATTGATTTATGCATAGTGGCATTTTCCAAATATACGCTGCAGAGTAGAGACAAAATCAGAAGCTTGGCATTATACTCCACAAGGCCAAATATGTGTACTATACCGTGCTAAGGAAGAACGCCGTATGAACCTCCAGGCGTTGCTAAATTTCCTTTTTGAAAAAATTTGTAAATATTTTTCCACCAATTTTTCAGATAATTTTATTCGCAATTTCACCTACAGTTCCTGAAAATTTCAAAGAAAAATATTCATTACTTTCTTTAAAAATAACTATTTTCTGAGAGGACATTTTGCAACTCTCAAATATTGATACGGTGTTTTTCCTTAGCTCGGCAGTGTACAACATGAGACATAAATCCTCCAGGGGTGTAACTATCTTCCTGATGACCATTTATAGTTGCACGAGAGGCATAAAAAAATTAATTATTTTAAATTTCTTAAAGTTTAATATCAATCACAGAGTCTTGAATAGGAAAGCGGAGCTTAAAATTCCCAAGTTGGGCTCAGTGCAATCGACTATGAGAAAAGATGTATAGACAGCGCATGTCACCGATCCTTGGGTGGTTGACTATTACTGCACATAGGGCACTGTAACTGTATGGTCTCCCTTGACAATGGAAGGGGAAATGCCAAGTGCGTAACCTCCATAACCCTATGTGTCAATTCTGTTTACTCCAGCTGTTAGATAAAAAATGCCATCGTATAAACTATGATATATGGACAACGCGACAAATATTTATCATTTCAATGAGTGCATTTTCCTATACAGGACTATTTATCTCGGTTTGATTCTTTTCAATGTAAGAGTCCCGTTTCACTCCTTTTGCTTAAGAGTGTCGATCTGTGTAAAAAATGAGTCGTCCTACCTACTTGTAGATCCACTGGAGACGTTAACCCTACACCATTGCTGAGATTTAAATGTTAAACCGCCGAAAATAGTCAAATTGACGTTTCATTTATAAGATGCGACTCTCATGCATGCCTCTTTAATCTGTACTCAGACTAGTTTTCTTTTATTCTTTTTTTCAGCAAATCAATAAAATAATAGATTTTAAGACTCGCCTTTTAACTCAGTTGGACCAACAAAATAGACTAAAGAACGCACAATACTTGGGAATTGGTTTGCCCGAACATAAACCAATCCCTGCAACCAACCCCGTGAACCAGGTAAATAATATCTTTTGACGAATCCTGTGATGCGCTCGCTCAATGCCTGGTCAATGTCTGTGTTTGTCTTTATTCATGTGCTTCAATGCATTTTTGCACGTTCCGTCTTTGACAGTTTTTGTCAGGTGTTCCTCGCTTCGACGAACCAAAGCTCCTACTCCCTAACTTAAACTATAGACATACGACGATGGGGTTGTCGTGATTTTCAAGTTCCAGTAACGCGCTTGGTTTTTCATTTAAGTTCTATTTCGTTCTGACCTTAGCCTTGATGGAGAAAGTCTAAGTTACATACTTACTTCTAAGGTAAAAAGGAACAAATGAATTATTGAGCCATCCAGTAGCGAGATAGTGTCAGTTGAGCAATGGTAGCTACAGTGGAAAAAAAGTATGGTAACATCTACAGTAAGTCTATACTTGATTTCTTGCACAGTGATATTATTTAGTGCAAATAACCAGAATTGTAGTAGTATTCACCGGAACTGCAGTGATTTATACCATAATATGGTAAATACTACCCTAGAGTCTGGTGTTGATTACCATACTCGTATCACTGTGTCAGAGTATTCTAAAGTCTACCGTATTTTTTTTCAGTGAGAGCTGAAACTACCGTCATGATTTTCAAATCAGAAATATCACAATGTCTGCAGCTAAATCTGGCACAGAACATCTAAAATTTTGAATTGTAAACTTTTTCTCAAATTTGCTCAAGGAAACTGCGTGCTGATTCATTTTCCTGTAATATTTCAATCTCTTCTCATATTCTAAATAATACTGAGAGAGTTTTTACCACAGAATGTGTCCCATTGTCCTTGAAAATGGAAAAAGGAGAAAATAAACTTTGGACAATCATGAACTCATAAATATGGGCGTAGCTCTTGAGGGGCCAGGGTGGGCCTACCTAGTTTTTATTAGAATTCGAACAAGTATCGGCTGCCCCCTCCTAGAAACCATGCACAGTAGGAATAAGTAGTGCCTAAGGTACATCTCTCCGCTTCATTGCATAATGAGGTACGTAAGATGGAAAACCTTGAGATGGTTTTTGAAAAAAAATGATGGAGTTTAATCATAAGCCTGCACACGGGTTAATATTTCGTGAGAATAACCTCAAAATGCAAGTGAGGAAGGTCAATTTTCCAAAATTTGCCAGTAGAGATCGCCTTGAAATGAAACCACATTTGGATCGCCAATTTGCAAATTTGGACCTATAAAATCCACTTATGTGCATAGGGAAACTAATGGCACATACGTTGTTTTTGCCAGAATTTATAGGTCCAAATTGCAAAAAGTCCAATTCTTTTTGGCTCATCCTTAGGAGCACTGCCGTCCTGAGGAAGAACGCCGTTTGAAAATTCGAGAATTTCCAAATTTCCTGCGATAAAATGTTTATTTTTTTAGGAAAGCTATGAATATTTTTCCTTGTAATTTTCAGAGTCTTTAGGTAAAATTGTGAACTAAATTTTGTGAGAAATTGGAAGGAAAATATTTATAAATTTACCAGGAAATTCGTGTTTTATCAAAGGAAATTTGGCAACGCCTGGCGGTTCATATGGCGTTTTTCCTTAGCACGGCAGAGCACGTTTCTGAATGGAGAATATAATAGCACTAATATTGCTTCTCAAATGAGCTGCTATTTCTATAGCAGCTCCTGATTGCACAATTTGGTCCATTTGTACGGAGAGGACCCACTAGACCTTCCCTAGTCAGACCACTTTCAGAAAATTGCTCTATCTACGCCTACGAGGCAGGTTTTACTAAAAAGCATTGTTTGGTCTTTCATTATAGTATTGCAGCTTTCAGACCTACCACAAAATAAGTTGGTTTTTACCTACCGCTATTGATATTACGGAACTATTTCCTCTCCATTTTCACAACAACCCCATCAGGTGCTTTTATGCGCACAATCTTGCTTATTACTCGAAGAAGGAAAAGAAATTCACATAACTGTCTTCACCCTACACGCTTAAAAGGAGACAAAAACTGAGCTTTACAGTTGCTTTCCGCGCACTGTCTCGCTTTACTCAATATGGTTACGTCATTGACTTTTTGTTACTCCCTCCTTGTCAAGATGCAATTCGTTTCATTTACAATCTCTCATTTCGTACGCTTATTGATGAGATCTATCAAAAGTGCTCATGTATACTATGAAATGAAACATTGCACTTTTAGGTGTATTTTCTCAACTTTTTCTAGCTTAATGTTCTCACGTGCATGTTTGTTTTCATGATTCAACTGAATTTAAACCGCACTTACAAAGCTCTCACAGTCATCACGTCTCAAAGTATGAAACAAATTATGAATTATAAGAGATGCATTACTGCAGAACGGCAATTTCTAGCAATTTGAATTTCATGCCTTCTCAATTTGCGTTTATGTGTCATTTCAGTCTCCATATGTACCGTACCCTGTGACAACAACATTGGGGCCTGACCAAGTACAAGTAACTCCGGTAAGTAATTTTACGCCTACGGTGTGAATGGAAATCCTCAGAATTTAACGAGAGGAATTTTTCAAGTACATAAATGTCACAGGCAACGCAGTCAAATCAGGCATTTTATCAAATGCCTGGAAATTTTTAAAGGACAGTTTGCGAAATTTTGTGAATCTATCACGGAGAACTCACGAGTATTCAATTTTTTAAGAGAAAGAACACATCAAATCTACGAACTCTTCTTGTTGCTTCCTTTTCAAATGATCCTCAAATATTTAAAAGGAAAAAATTGTAGGAATTCTGTGTTCTGTGATTTGCTGAAAATTTCAAGATGAATGTTTTCTCAGAAGCTGAAAATCGTTTTAAATACTATTCTAGGATGCACATTTTTACAGACAATTCTTTCTCACGAGAGGAATGAAATATTTTGTCCAAAATTAGGAAAATAATCAGAATGCAATGCAAGTGTTAATATTTGACCATCTGCCCAGGCATTTGACACAATGCCTGATTTTACTATTTGCCTGCGACATATGTATTGCATCAAAGGTACTATCATGATACTTTTGATGCATTCCTAATGGATGGTGATATATGTATGTTTCCTCAGTGCATTTCTGCCGTGTTTCGGAAGAGAGCCTTAACTAGAGTCCCTTTATACTGAGAGTCAAGACAATGTGAATCCATTTCTGATTGGTTCCCGTATTTTAGGCCTCCACAGTGTCACAAACGGGAATAAAGATTATACATTTTCACCGATTGCAAAGATTATAATCTGGAGCGGACCAGGGAATTACGGGTTCGGCAAGGAACAAACGGAATGAGAAAAGGAACGAAGAAAGGAATTTGAGAATAGGCCGATCAAAGATTACAAAAGACGTTCAATTTCTGTAATCTTTATTCCCGTTTGTGACTCCATGAGGGGGTGTTGTCTTGACTCTCAGTATCAAGGGACTCTAGCCTTAACTGGATTTCTGTATGACCCATGGGTTGCACATGTCTTTATGATTCTCGAGGCTCACCCCAGAATGTACTTACGGCCTTTCCGTAACAAATCAGATTTGAGAGGACATCATTACGCTCAACGTAAAGCAAGCTCTTTGCATTTAAAAGAAAAAGAAGAAGAAAATTGAAACAAGCGGGAAAGCTCTAGTACGGTCGTATTAGCAAAATTCTCAGCTGTTTTCAATGTAAGTAGGCGTGTTTTTGAAGTTCCCCGAAAAATATGAGCACCGTTGAGATGAAAGGACTCGCTCACCAAAATTTCAACTATCAATTTTGAGAAAACTATACTACCACTATAAAAGTAAACTGTAGAGAAACGATTATCGTCCTCCGTGTTTCGACATCAGAAATATTAAATATCGGTTTCACAAATTAATCTTTTCTAAATATTTGGGTCCCTTCCTCTCCGTCATCTTGTTGATGAGCTGGCGCGCCATTTGAACTCATCGTCACTAGTATACTTGAGTATTAGAGGCAGATTGAAATCAAAAAGCGCTCCATGTAGACTGAGCGCTTAAAAGTTCATCATATGCGATGTGTAGTAAGTGTTGATTAGAATTTGGATTCCAGATATGATTTTCTTTTTTGATGAAGTTTTAACAAAATTATCAAATTCGTAAAACGCGATGTGTAATTATTCCTTCAAATCCACTGAGGGTGTAACTATAACGTAACTAACTTAAACGTAGAAAGTTGCTGTTTGGACATATCTTGTTATTTTTAGTTAATCTACAAGAATCAAGCACCGAAACACAATTCTGTGACCAGCGCAACTGCGACCCATTAAAAGAAATGGTCACTCCGAGTTTCATCTTACTTTGAACAAAAAACAGTCAGAGCATACATTGACCATGTATTCCACTTTTATAGCACTCCATCATTTTATTTGTCAAATGGTTCATTCATCGTTGAATTCCAAGTGTTAATTTTACATAGGTAGAAGTCCTTAAGAGCTTAAGTAGAGCTAAGCTATTTTACCTATCTGAGAAATGACGAGTAATTTTTCCATGATAAACGCATGAGTCCAGCATCCCTTTTGACGGTTACATCGACATTCGACAAAGATTAATTCTATTCTAAAGCGGCGATTAAAGACAATTATTCATCTCAAAGAATTTCGCCCCATCTATTAATTTATCACCATCACTGCGTTATAATTTTAGGACCCCACAGTGTGAGGAGACGGGCTTATGATTGCGTCATTTGTCAATATGCCGTTGTCCCTTGTTGAGGTAGTAGTGAGGTCCGCGAGAATTTTAATTCTCCTCAGCAACGCATTTGGCTTGCGGCGATTATCATCGATTAAGTCACCAATCAAATCAGCGTATTTGTCCAACGATTAAATCACCGAACCGAAAGCATTTGGTGAGCGGGAATAATCGGTGAAAGATGAGAGCCACCGTTGCGCTGAGAGAGGACGATAAGATCACTCGTTCAAGGCGATCAACACCTACTATTCCTCTCAAATGAGGCTAAGTTGGTACATACGCGTGGCAATTACTCCATTATTCGTCAAATGGCGTGAATTTTCGAGATAGCCGGAAGTCGTTCGACAATTAAATTCCTCCATGCAGTAACTGTCACATAATTTAGTCATACATATATAGAGTGGAAATTCAAAACCTGATAGTTGCCTAAACCTAGATGTTGCTAAAATCGTGCAACTATCTCGATCATAAAGGGAAATCCTGTGACGCGAGAGAAATTATTATTTTCATGAAAATTAGACCAAAATTGAGAGAATAATTGCGAATGTAAATGCTATTTGGTAGAGGCAATTTAAGTTTATTTATTTAAGTATTCATTCATTTGTGAGGAGGACTTTACGCAATTTTGGCAGCGCCTGATAGCACTTACGAGGTTTTGAATTTCCACTCTTCAAATACAGTGGCGTGGCGATATATTCATGTATCTTTATCAAATGATACACAGATTTATTCCTCAAAAAGCGTCGGCTTATAATTTTTGATCGTAGAGACTCATTGAACACGCAGGGGCGCATTACGCGTTCCTATATACGCCGCCAATACTCATAATTTTGCCTCATATTTCAGAACTCGAAATAGTCAGCAAATATACTAAATTCTGCGCAAAAAATCCAAAAAAATTGGCCTCAGCAAAAAAAATCCCCCAACATCCACTTGCAAAAAATTGGAAAAGATGAGTCCTCAAGCAACCAATGACTGTTGAAATATTGTTTCATTCAACAGACACCGATGACACAAATGAAACCAATGTTTCATGTGTATGAAAATCGAGAGGATAATTATTGTATTTTGATTTCAGGCCGGTTATGGTTCATCTGAATCGCCTCCAGAGATCAGCGTGGGGGGCCTCAGCGATTTCCAGTGATATCATTGCCAAACCATGGCGACAGTACCACATCATATCGCCTCTCATTTCCATCCATTCATAGTTTTAATGTGCTCAAACTTCAGGCGTGAATTACTTTAAATTTGTAAATAGTCTGTTAATATTCGTACTTATAGGTGTATTTGTAAAATGTTCCGAAGAATTTATTTTATTGCGGTTATGTGTCTTTCAACTGTGTTATGATTTTGAATCACCCCTCTTCATTCCATTTTTTACTTTCATCTCATCATCGTTACCATTTAAATACAAAATAAATAATTGTTGTCAATTAAGCACACCCAGTTTTTATTCTTATCGACCTCAGTAAAAAGAAAACAAAAACTGGAAAGGTGGGCGAGGACTTTTTCCCCAACCACCGATGAAGAGACACCGAAGAAAGAAAGAAGGGTCCTCAATATTTTCACATTAGTAAGAAAATGACTTCATAATAGTGATGCGTTTTTAATTTAAAGCAAAATTCGTTCTCATTTAAAGTAAATTTTTTTGATGCACAGAACATTTTTGAGTGGAATACATCTTTTTAATTTGAATGCGTTTTTTTCAATGCAAAGAAACATAACTTTGTAAAACTTTGTTATTTATGAAAAATTTACATTTATTTGAATTAAGAAAGAAATTCATCTCAATTAAAAAATATACCCTTTCACTAAAAATAGATTTTTCTTTCAATATTAAAATCTTTACCTCAACATTTTTTTCTTCAAGTCAGAAAAAAAAATCGCAATCACTTTTTTCAGTGCAAGCATTTTCTTAATAATTGGAAAAAATATTAAATGAAAATTGATATTTTATTCTATTTCATTGTTATCTTTAGAAAATTTCTCGTCAAAAAATAATCTGGGTTTCTGTTAATAACACAATGTCAAAGGATGTCTCTCTATGTAAAGAATTTGAAAGCGCATTGATTTTCCTCATACAATTGTAGCAAACGTAAAGTTTATTTGAATATCAAAATTGCATTTAGGTATTAATTGTCATGACGGAATTATTCAATCTTAAAACCAGCCAACATTTTGATTTCAATCATTTTTATTTACAAATTTAAAATATAATCAAACAGTAGATATTCAAGAAATAAATTTTAACTACAGGTTGTTTGCTTTGGGAAGAGAGAATTTAAAAACCTGCATGTGTTACGCCCCGTTGGTCTAACCGCTCAGTCCAGGGACAGAACAACTTTTTTATCCCGTGAGATTTTTAATGCAACTCATGAGTATCAAAATAAAACGTAGACTATAATACAATGTTTTTTGGAGCAATAAAATGATCGAGATGGTAATCTTTTTCTGAAATAATCACTCTGTTATTCGGGTGAAACGACCAACTAGTCCCGCACATCTCTGAAGAGGCGCGAGAAACGCGAAAGTGCCTTCAATTTTTGAGCATGCAACACGCACATCCGTGGAACACGAATAGTTGCATCAAGGCGCCACAACCAAGTCAGTATAGTTTCCGATTGTTGAGATACCAATTGAATCGTTACCGTTAGTTACTCAAGCCTCTTGTAACTAAGTAAAAAAGACTAATCTGAGTTGATTGTGCCGCCTCGATGCGACTGTTTGCGCTCCATGGATGTGCATAATGCACATGAAAACACTAAAGGCGCTCCTCCTTTTTTTTCATTATTTTCCTCAGAGATGCGCGGGACTCATCGGTCAAAGCGTGAGAACCTTCAATTTTTGAAAAGGCAACACGCACATTAAAGAGACTAAAAATGAATCATAAAAAAAAAAAAAAAAAAAAAAAAAAAAAAAAAAAAAAAAAAACTATAAAGAGAAATTTTAAAAAGAAACAAAAATGAACTGGAATTTTTTGTTTTAAAATAACCTATCTTTTATTAACTGTCCGAGTTTCAGTTTTGATACTTTGGAGTTTCGTTAACAATCTCGCAAAATACTGTCAGAAATTAATCAGGGGGGAACATTCGTTGGTTAGCGTACAGATTTCATTTGAAATTAATGGCGGTGTAATTTTCAGATTTTTGACCGGCCAGTGCGCGGACTGGGCAATTTTGCCAACGGGAAGTATTACGTGCACTCTTCAAAGTTTTTTGAGGCATTTAAATAGGTTCTCGATTAGCTATCAGTTCGGATCACTGTTAGTTTGTCATTTTGATTGTAAATACGAGCGTACACACTCAAACAAAAGAAGATACTGTTTAATTTAATTTTTTCAACATCGACACTTAATCTGGAGCCAGTGGATGTTAATCGCACTTTTCTAGCTGATTCACAGAGAATAGAGGTAATTATACACTCACTTTCTTTCCTCTACTTGTAATGAAATCGTTTTATGTACCTCGTTTTTTAAACGAATGGTGGCTGTGTAACTGCATGAAGCATGATGCAACCCTCCGAGCATGATACTGAGGACGTCCTCCTGTGAATATTCTTACACTAACTCCACTTCCTTCCATTCTGTATCTCGTATCTCTACGTATAACTTATGCATACCTTTCTCAATGTTTTGTTGTGTTTTGTGGATCAATGTATTACTGTTATATCATTCTACTATCATAATTGTTTTTTATTCTCTGGCGTTGTCCCCACCGCTCCAACAGATTATAGGCTCAACAAGACAACTCTGGACTGATTTCCAACCAGATTGTAGATTTACATTTTATTGAGTTTAATTATGATCTTTAAATCGGTCAGCCTGTTCAATTTTTCTTTCAGATGTTCCATGCTTTGTAACGGTGTGAAAGAACCAGCAGGCGCTCTGTTATGTTGTTTTTAATCGGGGGGGCTTTGATAAAATAGGACAGTTGTAGTTATCAACAAGTTAAGACCGGTATTTTTCTGTCTCTTGGTACCAAAATGAATAACACTAGAAATATATTTCACTCGAAGGAATCAAGACGCACGACAGTAAATGCATAATCGTAGGAATCGGGTAAAAATAGTAAGCCCTTCGAAGTAAACATATAAATAACCAAGGTTTTGCTAGTTTAATGATAAATCTTAAAGTCAAGTGCCAGTTCCATAAAGAATTTCTCAATTTATCAGCAGCACAAAGCACTGTCATTATTTTACAGAATGTCTCTGACACTTTGTTAATTGAACCTCGAAGTAGTGATTGGGTTTTACCAAGAAAAATGAATAGATAAATAAATAAATAAAAGAAAAAAAAGGATTTAATTATAGCGAGAAATCTAATATCTCATACTGTTCATTAATTATGCTCGTCGATCACGAAAAGCATGATAAAAAATGTGCATGTACTATTTATCAAGAATGCAATCCTGACTTTTGGAGAAAATCCCCGAACGTCTTTGAATTTATAAAAAAGCACTGAATATGAAAATATACCCAAAAGTCTCAGAACAGTATAACTTTTACGAAAATTACTTCCCGATCAGAGTCCGATTAATGATGACCCCTATAAGTTGAGAGTGCCTCATATTAAAAATTAAATTTCAGCATATCATTATTAAAAAATCTAGGATTTATGTCTTTACCGAGAAAAAAGTACGGCAAGAAAGCTTTCGACCGTGAACCGGCTGGCCGGTGAATTGTGTATGAAATCGGTGCATGACGCTGATTCCTGCCAAAGATAAACGCTACTAAGATACGCCTACCATTACTGGGTCATAACCAAAGTTGCCCAATCATTGTAAAGCTCTCTTATAAATCGTACCAGTATGGACTCTTGCCAGCTCATGAAGCTGCTTGTGGCAATTCCCCGAAAAAAAAAACCACGCGCTTCAAAATCAAAATTACAAAAAGTGTAAACATTCCCCAAACGCAGTCAATAAGCCCAATTTAAATTGTTTTTCTCTTCTTGATCATATGAGAATGTGACAACTATGTTTATGTGTATCACTCTCTTGGACCAACTTGCAGTTTCGATGAATGGTGAACTTTGGCTGCATTGAGGACAGTTTGTATTCATTTCACTACGTGTACATTGCGGGTGTGTTGTGCAACCTCATTTATTACACACACGAACCTTGCATTTAGTGGGTGAAAGTCAGTTTTTTATAAAGACAGAGACAGCCGCTATTGCCACGGTTGAAATTTGCAGCTCTGTCAAAGAGAGAGGAAGACGGGAGAGAAAAGAGGCTTATTCTTACTTTTTAATTGCATTTCAATATTCAAGGGTGCATTGAAAAACATTTATCGTCTTTGAATTGAACCAAAGTCTTTCAGGAATAAGAAATTTAAGATCTCAGAAGTATGAGCTTTTAACTTTCCGTAGGGGGTCTGAATATTTTGGAGTAGCAGATTTGAGGAAGTTTCAAGTTTCTCGAAAAGGTTGGCAAAAAACTGCATAAACTTTAACCTTAGACCACCAGCCTTGTGACTTCTAGCCCGCCGAGGAGCATGTATCGCGAGAGTCGGAGCACGTCATTAAGTAGAACATTTTTATAATTTTTACAATTAAAATAAATGAGGAGTATTTAGAGAAGAAAACACAGGAAAAGACTGAAGATTTGATGAGCTCTCACTTCCAAAACGTTAAAAATTCGAAAGCTGTTCGTCAATAACATACAAGACTTCGGTAATTGGTAAATATGTCAACCTGGCTATAGATGTTATACAATTCCTGAATTTACTTTTTGTTCGGGACATCTCATTATCTCGAGCTATTCATAGCAAACTCGGAGACAAATGACTGCCGTGCAATAAAAGGAGCAGATAACGATCATATTTTGATACGCAACAGATTTTCCTCAAGATTCAGCTGATTTCAACTGATTTTCAATGATTTTTATTAATTCAGCTGAAACAACAGAATTCCTCTTATTTTTAAGTAAAATGAGAGTCATAAGAAGATTGCACAGCCCTGCGTCTTTTTGGTCATGTCGAGTTGCATGGCAACAAAACAAATTGCAAAAAACGTTGTATGGAAAAATATCCAAAAAATTCAATCACGTCAGGATTTTAGCAAATTCAAAATTTTGGTTTTTTTGAGGGAAAGGTTTCCGAAAAATTGAAGTTTTTTCTATTCAATTTGACGATTGATTTTGGTCTGTACTAACTCTACCAAGTGTGAAATAACCATTGCACGTCAAAAGGAAGCGATTGAAGAAGGTGATTTTTATCCCTAAAAATGCATAAAATTTGACGAAATTCGAACGATTATCATTCTTTGAGACTTCTTTTTGACGTGCGATGGTTATTTCATACTTTAGTAGAGAAATTACAGACCAAAATCAATGGTCAAATTGAAAAGAATAAAAAAAATCAATTTTTTGGAAATTTTCCCCCCCAAAAAACCAAAATTTGGAATTTGCATAAAATCCTGAGGTGATCGAAATTTTTGGGTATCCTTCCCGAAATTAGAGCTAAAAAATACGTTAGAATCAATCAAGACATGCCATGCAACTTGACATGACCAAAAAAACGCAGGGCTGTGTTATCAGTGAATATAAGTTGAAATAATTTCGAACAAAACAGCGTTAAAGTCTTTATTGTTCCGAAGAGAGCTGTACATACTCCTGTCTTGAGTAAAATACCTTATTCTGTCACTTTTTAACCTTCAAATCGGTTTATTGTGTGGTCAAAACTTCATCTCGCATGCATACAGAACTCAGGACGTACTGCTGTTTTGCCAAACATGAGGTGATAAAAGCCCTTCTCATACAGTCGAAGATACAATTCGTTGATTTTGAATCATCCAAATATTTTTGAAATTTCCTATGGATGATTACCGACAATTCACGGAGAATGGAGGTTGGTTCGATAAAATTTACGATAAGACGCCACTAGGCCCATTTTCTCAAAACTTAATTTTGCACTTACTGCTCCCTCGGGTAACACGACAAATGAAGTGATGCCTATCCGAGCTTGCATCACTTCGTCAGAGAGGGTCTCGTCATGATGACGCAAATATTTCAGCGTTGGCGTAGGTCATCAGACTCATCAAGCATCGCTGCAGACTCACCAGGATGATTTGTTACCGAATCTCCGCACAAGAAGATTATCATTGCAACACCATGGTCGGCTTTCATATCTGTAATGTCAACAGCATGACTGTCTGAGGACTCTTGACCGGTAACTTGCCGATCAGCTTTGAAATCACAATTCCGCTACATAGCTCAAGGAAAACAATATTTTTGGCTTCATGCCGTAGTCGGTTAGTTGTATGGCCGTAATTCAATTCCAGCACCATCATTGCAAAAAAGCAATGTTATTGTTATTGCACCTTTATTACTTTTGCTTACTGACGTGAAATGTTAAACATCATTGTGTGGAATTTGGTGTATATCTCACTCTATATATGCAGAGTTCATAATAAATCCAGCACCATAATCAGAAGCAAGCACGGGCTTCTACGACTTTCGTGAAATGTCTTTCTACTCCTCATGTATGAAAACAATAGTAAATTCGAAACTATATCTTGAGAATCAAATAATTGAATCTCATTCATGTTGTTTGCAGTAAACAAGTAACAATTCCACATTGAAATACGATTCATCCCAAGAAACATGAGTAGAAAACGAGAGGATATAGTGATTTGACTGCCGTTGTACTATATCGCCGTCAGTTTCCTGCCGTTCCGGCACATTTGAAATTCTACCGAGTCATTGGACTTATTGTTAAAAGAGGTCTTGTCCAGGATTATGGCTCCAAAGTACGTAAATGATATATACAGAATGTTGAAGAGAAAACACAAGATTTTTTGACAGATTCAACACTTTCGTTGTAATTTTTTCGAAAATTCAGCACTTTAACAGTAATTTTTTCACAAACTCAACGTGTTTGCACCAGTTTTAAAAGAAACAGTTACAAAATATCAACATCCTTGTCATAAGTTTTTTTATTTATTTATGTTTTTTTTGATTTTTTTTATTGTGAATTAACTGAACAAATTTACATACACATTTCTAGACTGCTTTAGTCTTTCAAAATGTGTTTTTGACATGCAATAATCAAATATAACTAATGGTTCCACTAAGATTTTAAGACGCTGAAAATTTTTACTTATTTTGCTAGCTTCAAATTGCTATTGTTAAGGGCGCAATTAAACGTTTTACTTCACAAGTCAAATCGAGAACATTTTTGAAATTATTTACAAAATATCAACATCCTTGTCATAAGTTTTTTTTATGAAAATCAATCCGTTATGCGTTCACTACTTAGAATAAACCGATTTTTTTATTTGTGTAACCAAACTTCTTTCATCAGTTTTTTGAACCTCATTAGTTCGTTTAGAAGAGCCGAACTTTCGATTACCTACACGAACTGAAAGATGACTTTGACGTGTGGAATAGTTGGGTTGAACAGAACATCATGTTCTTCTTCAATTTGTGGGGATGCAATTTTATCATCTTGGTAGTCGCAATAGTTGTAGCACTCGTTTCGCCTCATCCAACTTTTCTATTATATGTATTAAAATCAGTTAGCAGAAAAATAACCTGGCTATTTTCTGCTGTCGTGGATATGTAAGCGAGATTCGTTGCCAAATTAATAAATGTGACTGGCCCTGTTAAAAGGGACTTCATCTTTCGGAAAAGGATTTCCGAAACTATGAACGTCGCACGAAAAACGATCGCGGAAGCGCCTGCAAAACTGAAGGAATACTTCAAGCATCGCACCACCTCTCCGAACCCGATCCACCTCGGCTCTTGAGTCTTGACTCGCGAATATGTGGGCTAATTCTGCCGTGCTAAGGAAGAACGCCGTATGAACCTTCAGACGTTGCCAAATTTTCTTCGATTAAATACGAATTTATTGGGAAAGTTGCCGATATTTTTCTTCTATTTTTTCAGATAATTTTGTCCGCAATTTCATCTGAAACATCTGAAAATTTTAAGGAAAAATATACTTAACTTTCCTCAAAAATACGTGTTTTATCCGAGGAAATTTGGCAACTCTCAAATACTCATACGGCGTTCTGCCTCAGTATGGCAGAATTGTAAGTTCCGAGTTGCGTAGACTTTTTGTAAATGTGTATGTAGAGCAGCGTGTGTCCACAACTTCGGACTTCAGAGGGTGTACGCAAAAATGCAGTGCATTTGGATCAAAACGTGATAAATATTATATTACCAATTAGATAATGACTTAACCTGTGCAATTTTTACACTGCCTACGCAGTTTGCAAACGTCTGACCGGTCATTGGTTCGTGAACATTTTGCACTCCCATGCCGCAGTATAGTAAATGCTACCGGAGTTTAGAGATTAACCTTACCTAAATAATTATCGATGGTGAAAGTGCAGTAGTGCGTATCCCAGAAAACACGATTTTCCAGAAGAGTAAAAAAAAAACTGTCTACATTCCTCCTTATTGTCAGTAGAAGGGTAAGAATTCTTGAGGACTACATGGAGAATATGCTTTTTTAGACTCCATCAGCATTTTGAATAATTTCTCGAACTGCTAGAAGATGCGGCCGAAATGCCGAAATACCTACGCGTTTTCGGCACCAAGAATTGACACTTTATCACGAGATACGCATTTTTGCAAACAGTGTTTTAAACCTGTTGTTGGCAGATTTTAATAATTTAAAGACTGAAAAAAGAGTTTCGCGCTTTCAATTCCTTATCAGAAGCTTAAGTTTGATCTCAAACGGCCGGATCAAGATTGTACGATTGAAAAATGACATTAAATCACGAGATACACATTCTGCAATTAGCGTCTTGAACCTGCTCTTGGTCAAAAATAGATTGTATTTATACTGTAAGACTTGTTTAGCAGCTTTAGTTGATCCAGGAATGGATGAAGCATTGTATGACTTGATTGCAACTACCGGCCGCACGCCGGTAGTACCTATGCATAAATGAGACCGGAGGGCCCTCTTAGCAACTTTCCAAAATCAGCGAATTCCTGAAAGTAAATAAAAACACAGAACATGTGATGAGCTGATGTATGCTGTTGGTGGGAAACGCTGAGGAGCGCGCGTTGTGTGTAATGAGGCGCGCCGGATCAATAATGAAGGGGCCAGAACGAGATACACATTTCTACACTTAAGCCCGCGATACGCAAAAAAAGTTCTTCTGTTTAGGTGACTTCCCGATTTTTTTCGATTGTAGCCTCTTGCTGGCAGATAGACGACTTCTTCAACAACACGTTTATGCAGCTAACTCAAAACTGTCAAAATCGATATGCGCACTTCTGCAATTTCACCATCGTTATGCTATCGTCATACCATTTACACGTTATGAGAAATGGGCTCTTTAATCCTCCTATGATGTTGAGATTGAGGAGTTCGAATGTTATAATTTTCTTTAAGTTGTAATAATGCATACAAGTACGAGGAAAAGAATATCTAAAATATTAAAAAAAAAAAAAAAAATTATCTTCATGTACGTCGTTCTGCCCAATTGTAACCTTTTATAATGTCCTCTTAAGGGGTCAGGACGGATGGACGGACACGGAATTGTCTAAGGAATAAGCGGGACATGCCAAGGTCATATTTGCAAGTCTTTTATAACGTGGGTCCTAGGGTGCGTCAAAAAAAATTATCGTTTTAAATGCCACTGTCCACCGGCGGCAATCGATGCCTCTTGGTAAAAAAAAAAAAAAAAAAAAAAAAAAAACACTCTTGCCAGACTTAGAGTTAATTTCACCCATTTTTACTGGTGCAGGTTACAGCAATTTTAAATTATTTTTAAGCTAGTCAAAGGAGTCACATTGTTAAAGTACCAGAATTGAAAGGACGCTGACCTGTTAACCCCTGATGGAAAAGGAATTCGGTCAGTAGGTGGATGCGACCTCATGGGGTTAAAGTCCCAGAGTTGAAGAGATATCGACCGTTTTACTCTTTTTCAAGGTTGCACAAAGTTGAAGGAGATGACCTAATTATCGAAAAAGAAATGGTCAAAAAGTCATCATCAACATCTCCACTAAGTGAAATTGAATGATGAATCAGGAGAGGATAACTTTGAACTAGTCAAGAGGTCACAGGATTAAAGTACTAGAGTTGAGGAGACATCTATCTTTTTACTCATTTTTGAGGTTGCATAAATTAAAGAGTTTTAAAACTCTATTTTCTTTTGGCCGATATGTTGGACTCGGGGGTATCTGAAATACTCTTGAAAGTTAGTACTGAGCATTGATGAATCGATTTGAGATATGTATCGATTTATATACATACTAGGGGCCTGTGGCCGCTACGCGGTCGCCGACCACTGAAAAAAAAAGCTACACGTACGTAAAAAATCGTAAAACAACCATGTTCAATTTATTTCATAGATGAATGGATTCAAAAGCCGATGGGTGCACGCGAAAGAAAGCGTATTTATCTTTGATTGGAAGGTTATGCACCCATTTTTATGTTTTGTTTTTTGAACATCTTTTTTAAAAAGCTACACACACAGTGTTTATAAAGGGTTCCAAAGTTTTTTTGTTTTTTTTCAAGTTTCAAAATTCCTGGAATGATTTGAAATAAAATCACAAAAAATTTTGACGCGATATTTTCGTTCGTTACCTAGTTCTGTTTTTTTATTATTATCGTTATTTATTTTATTTTTTTTAATTTTTTTTTTATTTTTTTATGAAACCAAAATTAATTTAATGCAATTCAGGTTTCAGAATTGCTGCATCGTAAAAACATCGTCCGAGTTTCTGCATGTTGCAATTAAGATACATATTTACCCTTTAGCTGCAAATAATTCTCGCATTGCTTTTGTGCAATGCGAGAAGTATTCATGCAGTCTAGTAGGCCTTAACATGCGCTTGACGCTGACCGCACTGTTTGGCGCAATGCATGAAGTATTCCTGCAGTCTTGCAGGCGCTGACAAGAGTTTTACGCCAACCGCATTGCCGTGTTTGGCGCGATTATTGGAACTCGCGTTAGGGTAATCGCGGCATCGAATAATTGGGCTTCATAGGCCCATGTTGTGTTTCGACGCCGTATGAGCACTCTAACGTTGCCTCGTTTCTCCCGATGAAACATTTTCTCTGAGAAAAGTTATAGGAAAGTTCTGTGTGTTCGTTTTTTTAGATTAAATGGACTAATAAACAAAGTTCAAATTTAGCACTCTGATACGTGATTCTTCATTAAAATTTCACGTAGAACACGATTGGTGCAGCGAAAACTACTGAAATCAACTTCTAGCTAAGATATTGACGTTTTTATTGAGGGGAACTTTAAATTGCCCGGTCACATGAAAAGCGAAACCATACGTAAGTTAAATTGCGCACAACAACGGCTTTAGCAGACTACTCAATCGAGCATTGTTTCTTTCCCACACTGTGTTGTTAAAAGTGTGTACAGTTTGAGCTAAGCGTCAAGATTGAGGCTGCCATATTTTCATCTTACTGAGACTAACATAGTGAAGTTAGGCGTGCAATTTAACCCAAATAAATTATTCTTTCTTCCATGAGCGGAAAGGTTGAATTTATTCATGAAAAACATTATTACCACGATTAGGAGTCAATCTAGGCTTAAGATTTCGATCCTTCAAGCTCGACGTCAAGAGATCGATACCCTTGTCGCCTATTGGTGTTCACACTGCGAGCCTGCAATCCTAGGATTGAAGGATTGTGGGAATTTTCCTATTTTTTGTTCACTCATTTTTTAAATTTTTTAATTGAGAAAGAAGCTAACCTCATAACTTGAAATATACATAGAATATTCTACCAAAAGCGAGAAAAATCAAGATAGTTTTAAAGAAATTACGTCGAGTATGGCAGGGAGTTTGCTTCTGAAACGTCGCAAAAGGAGATCCGTGGCTTCGCATTTTGGTCATCGATTTGTTTGTATATCTCGTTCGAAAGTTGATCTCCGAACTCCCCGTTGTGTGAATAAAGCCCTGGATAGACGATCAAATTTCGAATCAATTTCGATCAAAGTAGACATGCTGATGACAGGTGGTCACCATCTACCATCAAATTTTGACAGTGTAAATATTACCTTGCGGTGAGCTAACCATCACCTTGCGGCAAGGTATCGGCCTTGCCGCCCTCTCCGAGCCCTATCCGAGCCCTCACCGAGCTAGTTCATGGAACTCGACGACCGGGAATAAAACCGTATGACAACACTGTAGACCCAAATCCAGACGCAGGGCGCGAAGAAGGCGACACAGCATCGGGAAATACCCCGTGTTGGGTATACGTATTTCGTCTCCGGCGTTGCCATGCATAATTATTCCCAGTCGTTAAGTTCCACGAACTGACCCGGCGAGGCCTCGGATAGGGCTCGGAGAGGGTGGCAAGGCCGATACCTTGCCGCAAGGTGATGGTGAGCTCACCGCAAGGTAATATTTTCTCTAGGGGGGCCGCACTTTTTCGTTCAAAATAAGATCAGAACGGAGTGCCACCATTCATCATTTCCTGCAACAGGAAACATTTCTGCCAAGTTTTCATTTTGAAATGAAGCAAATTAATGAGTTTAAGACTGATGACTCCCGACACTTTGATGCTTCTTTGATCGGAATTGGTTCGGGAATTTGATCGTCTATCCAGGGCTTATATTTAATTTACGTAACATTTTGAAGTAGGCTTCCGCTGTAAATCCATCATCCACGGCGATTTCCATGACGACAAACGCTGCGGGCAGTCGAGTCATCAACTGACCGAAAAAAAGCACCCGGAAATAAGGAAAAATGGCGCATCTCCCGACGGGACGATCGGGATAACCGATCTTTGAAAAGGGAGCAAGGGATGCGGGATCCTTGGCGCCATCCCTCTAGTTTTCCGGCCATCGAGGGACCGGGACGCTCAAGCCGGTGCCACACGTGCCCGGATCGGCCTGGCGGTTCCCGTTGAATTTTGACCCGAAGAATCGATCATACGGAATTATATATTGTGATACATGAGTAGATCAAGGCCCGGAAGAAGATGAAAACACAACAAAAGTAGACATATGATGAAGGCATGAATAGGTTGAGAAATTTCATGTTATTTTTAAAAATTTTGACGTAGGTAGATATCTTCCGTCTAATACCCATATCCCCCTCCTTCTTTTTTTCTTCGTTCATATGCGTGCTTAAAAAATGAATCCCTTCGTATTTTTATGATATAAATGACTTATTTTTTCACACGATATATCGATGGATCTCCGATGTCAATCAATGTACGCCAAGGTTCGGAATATTTGTCTCTTCTCCAAATTTGGACCTGAGGATGTCTCTCATTGTTTTGACAAGTATTTTAAATAAAGTAAAGATGAAGCGATGATGATGAATGGATTTTGGAATTGTTTCAGGGGAGCCGGGGGAGCAATGCAGGGAGCGCGGGACGGGACAACGACAGCGGGGACAACTCGACGACGACGGAGCTGCCGCCTTTCGACCGGGAAAAGGTGGCCCTTCAGATCCCCAACACTTTCGTGGGGCCCGCCTTCAACGTCGTCAACGGAGCCTCGCAGATCATCGGCAACGTCCTTCAGGTATACCATCACCCATTGAACCATCACCCATTGAACCATCGCCCATTGAACCATCACCCATTGAACCATCACCCATTGAACCATCACCCATTGAACCATCACCCATTGAACCATCACCCATCGAACCATCACCCATCGAACCATCACCCATTGAACCATCACCCATTGAACCATCACCCATTGAACCATCACCCATTGAACCATCACCCATTGAACCATCACCCATTGAACCATCACCCATTGAACCATCACCCATTGAACCATCACCCATTGAACCATCATCCATTGAACCATCACCCATTGAAAAACCACAAAACGCCTCAAGATCAGTGGCAAGGCGTCAATGATTCATCATTATCCATATCTACCCATTTGAAGCTATGATAAAGAATCGATTACTGAGGTCTTCGTTGCGAACATCCTCTTTATCGATCCTTTAATGCCGGTGTGAATCGATACATCGCAATGCCACGCCACTCCTCTACCGTGCTGAGGAAGGACGTCGTATGAGCCTTCAGGCGTTGCCATATTTTCTTTGATAACCAACGAATTCACTGGAAAAATTCTGAATATTTTTCTTCTAATTTTTCAAACAATTTTGTTCCCAATTTAAACTAAAATTTCGGAAAATTTTGAGGAAACATACGCATAACTTTCTTCAAAAATACATGTTTTATTCGGGGAAATTTGGCAATTCTAGAATGTTGATACGGCGTTCTTCCTTAGCACGGCAGTGCTCAGGATACCCAAGTATTCATTCATAGTTGTTCTTTTGAACACGCAGCTCCTTCCATTAGTAAGCCATGCTTTACATTGTAATCGAGGGGCGTTCAATTAAGAGACTCTTAAAATCGTAAGATGGAAAAGACAATTGAACGTATTTCTGCCCAACGGAACTTGGTGCATTATAATTATGACGTGAGTCAGGTTTCGCATATATTCTTACGGGTCTCAGGGCTCATGTCTGAATGCACGTAGTTCCGTTTGGCAGAAATACGTCCAATTTTGACGAATCTCCAGATTTGAACGTATTTCTGCTATAAGAAACCAAAGGCGGTTGGGAAAGATGGAGTGGGCTCGTTCTTTGAGGGCTGTGGCGAATAAATGGGAATTATAAAGCGCCAGTGACGTCACCGACGACGAAGCCGCCGCCGCAATCACCCCTGAGGCTCTAAAACCCATGAGCTCTGTCCACAACGCTCTTGTCACATGTCCACGGCTCATGACTCCTACACATTTGGACATATTTATGCTAAAAGGAACTGTGTGCATAGGAATTGTGTGTAACATAGTTCCTTTTAGCATAAATACTCCATTTCAGCGCTTAGTTCCGTTTGATGTATAATGTAAAATCCCACTTTTTCATTACCATAAAAAAAAATCAAATGCACTTTTACATTTTTATCCAGCTTTCTAGAGGACGCTCCATGTTTAAATAGTCATGGTTTTAATTGATATCTCGAGAATTGATCTCCTAAGTGAGATCAAGATTCTTGTATTTGGCATCATCAGTTTTAAAAATGGCGGATTGACTCCCACCCGTCTCTATAGTTCCGTGGCGTGGCGTGCTTTGCGATATATCGATTGATCTGCCATTTAAATCTATGGAGTAGGATCGATTATCAAGGTGTTCGCTGAGAACAGCTTGATAATCGATTCTTTACTACAGCTTCAAATGGAGAAAAATCGATCATCCATGCCACGCCACTGCTCTAGTTCTGTTTAGCAGAAATGTGTCAAATTCAACAATAAGACTTTGGAGATAGACCTTTGCGAGGGATTGCAATCATTGGACACTACAAACAATATAAACTTTGGAAGAGAATGTCAATGATTTTGAAACAATTTAAGGTAGGCACGTGCGAGCCGTATACGATTTTCAAAACTGGCAATTATGTTTTAGTCTATTTTTTCAATCAATCATTTGATCATCATTTCAATGCCTTGCAAGGGTCTATTTCCAAAGTTATGCTGCCGATATACTTTAGACACCTCGAACTGATATTAACCTTCTCTTTTATTTCTTGATTTCTAACCTCCGCCATCTCTAAACCGGCTTCAAGTGAAAATTCAACAAAATTCTCAGAAAGTGTATTTACATCAATGTCAATCGGTGCGCATAATTTAAAACTTTAAAATTATGCTTAATCTGCGATGCTAAGGAAGAACGCCGCATGAACATTCGAGAGTTGACACATTTTTATCAAATAAAACATGCAATTGTAAGAAAAGTTTTGCATAGTTTTCCATGAAATTTTCAGATATTTTAAATTAAATCGCGAACCAAAGCGTCTGAAAACTCTGAGAACAAATGTTCACAATTTTCCCGGATTTTATTTATATTGAAGGAAATATGGCAACATCTGATGGCTAATACGGCTTTTCCTTAGCAAGTAGTAATGATCGAAGCACAATGACCGGAGATTTATCTTAAGCGAGCATAGTAAATGGAGAATTTGCATGCAAATTTTTTATTGCTTCATCTGAAAGAGCTTAAAGAGCTCATTTCATAGTATTTTTTGTAATTTTTTCTGATATGGAAAATAGTATACAAATATATTTAAAAGTGAAAAAATGCACCGCCTAGAGACATCATCTGGCGGCATTTCCCATTTAAACACACGTATCTTAGCAGATAAGATCATTTTGTCATGTCTTCTCCAATAATTGTTCAATTCGTGAACCTCGTGTTCAGTTCCCTCAGTAGTTTCCACTTAAGGTGATTCGTCAAGCTCAAGTGACGTGGTCGAGCTGGAATACGATGGCATCGGTTAGGTCAAAAAACTCGGCAGATTTTGAATTTTTAGCAAAAAAAAGGACGATAGCCCCTCCTGAGCATGAGCCTAAAGAATCATTCTAACCTTAAAAATCTGCCGAATTTAGGGAAATGAAAGCAGAATAGTGTTTGGAAAAAAAATTCGCATATACGATTCAGCTATATTCTGTACATCGAATGCGAGGTTTCTTCCGAACGCGCTATTCTGCTTATTTCATTTCCCTAAATTTGGCCGATTTTTAGGTTCAGAATGATTCTTTAGGCTCATGCACAGGGGCTTTCGTTCTTTTCTTGCTAAAAATTCAAAATCTGCCGAGATTTTTTACCTAATCGATGCTATTATCGCATGTCAGTTCGACCACTTCACTTGAGCTTGACGCATCACCTTAAACACAAAATCCATCAAATTTCAGACACCTGTAAATTCTCTATTGGACGTATTTTTATCGAACAGAACTGTGAGCAGGTGAGAAATATGGGGTGTGCTCTAGAAATCTGCATAAGAAATAATGTAAAAGAGGGCGTGATTCCTTTTGAAGGATTGGAAAAGCGGGATATTACATTCTATCAAACAGACCTTTGTGCCAACTGAATGCGGAACTCATGAGCCGCGGGCATGGTAAGACAGCGTTGTGCACAGGGCTCATGAGTTAAAGTGGAAGCGGAAGCGGGCGACGGCGGTTCAACGCACTGGGAAAAAAACACATTGGATCTAGAGTCCAGACTCTTAAAAACATCGACAAGAAAAAGTACTCTCGATTCAATCGGAATTTTGCTTAAATCAAGAGCCAAGCCTCTTAATTTGAGCGGATTTCCTTTTGATTTAAGCTTAAATCTGATTTTCAAGAGTCTGGACTTTAGATCCAATGTTTTTTTTTCCAGTGCGTCACCAGCGCTTTATTATTCTCATTCACTCTCACTCAAAGAGAACTAAGGAGCACACCCCATATTTCTCACTTGCACATAGGTCTTTTTGATAGAAATACGTCCTTTTGGTCGTTAAATGAGGCGTGCTTGTGTGTTTCAGAACTTCGCAGGGCGGATAGCGCGGCTGATCGAGGCGCTGAAGCCGCTTTTCCGGCTGAAATTGGGCATCAGATCCCGGAAACGGGAAACCGACGCCGACGGCGAGGAGACCGACCAGGAGAGCGGAGATCTCGGCTCCGACGCTAGCGCAGCCAGCGAGGAGGTGGTCAAATTCAGCAACACCCCGACCTCACCGGAAGCGGGCGACCAGCCCGAGAAGAGCAACGTCAAAACTAGCTACACCGCACTCTCTTCCTCGTAGTCGATGATTACTTTCGAAGCACGAAGAGTGCAAAAGGACTGAGCTCAACACTGCCGTGCTAAAGCCCTCGTCCCGCGATCAAATGAACTCATCGAATGCAAGATGGCGGAGATGCGTACTGGTTTTCGCGCAAGTCCGCTATCAAATGTTATGGCCTGGCCACGATCAAATTCCCGTCAAATTCCGATCAAACGGTGACTGGTGCGCACCATCTAACATCAAATTTCTGCGGCCTGCAAAAATTTGATGGTAGATGATGGAACTGTGGGGCTCATCCTTCATCTGATTTCCACACAACCGTGCTTATTTCATGCTTATTTCAATCAACACGCTGTTTTAATTAATTTTACTCATCAATCTAGATTACTCTCGATCGCCATCTTGGTCATCATTTTGATCGGAATTTGACGGGAGTTTGATCATGTAACCAGGCCATTAGCGGGCCGTCAAATGTCGATGAACCCGCCATCTTTCATTTGATGACTATTTGATGAGTTCATTTGATCGTGGGACGAGAGCTTAAGGAAAAACGCCGTATGCGCATTCAAGAGTTGCCAGATTTCCTTCTACAAAATGTTTATTATCGAGGTAATTTGTGAAAAATTTCCCTTGGAATTTTCAGGAGCTTGAGTTGAAATTGTGAGCAAAATTAGGAGAAAAATATTTATAAATTTAGCAGGAAATTCGTGTTGTATCAAAGGAAATTTGGCAACGCGTGAGGGTTCATAATACGTTTTACCCTAGCAGAACAGCTGAGAGAAAACGTCGTATGAACATTCGAAAGTTGTCAGATTTTTCTGATAAAACACCAATTTTCGAGAAAAGTTATGAATATCAACTTTCCAATTTTCGCACACTTCAGATCAAATTACACAATAAATGTCTCTGAAAAGTGGAAGAGAACAATTATCAAGTTTTATTACAAATGAATGTTTTTTCACCGAGGATTTGGCAGCGTTTGAAGATTCGTACGTCGTTTTTCGTCAGTCAGGCAGAACAGCGGGGCGATTATTGAAACTGATGGACAAAGCAATAGACAAAGAAGACATAGGGAGTATGGAGCGATCTCATTGGTTGACATGGTTGGTTCTTATAGACTAAGGAAGAAAATGATGGACTAACTGTCGGGTCTTTAGTGGGTTGCCGTTAGTCAGTCCATTACCAACATCCTATGTCCATTGCCACCGCCAGCTTCTACCAATAGGATCCCTCCAAATCCCTTTTGTCGTCTTTGTCTATAGCTTTGTCTGTCAGTTTCAATAATCGGCCCGCAGCAAGGAACCGAGTTGTATTGAACAGTGACAAGGGCGTGAATGATCGATTATTGATATTTACCCATTTGAAGCTAGGTGCGAGTATCCTGTTGACCTCTTTCTATTCAATGCAGTCCAAATAACATACCTCAAACCAGTTCTTGTGTGATATAAACAAAAACAATCAAAACAAAATTTTCGCTTGATTAGTAAGAATGAAAGTTGAGGAGTAGAAGAGAGTAGAAAAATAGAGTAGAAAGAGAAATGTTCCTTGCTATGATTCTTTGGACTAGAAACATTCCGTTTTTATTTTCTTTTTTTAAGGAAAAAAATAATGAGAATTACGAAAAAAGAGATAAAAAATATCTTTAAAAAATGACCCGCATCATGCATAAGTCATAGGATGGTGGGAAATTGCGAGGCCTAAACCAATATGCTGTGAAATCAAAGCCATAAATAAACAATCCCTAGCCAATTATTTTTGGGATCATGTCCTGGCTTTGGTTTCCTTTCAGAATAATGTGGACGCAGCACTGTTCTACCATCTTCTGACGAAAAAATATGTAAGATCCAAATGTTCAGTGTATGGTGCAAATGGCTGCCTCCATGAAATGGGACTTTAATGTACGGATAATGAATGTTTCTATGAAATAAGAGTCACCTTTATACCGTGCATTAAATACCGTGCACAATGCACGGTTTAAAGGTGATTCTTATTTTATAGAAATTTTAAATACCGCCACCACCATGTTTAAATAGATGATGAAAGTCTTTGATGCTTCCATGTAAGTTCTTTATGACTTTGATAATTGTGTGGTATGGCCTCAAAAAGGGAAAATGTACGATGAACTTTAATTGGACGTAATTCTATCAAACGGAACTATGTGTATTGTGACGTGAGCCCTGTAATGCATATATTCTCATGGGTCTCAGGGCTCATGTCTTAATGTACATAGTTCCGTTTAATAGAAATACGTCCTATTAGAGAATCCATACGGTATTTTCCGTAGGGCGACTCGAGGTTGCAGGTGATCAGTATTCGGTTGGTCAGTTTCTTTGTATAAAACCATCGGAACTTCATTTTGGGCCGTGAAGGAGACAAGATACTTTTCAAAAATTGAAAAAATAATATTCAGATAGTAATTTTAGTCCATGAATAGAAAAAAAAATGTAGCTTTGTCTGTCTCTCTCGTTCGCACAAAGATACTTCGTGATACTTTTTCCTAAGCGCCCTCGTATCAAAGACTATGAGGTTACATTTCCTTGTAAATATTCATATACTTTGTTAATTTTTAGTTTATTTTAGATACCTGAATGTCTTGCCTAACTGAGTCTAAAATATCCATTGACTGTATTCCTATGTAATTATTTTACATCGGTGATGATATAAATAAATATTGAGAGTCTTTTGGTCAAGAAAACAGCTTTGACCAAATTAGTTCTTGATTTCAAAAAATAAATTTTTAGAGTTCTTAAAGTGACTTAGAAATATAGGTGCCAACTAAACTTCGAGTTACCGCAGATGTACATACATTCACGTAGATTAAACAAGCGTTTTGCTTTCATTCCTATTCCTTTACTATGATGAAACTGAACCTAAGCTCCTATAGATATTTAGGGAATGTCTGGTTTCATAATCAATACATAGAATAAGTGAGTAAGTAAACTACAAAAATAATCGAAACTCTGGCGATAATTCCATTATATAGTTACAAACGTACGATTACACTCTTTTTCATCAGTATACTTATTAGCATTTAAAAATATATCGCATATGAAAGTCAACACCAACAATTATTTTAACGTTCAAAATGTTGTAATTCTGGCCAATTGTTCAAAATTTATTTTTGTGAAAATAAAGTTGTATTTGATAAATGTCGGTGTCTTTCCCCCTCCTTAACTTGTTTCCTTCCCTAGTGACACATACAATTTGCAGTTTTCATCGTGATTTAGAGAATGGAACTGTAGATTCTTAAATTGCTTCTACCCAAGTTGCATTGGCATCTACTTTCTAGGTGGCGTTCATCAAGTAAATGTCTACTTTCTAGATAGAACAATTTTCTTGAAAGAAAATAGGTATAAAGTAGATCTAGGAAATAGACACAAGAAAATAAAAAGAAAATTCATTTTTTCCTTGCATTCTCTCAAAAGAAAACATTAAGAGATTGGCTGGAAAATAATTCTACTTTCAATAAATTTTCTATATTTTTTCCAAATGGGAAGTTGACAGAAAGTATAGATCTTTGAAAAAGATATATTTTCTTTGGTCAGACTATTGACTCGCAAAGTTTTTTCTTTCTATTTTCTGGATAGCTCTCATTTTCTTTGTTTTTTCTAGAAGTTTTCTTAATATTTTTTTTCCAGAAAAAAATTATATTTTGCTTCTTGGGTAAGAGAAAAAATTCTTGACAAACCTCGAGAATATGCCACGTTCAGACGAGACATAACCCTCTGGATTTCATTCGTGACGGGCTACTTCTCACGAGCTTGTGTTGAGTATAGTACAAGCTTGGGTCAAGCTTCGCTCGATGTTTAAGGAATCACCATATATAATTCCGTAAGCCTTTTCTTTGCGTCAAAATTCAGCGCGAACCGCCGGGCCGATCCGTGCGCGGGTGGTACCGGCTCGACCGTTCCGGTCCCCCGATGGCGGGAAAAATATAGGGATCGGCCGGCGTGCCCGGCCCCCCTCGCCACCTCGGGAAAAACGGTTGTCCCGTTGGTCCCGTCGGGAGATGCGCGGTTTTTCTTTTTTCCCGTCCTATTTTTCTTTGGTCTGATGACTCGGCTGCCCGGTTCGTTCGTTACCCTGGAAATGGCCGTGGATGATGGATTTACTGCGGAAGCGTAGTACACCGTCGACAGTCGTTGTCTCGCAATTTTTTTGTCTTCAGTCATGGAGAATCCGTGTTCAAATCGTGGGCGTCCTGCGAGGCGTGGGCATGTTTTTCGCAACCCCTCCTTGCGGCGCATCGAGCGGCGTGGCGAAATGCGACTGGTGCGTGATTTGCCGTAATCGTTTCGACGCAGCATTTACGATGTTAATGAACGAGATTCTTATAAATTTAATATATTGAGATATATTAATACTAAAGCTTAATATTGAAGAGATGAATTAAGAACGGAAATTTTGAAACACCGCAATAGAGATACGTGGTTTCGCACTTCAGTCGGTGCGAAAAGGACATCCATCAAGTTTAAAAAAATGCATCAAGTCCCCGTCACCGCCGACCAACGCGTTTGTCGGTCGAATCAACTACAGGTAGTATCAGGAGGCAGTCAAAACGCCTTCAATTTTTTGAACGCAATGCGGACATCCGTCGAGGTTGTATAGTTGTATCAAGGCGCCGTTGCAAACGCGTTCCATTGTTTATCGTTACATATACGAATATACGTTGAGAGAGGCCAGTCATAATGCCTTCAATTTTATACAAACATATTTTTAGGCAAAATGAGAAACGACGTTGCTCCTTTTGCGACGTTGCAAGACTTGCTTAGAAATTTCATTTTTCTTTCGAGAAATTGGTCAACATAAAATTTAAATTCTCCATGATTCCTCGGATTCGATAGCAGAAGATTTGGTTCAAAATTTAAAGTAGTTAATTTGGATTGTTTCTCGTGGAAGAGTTAAATTAAGAACGGAAATTTTGAAACACCGCAATGAAGATACGTGGTTTCGCACTTCAGTCGGTGCGAAAAGGACATCCATCAAGTTTAAAAAAAGGCTTCAAGTCCCCGTCATCGCCGACCAACGCGTTTATGGATCGAATCAACTACAGGTAGTATGAGCAGGCAGTCAAAACGCCTTCAATTTTTTGAACGCAATGCGGACATCCGTCGAGGTTGTATAGTTGTATCAAGGCGCCGTAGCAAACACGTCCCATTGTTTATCGTTACAGACGAATATATGTTGAGAGAGGCCAGTCATAATGCCTTCAATTTTATACAAACATATTTTTAGGCAAAATGAGAAACGACGTTTCTCCTTTTGCGACGTTGCAACACTTCCTTAGAAATTGTATTTTTTTTCGAGAAGTTGGTCAACATAAAACTTAAATACTCCTTGATTTTTCGGATTCGATAGCAGAAGATTTGGTTCAAAATTTAAAGTCGTAAATTTTGATTGTTTCTCATAGAAGATTTGAAATAAGAACGGAAATTTTGAAACACCGCAATGAAGATACGTGGTTTCGCGCTTCAGTCGGTGCGCGCAGGCAGTCAAAACGCCTTCAATTTTTTGAACGCAATGCGGACATCCGTCGAGGTTGTATAGTTGTATCAAGGCGGCGTAGCAAACGCGTCCCATTGTTCATCGTTACAGACGAATATAAGTTCAGAGGGGCCAGTCATAATGCCTTCAATTTTATACATACATTTTTTTGGGCAAAATGAGAGACGACGTTTCTCCTTTTGCGACGTTGCAGACTTCCTTAGAAATTCATTTTTCTTTCGAGAAGTTAGTCAACAGTGCGCCTGTACGCCGCATTCAATTGTAAAATTCATATAGACTGATTATCGTTCCTGCTTTATTCCCATTTTTAACGAGAAAGAAACCAATGATGTCTGTTAGCTATTTTTAACATAAATTTACACATGTTAACTGTAATTTCTAGTTTACATTGATCTCTTTTCTTGTTAGTTTCTCCGCAATCGGTTTAATCGTTAATTTTCACTGGTATTAGGGTTGGCATTGCTTTTTTTCCCGCGTGGCAGGGAGGCTCGAAATCATACAAGGACAGTAACAATTCGACCGCAGATCTTGCTTTCGTATTTTTCGTTAAATATACAGTAAGTGACGGACCGGTCATCGTACCCTTTGTTAACATTTTAATTTGAATGTCATCAGATAATAACGAGTAAGCCACAGAAATGTCTTTTGCAAAATCCTCCAACGCTTTCACATCGCTGTTCTTGCTTTGAATCTTAGTTATTAACTCATCTATCTCCCAGTTGCCCTTATGATCTTTAAAGATCGTTTTCCAGCGTTTTTCCCTAAGTCTTCTGCTGTATTCAAAGTCGTCGGTAGCACCTGCTGCCTCTTCATTTGAGAGTGTAACTCTTGCTATTTTGAATCGCCTTTCAACATCTTCGATTACACTTCGGGCTTTCACAATCCATAGACTTTCTGACTGGCATTTCTGTGAACAGACATGTAAAATAGGAACTAAATTAAACTTTTCCATTTTTTAAATTGGACAAAGAAAATTACGAAGATAGAAGAAAGCATATGCCGATTTGTGAAAAATATCCAAAGGTACGTGTTCTAATCTAACTAAGGTAGGTCTAGGATAATTAAGATGTAAACAAGCATGCATATAAACTACCTAATTAATCAGATAATGTATTCCATAAACAAGATTAGAATAGTTGTAAGCATATAGATTACTAGCCGTTCTGGACGCGCTTTGCGCGTCCAAGCGGCTGCGCCCCCTGGACCCCCGATCACTCGCTACGCGAGTGACATTCGGCTCGCTCCGCAAGCTATTTTTCTCAGTGATTGGACATTTGATCACTAAGATGTATACATTTTGGAGACTCTGGAGGCAAAAGTGATTTCGTCACAGAACCTTGTTGCCGGAGCATGCCAACATTTGCACATAAATAGATGTATGGAGATGAAGCGATGATGGGGATCGATCATCTCTTCAAGCGCATTTGACTGGATCGTCATCCCATTGGGTAGCGGAAAAAGACAATCCATGGATCTCCTTCCCCGATTTGACTTGTTGAAGTAGCAAAAGTTCATCTTTACCTCTTAAGAAGATTATCGGTGGCGTATAGGGGTCAAAAACTGCTCAACGATAGTATAGTTCGAGTTTCGAATCGCAATGAGCCCACTCGTGTTTTTTTCTTACATTTTCATCGCATATAAATTTCTCTGATGTTTTTGTCATGGGAACGGAGTTCCCCATGATATTAGAATCGTTCCGTTGCTTTCGCTATGGGATTCCCTATACCTCTGCGACCTTGAGCGTTTCGCCCAGTCTCCGATTTTTGGTTGATTTTCCGATGTATCAAAAACCGTTGTATTTTTTAGCCAATCATGTCTCTACGTCAAGTTGTGTTGATTGCTAAAATTCGCTTTCAGCGAGTTTTTTTCCACCTTGAGATGTCGTGTCTGACTGGTAAATCTGCGCAGAACCACGAAGTTCCGTTTTTAGGCAAATTCTTTTTTTTGGGAGGTTCTGATTGGTTATTTTTCGCCATCAGTTTTCTGTTCGTTGGTGCAAAAGATCGCCTACCTCGGTGTTCTTGAGAAGCCGCCAATATCCCACCTCAAATTTGAAAAATAGAAGTAAAGAAATAATAACCATTGTACAAGGTGGAAAATTGTTCTGGAGGACTCGTTACGGATAAAGAAGTCAAAATCAGAGCTCGATTGATTGATTTAATTCATGGATACGCAAATATTGCCTTAGCTCAACTGCCGCGATCGGAATGCATTCTGGGATGAACCTCGAGACGCATTAAAACAGTGTGAACCATGGCTCCTACAGCAATGCGCTGCATATGCGCTTCATATTTCAAAAGCAGTCAAGGTCTCTTGTGATAAGTCCCGCCCATTGCCCGAGTCTTTTAAATGCTATTTTTACTCTCGCTCACGTGGGTTTGTTATAGCCTAGTTGACTAAACCGCCTCGTATTTTTAATTAGGTGCGGGCACCCGGCGATCGGGAGTTCGATACCCGACGATGGGAAGTACTTTTTAATGGTTGTATTGAATGTTTTAGACTAATCATCAAAAAATAATTAATAGTAGATGATAAATGTACGAACATTTTCTCGTGAGTTAATATGTTAAACAAAAATACTGGAATATACCTCCTTCATATAATCAGCCACATGTTCCCCCAAATTAATGACGTTATTTTCTTTTTTCAATAAAGTTAATTTGCATTCAACGTTCGTAAGTTACGCAAAAAGTACCTATTGATACAAATAGAAAGACATGAAAATAGTATGTCTAACATTTCAGTTGTTTTTTTTTTTTTTTTATTTATTTTTTGTTTTTTTGTTTTTTCAATAAAACAAATTGACTGGGACTAGAATCATCGTATCTCTGAAGACAAAAGCTAAGTTTTTTGATACAGAAATACTAATGTATTCATCCTTTATATAATCAGGGAGATGTGGACCCAAATATTGATGTATATTTTCTCTGTTCGCCCAAATTAATGATGGTATTTTCTTTTTTCAATAAAATTAATTTACATTCCACGTTCTTAAAGCAATATTTTCTCCAAAATTCAGCAAAAAATAACAATTTATACCTACGCAAAAAGTAAATAAATAAATAAAGCAATGACATGAAAGTAGTATAGGTAGTACACATCTAACATTTCGGTTACATCTATTTGAATGAAAAAAATGGCAATTAGGGAGCACATAGGTCACTTATCGACGGTGAAACTACCAAACCACGTATCTCGGTTTGCGACGTCGCAGACTTCCTGTCATACTTTATTTTTTAAATGAAAAGCTACTTAACGTCCAGTCTTGAAAATTTCCGTGATTTTTCCTCTTCGTGCGGAGAAAATTCTGTGAAAATTTCAAGGAATGATATTGATTTGGTCTACTTCAAAAAAGTAAAATGTGAGCGGAGATTTTTAAATACCGCAAACGAGATACGTGGTTTGGTAGTTTCACCGTCGTTATGATGCGTATTCGGGCATATGCGTAGAGTAAAAATATCATACTTTACGCCGAAAAAACGAAACTGAAAGTTAAATGCGTTAACTTCCAAAAACCATACATAATCCAACGAAAATAAATAATTGGTAAATAACAGCTTTCTTGTATGCAAAGAAAAAAAATTAAAAATGTTAAAAAAGAGATGTCGACACAAAATTACATAGCCCCTTCAATTCTGAAGATACTACAAACGAACTGTACCTTAAAATTTTCATATCCCAGAAGCAAAAGTTCCCATGACGAATATTGCTATCGCTAGCGATTGCAAAAACCAACTTGTTGTTTTATTCTCTCTGATTGCATATTAGTAATCATATCCTCATTTCATTTCCTATCCCTTTCCTTTTTCCCTTTCTGTGGCATCTGTGTCCATTTACAATTATTATTTTAAAATAGCTTTCCCCTAGTATACAATTGATGCTTCAAACGGAATCAATTGTTTTAATGACATTTCCAGCTAAATCATGGGTTCTCCCAGGAAGGCAGCCTCTCGTCCCTCTCGGACTCTATTGTTGCCAGATAAGTTGCTTTTTTAGCGCTTTTCCCAATTCAAATCCATGTAAAATATTCACATTTATCGCACAATCTGGCAACCTCTCGAGTGAAATAGAAAAAGGTAGAATCGCTGAAAGTCTAAATCCTTCGAAGTTTATATTAATGATTGTTTGTCTACATTCATATTCACTGTACTTCTTACTGAATAAATAAAAAAAAAAATCTAACTAAAGTATGTTAACGTAGCTTTTACGTAACCGTCGATAGGTACCAAATTACGGTGAAAGAGTGCGGTTATCCGTATTTCGAGGATGCCTGCGTGGCTTTCAGCAGCCGAAATCGAAGGGACAAGCAACGGGTTTCCCGTGAAAAATCACTTCATCGTTTTATTTGAAGCATTAATAGGGAAGTAAAAAGTGGGGAATTTTCCGGGATTTCCCGCGGTGAATTGTGATTTTCATAATTTTTTCCAGCTCCGAGGATGGATGCGAATGGAAATTAGCACCCAAACTAAATGGACATGCAATGGTTTTCCCTTGAAAAAATCACTCCATCGGTGTATTTAGAATCATTTAGGAAGGCGTATAAAGAAGGGAATTTTCCGAGACTACCCGGCGCAGTAAAGAGCTTGATGCAAAAACGGCTTTTTTCGCCCCCCCTCTGGAAGTTCTTCAGACTTTGTCTATTGATTACTCATACTTGAGCGCTTCTTTTCCCAAATTTTCAGACCCCCAAAAAATTTTGGAGGGGAGCTAGGGGGGGTGGAAGTTAAAACCTGTGAACCTCGATATCTCTTGAACGAAGAAAGATATCGAGGTCCGGTTTGGACGAAAAATCGTCTAAAATTGCATACTTTAAGATTTCAAAGGTCAAAATCCCGATATCACATTTTGAAGTCCACATATGTGCTTTTTTCCAGTTTTTAGGTCTAGAAAATTTCTTTTAAACGAAAAATTTACAAAGATCTCAATTTTTTATTTGAACAAAAACCAGTTTTTTTAAATTGTTCGTCTTTTTCCGCATCCAACGAGTGGTCGTATAAGCTGGGAAACCGAACGGTTCCGGAGTTATGATCGATTGAAGTTTCCGCTCAACGCGCGCCGACCGATTTTCGCGAGCAAAAAAGTCGGATTTGACTGTTATTAGATCAGATTGAATGTTCAAACTGGGTAAAATGCTTTATTAGGGACTCTTGAGGGTCGCTGAGTTCAGAAATTACAGATACTTCCAAATGATTTACGTTTTTAAAATTACAGCTCCGCAGCGCTATTTTAGAGGCCCACTGAGCGCCAACCGGCCGCTCAGTGGTCCTGTCCGAAGCTGCAATTTTAAAAACGTGAATTTTTTGGAAGTATCGGTAATTTCTGAATTCAGCGACCCTCAAGAGTCCCTAATAAAGCATTTTACCCAGTTTGAACATTCAATCTGATCTAATAACAGTCAAATCCGACTTTTTTGCTCGCGAAAATCGGTCGGCGCGCGTTGAGCGGAAACTTCAATCGATCATAACTCCGGAACCGTTCGGTTTCCCAGCTTATACGACCACTCGTTGGATGCGGAAAAAGACGAACAATTTAAAAAAACTGGTTTTTGTTCAAATAAAAAATTGAGATCTTTGTAAATTTTTCGTTTAAAAGAAATTTTCTAGACCTAAAAACTGGAAAAAAGCACATATGTGGACTTCAAAATGTGATATCGGGATTTTGACCTTTGGAATCTTAAAGTATGCAATTTTAGACGATTTTTCGTCCAAACCGGACCTCGATATCTTTCTTCGTTCAAGAGATATCGAGGTTCACAGGTTTTAACTTCCACCCCCCCCTAGCTCCCCCTCAAAATTTTTTGGGGGTCTGACAATTTGGGAAAAGAAGCGCTCAAGTATGAGTAATCAATAGACAAAGTCTGAAGAACTTCCAGAGGGGGGGCGAAAAAAGCCGTCTTTGCATCAAGCTCTTTGATTTTCATATTCTTTCCTAGCTCCTACGAGGATGGATGAGAATGGAAATCAGCAAGCAAACTGAATGAATATGCAATGGTTTCCCCTTTGAAAAAACATTTCGGCATTGTAGTTGGTGATTTGAAGGCGGCGCACAGTTGGGAAAAACAGACCCTGGGGCGGCGTAAAGTCTGTAACTCGGACGGAAATGCATATTTTTGCTTGAAATTTTGCACAAATCCTCTTGAAGATATTCTTAGCTCGTTTACGAAAGATCCGGAATTTTGAATCACGTTTCTGGCCTCAAAATAGTAGCCCAATGTCAAAATGGCGAAATGTTAAAAATCCCCGAGCTCAGCATCTTGCTCCAGAATTTTAATTTGGCAAGTGAGGTATCGATTTCTGTGTGTAATTTTACTCATAAAACTCGAATTTATGGTCAAAAATTCGATACAACCCACTGCGTGAGCCAAACTTCGAAAAATAGGCCATTTTGAGGCAAACCCTTGTTTGTTCCGAATAAACTCATTCTAAGTTTATTCTGTCCTTGTCTTTGCCTACCCTACCTTACGGTAGTCCCGCATCTACCATTAGTTACTCTTCACAGTCCTGCATTCTCCGACCATCCTCCAGTTCAACGCATTGCTGATCACCACCAATGACCAACTTCTCCGTCTTTACCACATTGACTTCCATCCCCCACTTACGGTATACTTCCACCGACTTGCGCGTCATGTAAGTAATTCACATCTTCTTCGTCCTGAGCTATTACCACCTTATCAGCAGCAAAACACAGAGTATAAAGAGTGTCATCTTCCCGTAGCGGGACGCCCATCCCTGAACAGCATCTTTTCCATTCCTTTAAAACCTCTACAAGGTACACTTTAAATAAGGTTGGTTTAAAAGTACCTATTAATTTGCTTAAACAAACCAATTTTGAACTTTCAAAAGTGATTATTGACTAGTAAAATTTTCATTTCTATTCATCAGTTTACAAAAGCATTTAGTCTGTCAAAAACTCAAAATACATAAAAAATTATGACTTACATTTACAGCAGAAAGTATCGCTTTTTCGCCAATAATTTGTTGAAGGTTTGTCTGCATTTGTCGAAATTGTCTCTCCACTAACAACAAATGGGTGAATAACACTTCTGCACGAACTTTTTCATCCGTATATGAAAGGATCCTAGTAACTTGACTCCGTACAACCTGGATCAGTGTCTCTTCGCCTTCAGTCGTATTGCCGTTGGTTATCTATATGGACAGCATTGAAGCTGATTTGTAATTATTTTGGCTGAAAGAACAGAAAATCTTCGATCTTGCGTTGCAATAACATTCTTAACTCACGGAATCGCAAGAAGTTGCAAATGAACCAATGAAAATTAAGATGTTTAGGATGTACTTAGCCACATATCCCTTCTAGCACAATTCGTGTTTAAAATGTTTCAAAAATGTGTCACTGAAATCAACAAACATCGTCATTACATTTCATCGAAACATTTTAAACACGTTCAAAATATTTTCATTCAGTTTTTAACACGTTTCAGACACTTCTCTATGTCACCTCAAATTTTTGTCAAACTGACACCCTATGCAGATGTTTCTGATACCTATTGAGGATGTTGCAAAGTCTCACTGATACGTTTCAGGAACATTTCTGAAACATATTTTTGAAAGTAAAGGTGATTGATGCTCTTACAAAATTGTTTCAGAAACGTTTCCAAAGCATTTCGATGGTTTTCAAAATATTTCTTACGTTTCATCGAAACATATTAAACACGTTCAGAATGTGTTCATTTAGTTTTTAACAGGTTTCAGACACTTCTCTATGTCACCCCAAATTCTTGTGTCGCCTACACCGTGGGAAGATGTTCCTGAAACCTATTGAGGATGTTTCAAAGTTTCACTGAATCGTTTCAGCAACATTTCTGTAATATGTGTTTAAGAAAATTAGGTTCTGACTGTTGACTATGAAATGTTTTAGAAATGTTTGCATGTTTCAGAAATGTGTTTCTTCGGGGGTTAACTAGGGGCTAAGTATCAAAAATTTTCAGACATTTGTTTTAACTAATGTCACTGTAGAATTAGAACCATCACAACAGGAATCCCTTGATACCGACCATGCCTGAAGGCTGAATCGTTACACTTCATCATTATCAACCTATTAGAGGGATTAGAACACCTTCACTTTAGAAAAGTATACGCAAAGCACGATGTACGGTTTCAATATTCTAAATAATCCATAACTTCTAAGCTTTTATGGAGATGAACTCGATTCATACAAGGAATCAAACGTGTTTATAACCTCCACATAATGGACCACTAGACAAGGTACGAATTTTAGAATTCTGATACATGTTCCTTAACCAAAATTGCACGTAAAACACGATGCGCCTAACGAAAATTACCGAAATCAACTCCTTACGAAGATATTTAATGATTCTTGATGCTTGAATTCAAACCACCCGCTCATGAAAACTCAATGCTCTGCGTGATTCACATCGCGCGCTAAACGGTATCATGACAGTCTCTGCGATATAAAAATCTGGCAATCTCAATCTTGACGCTTTGGCTCAGCTGTTGCAAATTGCTTATAATTTGAACAACACATGGTGGGAAATGAACAGTGCTCGATTGAAAGGCTTGCTATAACTGTTGTGGTGCGCGATTTGACTCACGTAGAGCTTTGAGTTTCTTGTGAGCGGGTAGTTCAAATTCCTCGTAACCAATGTGAAATAAAAACGTTAATATCTTTGTTAGGAGTTGGTTTCAGTCATTTTCGTTGCACGAATCGCGTTTTGCGTACAATTTTGGTTAAGAAACATGTATCAGAATCCTATAATTCGTACCTTGTCTAGTGGTCCATTGAATGTCCAAAAAGTATAGCTTGAGACGAAAAATTAAGCTGAAACTTGGTAAAATTGAAAAATTAAACGTTAACGCCCTCTGTTGAATTCAGTTTGAACCAGGAAAAGTTTTAGAAAGGTCCCAGAAATGTTTCTACGTTAATCAATGAAACATTTCTAAAACGTGTGAAAAACATTTTTAAGTGACGTATAAATTCAAACAAAATATTCAAAAAGGTTTTAGAGACATTTTGAAAATGTTTTGAAAAGGATTTGTTGAAACATTTTCAAAATGTGTTCCAAATATTTCAACTAAAACCACCCATTTCAGATGACATTTATAATTTGTTTTGGAAACGTTTTAACAAAGATTAATGAGATGAAGAAGAAATGTTTGGAAAATAATTTTGACTCAGTTCAACGTTACAAAGATCAAACTAGATCAAAATGTTTTAAATTTGTTTCAAAAATGTTTTAAATAAAATGTGTCAATTTCTTATATCGTAGGAAATATTTTTGATACGTTTCTGAAAGATCGCATAAAAATCTTTTTAAGCTGTTTTTGAAACATTTTAAAATTATTTACATCTAGCATCAGAAAACTAAAATTTAAAAAATTTAAATTTATTCTAAAAACATTTTTTCGGTAAAAAATTTGGAGCTAGATTTCACAATAATGATTCCAAGATAGTTTGGAAACATTTAAATTTTGTTTCATTATTTTAACTGTAATTACTTTCCAATTTTTTTCTGAAACGTTTGGTTTTGATATTTTTATTTAAAAAGAAAACGTTTTTAAAACGTTTCAAATTTATATTAATGAAACTTTCTAAGTGTTTCGTGTCAATTATATATTTCAAAAATGTTTTTAGATCGTTTCAATGAGATGATACAAGTTTGAGACTTTTGAGATGTTTCTGAAATGTTAGTCAAACAGATTGTGCTACTAGAGAGGTCTGTAACTTTCCGGATCTCTCAAGAAAATTACAGACCACTTTAAACCTAAAAATTGCTAGCACAATCACATTTGTTACTAACAGTAAGTAACGCCCTGAGTACATGGGCGGAACTAGGCATCCTTTGTGGAGGGGGCACAGAAGGATATAGAACTTGGGCTAAGGGGGATCTGGGGGGACTCCCCCAGCTGCAGAGGGGGGTTTCGGAGGGCCTCCCTCGGAGAATTCTTGAAAACTGGAACGTCTTGGGAGCAATTTAAAGCCATTCTCAATGGTAAATTAAATGGAATTAAATATTACAGATAACATAATTTTTGCAGACTTGTTTTAGCGGCTCTGGTGCTAGCACCTAGAGCTGCTATTCCGGTCGGTCTTTGCAGCGGATGTTACCAACGGTACATCTACCATTGGTGAGAGCGCGCGTTGGTAGATGGGAATCGTCGCCATTTTCGGATGTGGACCTTGCCATGATTTTAATTTGATTCATTGTTTTTTCTTGTGAGCGAATAATATGTTGTGTAGTGTATATTTGGAATCACGGTGATACTGTCGATAATTCAAAACTGGTTTGTGCTTTCATCTCGTATTGAATAAAATGTACTTAACGTTTAAAATCTGAATTTTCAAAACGACAAGTTTTCGCGTTTTTTTGGAAGAATTCCGTGGTTGAAGCCTCCTAGTCGCACTACTTCATGGACGAATTCGTCCATAGCGGCGTTGTTGTGTATTTAATGCCTAAAATGCTAAGTCGGGTCTTGTTCACTCGATTTTCGTGAGACTCGGTATCCGAAGGTATTTTTCAACGGGAAATTCGAATTTTTGGTCGGATTTACAAAATTTCAAAATCCAAGATGGCAGCCATGGCCTAAGGGCTTTTGAGGGCTTATTATTATTATTATTATTATTTTCAATGCCATTAGCTATGAGGGGCGGCTTGCGGAACGAGTCGCAAGTTCGTTGCGAACCGGGGATCCAGGGTCACTCCCCGGCTAGGCGTGAGAGCTAGCACAGCGAACTGATCACAGCTAGTATAATATAAAGGTTAGCTTACCAAGAGAGGTCTTAGTGGAATCGCCTCATTTTCTGAACTTCCATCATCCGGGTAGATGAGTATTCCTTGTGCCTGTGTCTGTTGGGTTGTGAGGACCGACGCGACAAGAGAAACGAGACAATATTAGGTGGACGCCATGACAGTAATCTATTGTAGGCAGATCGAATCTACTCTCATGCTCCCAACAAAAAGTAGGTAGTTTCAAGGTGAAAATTTTCGCTACAAACCATCTCCCACACGCTGTCAAGAATTCAAACCACAAAACAGCCATTATGGGAGAGGCTCGTAGCTTTGCCGCCGAGTTGCAAAGCTGGTGCGGGGATACTTTCCATCAACAACTGAAAAATTTAACGAAAAAGAAAGATATTAAATTAACAGCATATCCAGAAAAATTTTGAATTGAAGAATTAACAGCGCGTTTAGAATTGCATAAGCGACGTCGCTGTTACTCTGATTTAAAAGAAAGAAAGCAAGCAGCAAAAATTACATCGGGATACACGGATATGTTATTGATTTTGTCTCTGAAATAATTAAATTACCTACTTAGATTGTGCTTTGAATTGAAACAAGGCAGTAGGTACTCACAATTTTGTGCTTGAGTGTTTGTTCAAATGAAGTGTCAACGATGGAGAACATATTATTGGAGTAAAAATGTATCTTCGGAACACAAAGCACTGCATTTGAAGGCTTGAGCACAACTCACAGGTATAAGGTAAGATCATACTGATAATTTGTTAAACGGTCTAGGGAAAAATGAGAGAAATTAAAGAAACACAGAAGAAAAATCTGAGCGGCGACACGCTAATGATACGCAGCCTCGTTCATGTTCCAGCCAGCAAATGCACTGCTTTGTGTTCCGAAGACACAATTTTACTCCGATAAAATTTTCTCCATCGATGACACTTCATTTGAACGAATACACTCGAACACAAAATTGGAAGTACCTACTGCCTTGTTTCAATTCAAAGCACAAGCTAAGTAATTCAATTATTTCAGAGACAAAATCAATAACATACCCCTGTATCCCAAAGTAATTTTTGCTGCTTTTTTTCTTTAAAATCAAAGTAACAGCGACATCGATCATGCAATTCTAAACGCGCGGTTCATTCTGCAATTGAACATTTTTCTGGTTATGCTGTTAATTTAATATGTTTCCTTTTAGTTAACTTTTTCAGTCGTCGATGGGAAGTATCCCCGCAGCACTGCCGTACTAAGGAAGAACGCCGTATGAACATTCGAGAGTTGGCAAATTTCCCTTGATAAAACATGTATATTTGAAAACATTCTTGTATATTTTTCCTTGTAAAGTTCATATATTTTGGATTAAATTGCGTACAAAATTATCTAAAAATTTTCGAAAGTAACATCCGCAATTTTCCCAGTAAAGGTTTTTATTGGAGGAAACTTGGCAACGTCTGAAGGCTGATACGACGTTCTTCCTTAGACCTGCAGAGCCAGAGCAGAACAGCTTTGCGACCCGGCGGCAAAGCTATGAGCCTCTCCCATAATGACTGTTTTTTGGTTTGAATTCATGACAGCGTGTGGGAAATGGTTTGTGGCAAAAATTTTCAACTTTAAACTCCTTTTATTAATGGTACATTCACACTATTACTGTAATAGGGCGGAGGATGAGCTTATTTCAAGAGGAACCTGATGAAACTTCTGGTGAGTCTGTATTTTTTTTTTAACTTTTTCTATCATCATATGTTTTTTTGGTTTTTTCCCCTTCATTTTTCTGTTGAAGAAAAACTGCAAAGTGAGAATGGATAGAGATACCTACGTACTTTTGCTTCTATAATTTTTATAATTTTTTTATAATAGATTCTCATCAGACCGATACTTGAATATTCGAATCTGCTGATTATATCATTCATATCATGCTGGTGGCTTATTCAACTTTAATAATTTTGATCGTTGATTTAGGTAGGTAATAAGCTTGAATGAGCCAGCATGTTGGGTCATTCAATTTCAATGCTCTTGATGATTCAGTTACGATAAGCCTGATCATTGGCCCAATGAGTTTGAATAAGCTGATAAATTGAATCATTCAAATTGAATGATCCTGATCATACAAGTTGAACGATCCAACAAGTCGGCACATTCAAGTTGAACGATCCAACAAGTGGGCACATTCAAGTTGAATAATCCAACGGGCCAGCGTATTCAAGCGCATTGAGTCAAAGATCCGGATCGTTTGACTTGAATGATCCGGATCATTCAAGTTGAACGATCCAACGAGCCAGCGCACTCAAGCTCATTTGGGATCATTGATGCTCATTGAAGAATCATTCAAACTCATTCAGGATCATTGAAAATCGAATGATCCTGAATGAGCTGGAGTGATCCATTTTTTCTCGGGTTTTGTTACGAATTGGAGGTAAATTTTGCATCGTCGGTTGAGCAAATCAAAAACCGAGGGGTCTTGGTACATTTAGACACTAAGAGCTTTCATTTGCATAAATCTGAAGTTAATCGGTCTAATAGTTGCTGAGATTGAAGGAGGACAAACTTTTAGCGGCGGGTGAGACGAACATATTTTGTCTTTGATTCGAGGTAAATTTTGCAACGTTGGTCGCGCAAATCGAAAAACCTATGGCTGTTGGTACATCTAAAGAAAAAGAGCTTTAATTTGCGAGAATCCGAGGTAAATCGGTCCAAAAGTTGCCGAGATTGAAGGAGGATAAACGGTCTGGCGGCAAAGACGAAAGTATTATTTCGTTATCAATTCGAGGTAAATATTGCAACGTCGGGCGTGCGATTCGAAAAAATAAAGGGTGCTGGCAAATCTACGAGTCAGTAATTTCCGAGTCTCACCGTGCGTCAAACAGAGGGAACTCCAGAAAATGAGAAACACTAAAACGGGCTTTTTCGGATATCGCTAAAATTCACCTCATCTTTAGGGGTCCATATCTCGCAAACAGGGCGTCGGATGGGAAAACCCTTCAAAGCGTTCTCTTTGAATGATGTAAAGACCTCGTATAGGTACCAATTTTCAGCCAAATCGGAGGGGGTCGGGTTCCGACCCCCGACAAGCTAACGGCGCCTCTTAAGTTTCCGACAGTATGTCGTCCATTCCTCCTGACAAAGGCACGACAAAGCAGCGATAAGACACAGCCGACCAATTACGCTCCGCCTTTTAACCTGTGTCATCTATGTCGTCCCGACAAATAACAAATTTCAACAATCAGGCTGCAGTTGATCCAAAATTGTGGGGGCCACGACCCCCCCCCCCCAAAAAAAAAAAATGATGGGGCTTTGGAAGGCCGTAAGTTGAAAATTTCAAATAGCAAGGGTATGTTTTGACCTCCGATTTGTACACTGAAAAAAATAATCGGTGGGATTTACCAGAGTTTGGGTGTTATTTACCATACTGTCTACTTGATTTTTTACACAGTGAAGCTGCAGCATAGTTACCAATATACCGGTATGGTAAATAACACGATACGGCTGACACTATGCGACACAGTGCCAGTGTGGCGTTCCCGACTGACTAGTATGGTAATTTCAAGCATCCAGATGCTGCGACAAACCTTGTAGATTCTAAAATCCACTCATCTTATATTATTAAATGCTTTTGATGAAAGTCGTGGATATTTTACTTACATCTTACTTTTAGAAATTCCGTTACATACACAATCAATGGCAGTTAAAGACAGTTTCAACGAGAAATAGCAGATAATTGCTTCACTGATTTCAAGTAAATGATACCAAAACCATACTTGTTATTCGCGTTAAGGTATCATTTACAGACTAAATCAGATCCACGGAAAATTTAATTGCATATAATAAATAGATAGTTCAAAATATACCCACAAAAAGACACTACATGAAAATCCAATCGCACGGTTCACGGTGGGGCAGAAGCTGCCAAATTTTGCTTAAAGTTACAGTTAAACATCAATCCCACGCACATTTGTCTCTTCATCTGAGTATGTTGAGCTTCGAAAATTTTAACAAGAATATAGATATACCTACGAACGAAGTATTCAAAAATCACTTCTAGTCGATTATTTTCAAATTACTTCCGCACTTTTATGTTTTCGAAATGACTTTACACAGAACCGATATTCACTGGATTGCAGAACAACTTTGCGAAGGTTTTCAAATTTTCAGGATTCCTTCACTTTGCAAGCCAGATTCATTGTAGCAACTCCTAACCTCCAGAAATTGGTCGATACGAATAACGAAAAAATCTCAGAAAATGTATGTGGCAGATCAATATAGATAGATTCGAAGAGAAGACGGTAGCTTTAGGGACAATTCGAACACAAATTTGGGCAAATTACGCGTGGATTCACATGGATTAATATGGATCAATAAAACACAGCCACGGACTCCGACCCTCAACGTGATAAATTTATAACTGACAAACAGACAAACGAAAAATGGCGGACCACAGACCGCAGCGCAGTCAAGCGGGAGCTCTCACCACGCTGACTATACCAGTATGGTAAATTTAACCTACCAACACCATGACCAGTCGCATACAGATGCCTACAGATATCAAACGCAAGTGTTACCATGTTATTCCATACTTTTAACTCATCGTATGGTAAAAAATACCCAGCTGATGGTGAGAAATACCTAAACGATGGACAGACACACCTAACTGATATTTACAATCCGGGTATGGTAATTTTTATATCGAGTATGATTCTCACTTTCATCTAGATGCTTAAATCGACCATTATTTGGCTTTTTATCACCATATTTTTTTTTACTATACCATTATGGTCAATCCCACTTCCACTTTTTTTTCAGTGTATTCTACCCAAAAAGTCACGTAGAATTGATACGGCGGATGGCCTATGTGTCCCAATTATTTTGGCCTCTTTTATCCTCTAAAAATAAACACCTTCTTATGGGGAAATGGGGTTTTAAAGTAATTTGGAGCAAATATTCCATACCATGTCAAACTGTAACATTTGGCGTAGAATCTAGATCTAAAATCAAAACACACCCTTGCTATTTGAAATTTTCGACCTACGGCCCTCCAAAGCCCCAAATTTATTTTTGAGGGGAGGTCGTGGCTTCCACAACTTTGGATTAACAGGGGTCAAGTGGCACATCAATAAAAATATATTGATCTTTCCTCCTAGAAGACTTATATATTTTGAAAATCGGATAATTTTAACGCCTTTAGTGTCTAATTGAAATTTGCCAAAAAAAAATTCTCCAAAATGCCCCGTAACTCCAACATATGGGGATTTACGGAAGAAAACATAGAACAAATTTTCCTATTTTTAGCCATTGAATATAAATCCGAAGTCAAAACATACCCTTGCTATTTAAAATATGCGAGAAACGAATAGCACCCCCTTAACACTCCCTCAAAATGGGGTTTTGGGGGGCTGAAATTTTTTTATATAATTCTTTGGGGTTGTTTTTGCCTGGGATGTTTTTGTCCGAGGCTCAATTTTTGGCCGTTACGGAGAAAAAGTTAGTGGATGGGTGCTCTAAAGGGAGGAGGGGGAGGGCATTTCTTAAGCCCCTGCCCCTCTTGTGTTTGAAGTTAGGACCTGCGAAAAATGAAGCTACTTACAAGTATCCAGAGCAGTAAAATTATGGATCGATTCATCTTTGGGTTGGAAGACGGCTAGCTAGACGGGAAGTGAAAACGGATACTGTTGTCGTATCAGCGGTAAGAACCAACAACTCATTCTACTACATCATCACGTCGTGTCATATAATTGGAGGGAAGGAAGAAAACAAATGTAGATAAATGGAGGTCACAGCAGGTCGCACTCGCGCGCACGTTGTCTCATTTTCTAAATCATGTGATGTGCGAATGCAAATTTTATAGCGGCATAGACACAAAATAACGGCATAATTTCATACGTCTTTACTTGGTTGAACTCTCCTCACAGAGCCCAAAAATCTGTTCGTCAGAAAGTGCAGAAACAATGCAAAAACAATTGCAGAAAACAATGTTAGTGAAACCTGATAACACTGGCAGCGCATCTTCTCACCACACATTTGAATTGACAAATATCAAATATCTCATTAATTGACGAGAAAAATATACGTATTTTATCAGCGCTCGTTAATTGATAACCCAAAGTCTCCGAAACCACCTTTATTCCGACGCGACGGATAATTTTTATAATTAATTTTCTCACAGTGTGCATCGAGCCTGCTGCCCACACCACTTTTCAATGGTCCGAGGATGGATGTCTCATAGTAATCCAGTCAACGAAGGGAAAATTAGGACTTTTAGTGGAACAAATTGCAAAAAAGCTGAATATTTTAGCATCGATTATATACTTCAAAAGGAGCCGAGTCATACTCAAAAAAATTGGCGAGAATCGCTGAGATGTCTATGAGAATCGTGTTATTCGACCCTACTAGGACCTCCTCAGAAGCACAAATGCATCTCTCGGCCCAATGATTCTCGTACGCCCTCTTAATCTATTAAAAGAAGAGTTTCTGAAAGACAAGGGTCAAATTTTTGCTGCTTTGCAAACTCACTCAAAACAAGTGATGAAAAACAGGGACTTCTCTTATGGAAGATAAGGAGAGTTAGAATTATTTTGTCGAAGGAAGTATTTGTGACTCCAAGGTGCCCGTACTGTGGTATATAAAAACACGACTTAAAACGATTTTTCAGCGATTTTCATCAACTGTTTTGAGTGAAAAGTGACGGCTAAAAAAACAAAAAGTATGATCATCAGCAAAAAAGCGGCATCAAAAAGCGGCACAGTTTTCCTATAGTAAAAAGATACGAATGGCCATACTCTGTCTATAAAGATACTCTAACCAACATCAGCCGAATTTCCACCATTGGATACCACAAGCTTTTTTAATGTGTCGTCAGGGAGCATTTCTACTGTGCTAAGGAAGAACACCGTATGAGCCTTCAGACGTTGCCAAGTTTCCTTCAATAAAAACCGAATTTACTGGGAAATTTGTGAATATTTTTTTCCAAAATTTTCAGAAATTTTGCACACAATTTAATCTAAGATATCTGAAAATTTTAAGGAAATATGTGCATGAATGTCATCAAAAATGCATGTTTTATCTAGGCAAATTTGGCAACTCTCGAATGTTCATTCGGGTTTCTTCCTTAGCACGGCAGATTTATAGATGGAACTCTTGCATGTGTCAGGAATTTGCGATTCCAGTATTACGCGTTTAAAATTTCCTTGTTAGATTTCGCTCTGTGTTGCTTTATATTTCTTTTTTTGGTGTCAGGTCAACCTACAGAACTTGGTTGCTGAACACAGTTTTGTGTTAAATGGACCCAAACCGAAGGATACTCTCAGACATTGGATCTTGAAGAAAAACTTTATGTACACTTTTTCTGCTCCCCTGCTCAGAGGTGGCGACTTATACAATTTAAGTGGCTATAGCGCATTGGACTATCACAGATGTGATCCAACGGGCTGATTGTTGACATTTATAGACAAAGCGATAGACAAAGAAGACATTAGGAGTATCGAGCGATCCTATTGGTTGAAATGGGTGGCTCTTATACACCATGGAGGAAAATGGTGGACTGACTAAAGGATTTTTCGTGAGTTGCCGTTAGTTGGATTACATTTTGCAATAAGGAACCACTATCTGCGGCTCTCCCAAAAAAGCACATATCTGCATAGGGAAACCGACGGCATATATGTTGTTTCTAAAATTAGCCAGAAATAGTGGTTCTTTTTTGCAAAATGTAATCCAGTTAATCTATTACCTACCTCCTTTATCCATTTGTAACCACCCGCTTCAACCAATAGGATTCCTCCATATCCTTTTTGTCTTCTTTGTCCATTAGCATTGCTTTGCATTAACATAGCTTGGTCGATTATTTTCAACAGTCAGCCCGCAGGTTCGATCCTGGAGGCTGTCGATAACATTCAAACGAGGTTTTCGACACGAATTTTCAACACAAATATTTGGTCGATTTGACACACGTGTTTAACTTCCTATATTAACTATCATGGGTGGCGGTAGCCACCTCCGGATAAAGTCTAAACTCGACAACACTGGAAAGCGTCCAAACGAAAAAGGTGGCAGCCAACCATAGACACACGTAACTCCCTTATTCTGAAAATTGATTCGGCTCTAACTCGACTGCAGCCCAAACGACGGCACGGATTCCACCGATCTTGGTGTCTACGGACGCATCTAAATTAGGCCTACAAAGTGGAAGAGTTTCATGAAGATCCATTAACTTTTCAAAAAGATATAGCACTTAAAGGCCCAAAATGACAAATATTTTTTGTAACATGGGCCGTTTAGTAGCGGGAAACCGACATGATCACCTTTCACAACAGATTTCTTGCTTATACGGCCACTGATTCTGATGGAACCTACTCACCACAGCTCATAGCCCTGTCAGCCCTTTTAATGGGTTGTTCATACGGCTAGGAGCCGGTGACCATCTCCACTACCCCATTAAAGGCTGGGGCAACCAGTTGGGGTCCGCAGCATTGCTAAACCTGTAACAATACAGTCTTCCATACGGATAAAAGGTTTTTGATGGAACAGCAGGAAAAAACCAACGACTTTCATCTCTGACGTTCAGTTTTGCATCGGCAAACCAAAGGCAAAAGAAACTTTAAGTAATTATTCCATCCAGAAAAAAAGAGCTCTGCTGATAGCATTTCGGGCTTTTTTTGCATTCTGTCGCAAATTTTTCTCTTCTTTCGTGAAAAAAAAAATCTATTAATGTTGATAAAAATTCCAAGAAAATCTGAAAATCAAAAATTGAAACAAAGTACGACAAAGTTCAAAAATGTATTCACTGTTTGTTCATATTGGTCGCAAAAATGACTCCCCGTCAATGCAACTGGCCGGAAAAAGACAAAAAAGCAATGCTCTCGTCCATGCCTGTTTCCTGGTTGAGAATCTGGAGCTTATCATTTTGAGTTTCTTCCAAGCATGGATATTTTTGGGCCTATGGGAGTTTTTTAAATTTTGATCCGACAAAGTAAATGACGGAGTCAAAAAAACTGGTCGGTAAACAATGAAAATCTACACTCCCGTGCCAGTCTCCTCGGCTGAGAATCTGGAGCTCTGCAATGTGAGTTTTTATTTTCTAGAGGATATTTTTCTGTTTCTAAAACTTTTTGAAACTTCGATCCGACGAATTTAAAAGCCTGCTGTAAATAATGAATTCCGTGCAAATAGTTGGGAAAGAGCGAAACCCTAATGCTCCAATGCCAGTTCCCCCGCCTAAGAATATCTTGAGCTCACAATTTTCAGTATTTCTTCCACAGGAAATTTTGGAAATTTCGATCTGACAGAGTGAAAAAAGCGCTATAAAGTCTGTGTCAGAGCCCGTGTAAGTGGTCGAAATACAACGAGTAACCAACCAGCTCCCAAACCAGTTTCCTTGAGATTGAGATTTAGAGTTTGAGTTTTTCCATGGATATTTTCGGGTCTACGGAAATTTTTAAAATTCCGATCCGACAAAGTCAAAAATTCGCGATAAATGACGTTTCAAAGAGGATAGCGTGCTATGTTACCGGATTTAATTACTCCTTCAAATACACTGATAGGCACCTTCTTGCTCACCGTCTGAATTTCCTCGCTTGAACTAACCAGGCATCATGCGCCTTCAGTTTGTGAGGATACCAACTTGCAGACATAGGTGTTGAGTTTCACGTACCGTCTTTCCCGGCAATTTATCAATGAAAAATTATAGGAAGATGTGGAGACGTATGCATCAGGACTAGTTTACACCTAGATCTACGTTGCACTTCTTTACAATGTGCTAAAATTATTGGAAATTAAGAAAGGTTTCTAATGATGAGTAAAGTGAGAAATTCATTCGTTCGCAGTTTCATATTGAATAATTTGTCAGTAAATCCGAGAATGTATGTCGATTTTTCATTGGTCGGATGGTAAGTTGAGGTCGGAGGAAAACAAACGCGTTCGATCCTAAGAAAGAGCACAATTTACTTGTGTTGCATCTGATATTGCTTCACCTATTAGAGTTGCATTCTGTAAAACTTCGAGCATTATTCTGACTTTTTTTTCCCCTTGCGCAGATAGAGCACCCACAAAAACTCCCTCGTCACGACTTCATTTACTTTATGTTTAATTATTATGTCTGAAATGTATTTTCCTTGGGTTTCCTTGCACAACAGGAATGTATTTTTTTCCCGATATATATATTGCTCCTTCCTCAAAAAGTAACACAATCGAGAAATCATAATTTGTATGGTAAACACGATAGATAAAAACTATGGCACAACACACTTTTGGTTGAACAGTTCAAACCGTTGGTTAAAATATTTTGCCGCCAGGAGCGTTTATTGATGTTGCTCGTTGCGATTGTCCATATTTGTCTGTATGCGCGTTGGAAATTTTTGAACACCTGCGTTAAAAATGTGCGAATTTTGGATTGTGCATGTCACTGTCCTAAAAATACGAAATACGTCACAAGAAACTCCACGTTAAAAATTGTGTTTACGAGTTATTTGGTAAGGAATAAATCTAGGGAAAATGCTTTTGACTCATATACGTTTCCATATTTAGCCAAAATAAATTCATAAGGAATTTACAAGGAAATCCAAGATTAAGACAGTTACACTATAGGTGGTTTGTTTAAATGCCACTTTTCTCTTTGGAAAAGGGTTTGACCTTGGATCTAATTTAATACATTTCAATCGTAAACAGTTAGACACCCTCCACCTCCACCTCATCCCTTAAACATGCTTGCAGGCCGATTATTGAAATTGATTGACAAAGCTATATACAAAGAGAAAGAAGACAAAAGGGATTTGGAGAGATCGTACTGGAATAAGAAGCTGGTGGTCGCGATGGACAAAAAGGGTACGTAATCGACTAACTAATGGCAACCCGCGAAAATCCCTATACAGCTGGTCCATCATTTTCTCCCTTAGTCTATAGGAACCATCCTTTTCGACCGATAGAATCGCTCCATATCCCTTTTGTCTTCTTTGTCTATAGCTTTGTCAATCGAGTTCAATAATCGGCCCTCTGGTTGAGTCACTAGTCTTATCTTTCTCCAACAGAACAATAAATTATCTGTCGCTGATTGTATTGATAAACTATGCGTATCTCACGTGATAACCACACCATCAGTGTTTAATAATGATCATCACGGTTAAAGTAAAAATTGAGTATTGTCTCAGTGTGCGACGTTGTAAGTTTTCCTAGTGTTTATTTTTTTTCAAAGAAACCTAACCGACACTTTCTACTGATATTAGCTTTGAATTTTTTTCACCCACACAAAAATATTCCCAGAAAATCAAGGAAATACTTTGGTTGGTATTCTTTTGAAAAAGTAAAACAGGATCGAGTCTTTAAACCTTGCTGTTTTAAGGTACACATTTTTTTTTACTTCTGGAAATGACTCGGACATGAATGGATGGCATTCAGCGCCGCCAACTTGCCAGCTGGCTGCTTATTGAAATTAGTAGACACAGTTATAAACAGAAACAACGGGGAAATGAAGCGATCTTATTGGTGGAAGCATGAATGGATGGCATGAATGGATGGCATTCAGCGCCGCCAACTTGCCAGTTGGCTGCTTATTGAAATTAGTAGACACAGTTATAAACAGAAACAACGGGGAAATGAAGCGATCCTATTGGTGGAAGCGGGTTGTTGTGGTGGACTAAGGAGGTCTATAACCGACCGTCAGTGTTCGACAAACTAACGGCAACCCTCGAAGTCCCTATTATTGTTAGTCCATCATTTTCCTTCATGATATACAAGAACCCTCTGTTTCAACCAATATATCGCTCCAGATTTGGTTTGCTTCTTTTTTCTATTACTTTGTCTATCGATTTCAATAATCAGCTCACAGTATTGACTCGCCTAACGTGCTGTCAAATTTTTGCGTACCTAAAACTTTCCAGAAGCTCCATGATTGACACCGGTCACTGTCGCGTCCAGCCAAGCAACCAGGATGCAATGTTGCCGAGTTGCGATGAGATATGTAAACATGGGATTCGAATCAGGAAAATTCTGATTTTCAGCACGATCTGGCAGCAATGCCAGGAAGGACCGCAGGCTTTAGCCGGTGACCAGACTTACCTTATCGGGCCGCGTCGGACCCTGTCCACTTCATTCACCGCGGGTCCACCAGTGTTGCCAAAATTGGCTGTTTTCACAATGGATACCATCAATGCTTCGCTCTGGTTTGGCATCAATGTCCGCGGCGTCCACCCACGACGGGTCGCGGGCTCGCGGGTCCCATTCGACCCGGCGACTATTACTGCCGTGCAAAGGCAGAACGTCGTATGAGCCTTCAGGAGTTGCCAAATTTCCTTCGAAAGAACGCGAATCACCCGGTAAATTTATGAATATTTCCCTCCCGATTTTTCAGGTGATTTTGTTCGCAATTTCACCTAAAGATTCTGAAACTTTAAAGGAAAATTATTCATAACTTTCTGAAAAAATAAACACTTTATCGAGGGAAATTTGGCAACTCTCGAATGTTCACGCGGCGTTTTTCCTTTGCACCTTGCAGATTACCTCTCTGTATTCGGTTTATTCCGATCTCGATCCAGTTCCCGCAACTTCCGCCATTGCGGTTAAAAGTTTGCCACCAATGCTTGCTTTCGGCTCCTGATTTCGGTGCGGCGTCCAGTGGATCGAGATAGGAGAGGTCGGACACAAATTGAAAACTTGAAACGCCTATGACACCGTTTATACACAATTTTGAGGTTCTCAAAGTGGTTTCATTGGTTTCCTCGTGACATTTTCTTGTAGGCGCACCTCTTCAAATTTAAAATGTGACGAAAAAAACTTGAAAATTCGCAGTTTTATTTAAAAATTTCATGTCCGACCTCTCCGATTGACTCCAGTGGCGTGACGTGAATTGCGATATATCGATTGTTGTGCCATTTAAAACTATGAAAAAAGATCGATTATCAGGGTGTTCGCAGCGATCACCTTAGTAATCGATTCTTTACCATAGCTTCAAATGGCGAGATATCGATAATCGATTATTCACGCCACGCCACTGATTGACTCGATCCACTGTGCGGCGTCAAAAACCTCAGAATCCGTCAGAATCCTCCGCTTTTCGAAGATGAAGTAAACCGTTCTTCGTTTAGCCGGAAATAATTTTACGGATAATGTTAGCATTATGTTACCAGTCCTGGGCTATTACACACAGGTATTTGAACGAAACTCTCTACCTAAATGGACTGCATTTTGCAATTTGGAACTATAAATTCTGGCTCATCTGAAAAAAGACTTATGCGCATGGGAAACGAATGGCACATACGTTGTTTTTAAACGGAGCCAGAATTTTTCGTCACAAATTGCAAAATGCAGTCCAAATATGAGTAGTTTGGACGACGCTTTCCCATTTTTCTCCGCGCAGAGTGAACGAGCCGGCTGGAAACTTTCCCTGGCCAGAACTAAAAAATTCAAGCTGAGATCTGTGACTTGACGTAGTGAAGCCTGTATCCGGAATTCCGGAAGACGTAATCGGGAACGGGGCCGTGAAACGCTGAGAACCTCCGCCCCAGGGCGAGAGCCGAAAACGGTGCGTGTTGTAAGTGCGAGATGCGGATTAATTAGTCTTATTCATTTGCCTCCGTCATTGGGCAGGTCCCGTTCCTTTGCGCGTGCGCAGTGTTACGCGGCGTCTAGTTATGTGTGCGGGGTAACCCACAAGAAAGTCCATATTCGTCCTGAGCCAAAGCACGCCGTAGCAACTACATGCCACCGACGACTATACGAAAGAGAATTTCTTGCTCAAAAACTGCAACACTCCGGGGAAATCCAGAAAATGAAGAATACAACTGAATGGGCCGCAATACACGGTCTGAATCAGGAAAAGTGTCACTTCCGTAGAAAAACGGTCCACTCAACGGAAATTTCGAGAATGGACTCCCGGACTCCCGTAAAATTTGAAGGCATGCGATCTATTCTGCACGCGGATATTCATAATATAAAATGCGGATATTCTCGGAAATTGCAGATTTTTTGTCCTTTTGTAACTAGGTAACCCAACCTAACCTAACCTAACCTAACCTCGAGTCAGGTTAGGTTACCCAAATAGGTCCAGGTATAAATCATTTTGCGCTTGGAGGTTTGGGCAACCGGTTTTCTAGATAATTAAGCACAACTGGATTAGTCGAAATTACTAAGGACTTTAGTGCGGATCTTATTAAAAGGCGATATAATTGCTGATGTTTCTTAAAAATTCCACTGAAAAAAAAAGTATGGTTTGAGATACAGTGATATAAGTATGGTAATAGACTCAATAGACCAATAGACTCAACAGTAGCAAATATCGTAACTAAAGCCACATTCACAAAAGGCATGGTAAATACCACAAGATATCTGTTTATGACTACCCTACAGTATCACTGTGTCAAATATCAAGTAGACTCACGGTAGAATTTACCATACTTACTTCTGGTGAAATTTTGCATTCTCTTTTTTAAGTGTTGGATATATACTTATTTTGCGGTATTAATCGCGGATGATTTTACGGGAGTTGACCAATTTTCGGGAGCAAATAATGCCGATAATTGGGAACATTTTCTGCGGAGCACCTGAAGCGGAAGTTTCGGTACTGCTTTGCGCATCTTTCAGAGATTCCAAACTGCATCGCACTATCGCGAGCCTTGATGGACAACGCCAATCGCAGATCAGATGGCTATTGGTCGCGGCATGGCGCGGCGCGGCGCGAGGAGAGGAAGAAGATACAATAAACTGCATCCCATTACAGTACGACCGCTAACGACATCTCCATAACCCGGGCCGGCTTGAAGTTGAAATTGCCGCGTTGTGCAACAGGATATGCATTCGATGCGTCCAGCGTGGCGACGCGGCTTCTGGTCTCGGCCTCTCGGTTGCGACTTGCGTGTGACGCATTGACGTATTGACGTCTCCGCGCTGCACATCTTAATGTCGCACTCATGACCCACCTATTCGCAATACTCGGAGGAAGGTCGCGCTCCATGAAGAAAGTTACGACGGATGCTTATGGAACTTGCGAGCCTCGATTATGAAACTTGTCAACAATGCTAGTTTTTTTTCTGTCACTCATAATGATGCTGTGGATTTACGCGGGGTTTCCTAATGACTCCAGACTCCAGAGTCAGCAGTCCTTTTTTCCCAGCGTGTTAGGGAAACCGAAAACTGTTATTAAAAGAGAAGTTATCTTCGCTTCGGCGAAAACGTGTAATAAACCGGAACGTTGTCATGAGCGGGACCCAGAACTTTTTGTGGAAAACAGAAAAGCATACCTCATGAAAGGGATCTACACTACAGTGCAAGGGCCACCCACAGTGCACTGAAAAAAAAGTATGGTAATCTTTATTAGAAGTGCTGTAAATTCTATTATGAGTTTATTTATCTTTTGACGCACCAATGACCAGACATCTGGCAGCATGCACCGTCCTTTTGAGGAATACTATCATGTGCGGTATTTCTTATCATAGAGACTGGTAGTGATTACGATACGCATACTGCTCTACCTCAAATCGTACTTCATTTTTTCAGTGTGAGGGTACACACTATGAACCCAATTGCTTGCTTTTGATATTGTGCACAAATCGTTGTCAACCCCTATCAGTTCACGCTCTCGTTCATTACGAACGCGTTCTCTTCGCGCGAGATCCTCATGGATCTCCGCCAAAAGTTTATTTTGATTACCTTCAGGATTTCCTCAGATTTACTATTTCTTCATTTTTGCGATCTAGGTAATCCGGGATTTTTGAAGGTACAAAGCGCGTGACCAAACCTATGAGTCCAAAGTGTCGATGGAAAATCGCCCCCTCAGTTTTAAAACAATTTTGAAAAAAAAAAAAAAAAAAAAAAAAAAACTAGAGATACGCACGTACACGACAATTTTCAAAAATTATTTAAAAATTAGCTTTCACGTGAGTGTTTATACCTCTCTTTAAAAAGTACTAACGAAGAACGTGTGCGGGGTTCCTGATAGTTTATCGCTGAAAAAAAGTATATGGTAATGGCTACAATAAGTTTACATGATTTTTTACACAGTGATTCTATTTAGTGAAAATGGCCGAAATTATAAGAGTTTTCACCAGAACTCAGGTGATTCTTACCACAATATTGTAAATGTTACGATACAATCTGGTGTTAATAACCATACTTGGATCACTGTGCCAGAGTATGGTAAAATCTACTATTTTTTTCAGTGATTCATTTACCCCTTAGCTTTGCGGTTAGGCGAGCCTAAATCTTAGGTTGCATGGCGGTGTATTTGTGACGGGGGGGGGGGGGGGGGCGGCAGCGTGGCGAAAGAAGTCCGAACTTACTCCAGAAACACGCAAGCGAGGCGGCCCCGGCGTAAGCGTAACCCGGTTATGAAACGTGCGAATTGCCGGCAAAACCGACTGCGACTTGGCCCCAAACAATGGCTCCACACTCGCCACCACACGTATCAGTCACGAGCCGACCGAGGCTGTTTAATCGGTTCCTCTCGCCAACCGCGCCACACACCTCGAATCTGCCTAATTAAGTAAAATACGAATCAAGGTTGCCGTGGGTACAACTGATTTTGAGACACCACGCTGTTATCATTCCGACAGTGTGAAAGCTACCTTCGAAAGTGAACGCTAAAACTCGCCCTATGATGACTGATGACCAAAGAGGTGAGCTATTGGTGGCGAACCCAACGCAATTTGCAAGAATTCACCTGGCAAAGTACTCGTGCTCAGCCCGAAATTCATCAGTCATCATTTGGCAAATTCTATGTTCAACAAGTGCTCATGAATCAAATACGTAAGCGGAGTGCATAGCGTTTACCTACCTTCGAATCTATCTTTGCCTCGCCTAATGGACCACTAGACAAGGTACGAATTTAAACAATCTGATACATGTTTCTTAACAAGAATTTCACGTAGAACATGATTCTAGCTTGATTCGTGCAATGAAAATTACTGAAACCAACTCCTAAAGAAGATATTAACGTTTTTATTTCACATTGGTTACGAGAAATTTGAACTGCCCGCTCACAAGAAACTCAAAGCTCTACGTGAGTCAAATCGAGCACTACAACGGTTTCAGCAAGCCTCTCAGTCAAGCAATATACATTTCCCACCACGTGTTGTTTAAATTACAAGCAATTTGCTATAGCTGAGCCAGAGTGTCAAGATTGAGGTTGCCAGATTTTTATATAGCAGAGACTGCCATGATAACGTTCAGCGCTCGATGTGAATCACGTAGAGCATTGAGTTTTCATGAGCGGGTGGTTTGAATTCACGCATCAAGAATCACTAAATAGCTTCGTAAGGAGTTAATTTTTGTAATTTTCGTTGTGCGCATCGTGTTTTACGTGAAATTTTGGTTGATTGACATGTATCAGAATGCTGAAATTCGTACCTTGTCTAGTGGTCCATTACATAAATGAGAGCCACTTTTACAGGGCTGTCTCGCACTCTGCGACGCACCTAAACGCCACAGTAGCTGTCTTCCCGTATCCATTCAGGAAAACGGTACTCTCTTATTTCACTTGAAATAAACCCTCTGTCGCCATCGGAAAAATGTTAGCAGGCGTATTTGTTGAGGGCTCATTATGAAAGAATACAATCGGTAAGTTCTAACAAAAACCGATTCAATCATTCTCATTTCAAAGATACGTCAAATATCTTCACAAACCTGCTACCACTGAACAGAAAGATTGGTAGAATATACCATTCCTTCACGCTGTATTTTACACAATGTGAAGGAATGGTTAATTCTACCAATTTCCAAGTCGATTCTGCCAAAGGAATGGTTACCTTTACCAGTATATGGTAACGTTTACCTTTCTTCTGGCAGAATTGACTCTAAATTGATGCTGTGTGGAATACAGCGTGAAGAAATGGTAAATTCTACCAATCTTTTTTTTTTTTTTTTTCAGTGTGAGCTAAGGAAAAACGCCTTATAACCATTCAAATATTGCCGAGTCCACCCCGATAAAATATCTGTCCTTGAGGTAAATTACAAGCATTTTTCTTGGAAATTTTCAGTTGTGTAAGATCAAATTGCGAAAACAATATATTCTTTGAAAAGTTTGGGGGAAATATTCCCAATTCGTCCCGGAAAATCGGGTTTCATCAAAGGAAAATTTGAAAATCTCTGAAGGCGGATACGGCGTTTTTCCTTAGCTCAATAGGACGTATTTCTGTCAAACGGAACAATGTGCATCATGACGTGAGCCCTATTATGCATATATTCTTATGGGTCTCAGGGCTCATGTCTTAATACACATAGCTCCGTTTGACAGAAATAGTCCAATAGAAATAACCCCTTCCCTCCCTCCTTATCTGGAAGGCAGGTGCTCGAGACTCGAAGAGGCTGCTCAAATTGCGTAGATGACGATCATGGCAACGATGCAGGAGGCTGTAAATGACTGATCGCACTTGCGTCGCGAACATGAACCGCCGAGTGTTAAAAAAGTGATAAAACTTTGTAAACGAGGGTTAAAGCACTGGCCTTATTTCAATCGCTCCGAATGTCGTATTTCCTTTAAAGGCAGACGTAGGAGGTTTGCGCGACGTCCTGCTCCGCTCAGGATTGATACTTGGACGTATTTCTGCCAAACGGAACTATGTGCATTTGGGATATGAGCTCTGAGACCCATGAGAATATATGCATAACAGGGCTCACGTCATGAAGCACATAGTTCCGTTTGGTAGAAACACGTCCACTTCTTCCTCGTCTCTCCCACATGCACAAGACGTCGATCACTCGGACGTTTCGGTGTAGAATGTAGAGTCTCGTTTCATTTCTTCATCTCTTGTCCGTAGAACTTCGCGAATCGATGAAGACAAACGAAAGACACAGAGTGACGCTGCCATTGGCATCTCGGCAGTGGTGGAAGCTTTTACTTTCCAGGATTCAATAGCGCTGTCTCATTCGTCAAAATGGCGTCAGAATGGTAGATCAAAGTGAATCGATTTCAACGACAAGTGGCTCAAAGTCGGGATTTGATGCGATTGATGAGTGTTGCAACTCAAAATAGAGCGGCATGACTCTTTTTCGATCAACAATCGCGAGCAGGTCGTCTTTAGAAATTCACTTTGAGCTTCCATTTTGACGCAATTTTTACGAGTGGACACAGGGTTCTACATTCAACTGTTGACCTATCTACCAGGTGGATGTTGAATAACGTGTGAATCCCCGGGAGAAAGAGTTTCCATCCGTTGCTAGGAGATCAGAAAAAGAACTCTCTTTTTCTCTGGGACCAACTGACATCGAAGAATTTTGGGGTATGGCTTATACCTAGGAGATAAACTCGCGCATCAGAACGGTTTTATAATGGACCACTGGGCGTGGCGAGAACTGAAGCAATTTCATGGATGTTTCACCATTAAAATTTTGCATAGAACAATTTGTGCAACGAACATGAATGAATTAACTCCTGACAAAAATACGTAAGTTTTTCGATGCATGAATTTAAACTCCCCACTCATAAAAATGACTATAATCTACTTCGCTGAATTGCGGACTAAACTTCATACCGTGACAGTCTCTGTGGTGTGAAAAAACTGCAGTGGCGTGGCGTGCTTTGCGATTTATCGATTAATCTGTCTATTCCTTTGGAAAAGAATTGATGAACAGGGCGTTTACAATCAGGCTCGGACTGGCTTCAAGGCTAATCTGCCATTGGCAGATTAGCCTTCTTGGCGCGCCGAAAACGCGCCCCTCTGACAGATAGCAAAATAAGAAGAGAAAAAAAATTACTATACCGAGAATATATGCGGAAAATTTCTTAAATGAACGGAAGAAGAGAGTGCTTGGTGCTTGGGAGTTGCGATGGTGCTTTTACGCATGATAAAGGTGGACAGACGTCCAAGAACTACTCCCTGAAGCGTAAACACTTTTCTAAGAAATCGCCACCTTATTGTTGAAATACAGGCGCTTTATCATCCCCCTCCTTCATGCGCTATGTGTAACTCCCTTAGAAGCTATGGTCAGTTCGAGTTTTAAACATACGCACACTTTATAGACCTCTCGAGAGACCTTTAAACATAATTTTTCCTTTTCAAAATGACTATTGATTTGGACATACCATAGCATGTCTCGGGCAAACTAAGCCTTAATTTATCTCGAAATTCAAAAATAAGAAACATGTAAAGTGTAAACGCGATACAACTATTCGCGCAAGATGGATGTCCACATTGCACATGAAAAATGTAAGACGACGATGGCGTGAGTCGTGAACTCGCAACGCTCCTGCTCTATGCTACTAGTTTGAAGCACTATTACGAATAAAACAAACGCAAACAAACACAATATGGTAATAAAACGAGGGAAAGGATGCGCGTGTACGACGGCGCAGAGATACAACTATTCGTACTTGATGGACGTCCGTGCTGCATCTGAAAAATTGAAGGCGCGATGACGCGAAGCGTGAGCTCTCAATGTGATGCTATATGCTGTCAATGAGGTGTCGATCGGATTCGGGAGAAAAGTTTAAAAAAAGGCCCAAATACGTCTTTTCTGTCTTTCGCTGCGTTGTTACTCGTTCTTTCTTCTTTTTCAGGTTCTTGTCCGATTCTTTTTCAGGATGGATTTGCAGACCCTCGTCTTAAGCTCGTGTAAACCGCAGCACTGGCTCGGTTCTTTTGGAAATAATGGTGCTTGGGTGCGTCTAGTGGCTTTAATTGTTTATGTTTTCCTTAATTTCAGAAGTCTGTCGGTTATTTCGATACGTTCCATTTCGCAACTCTTACTCGGTACGATTAATAAACGTTGAACCTGAAAATAGCGTAAACTTGCGCTGCTTTGCCAAAAGTTTCTGAGCCACTCTCCACGTAGTGGATGCCCTACCAGGTAATATCACATACGCCCCTTTAACCAGCCAAGGGCCTACACCCTCATATGCTGGCCAGTCCGACCCTGTTCACAATGAACACCTTAATAATCGATTCTTTACCATAGCTGCAAATGGGGAAATATCGATAATCGATGAACGACGCCTAGCCACTGAAATATTGCGAGCTCAATCTCGACACTTGGGCTCAAGCGATACGCGTTGTTTTGACCTCAAACAACTCAAGGTGGGGAAGGAAGAGTGGTGGATTCAGAAGTCTGCCGAAAGTGCTGTAAGCGCATTTCACACGTGGCAAATGATAGCTGAACGTGAAGTTACGCGGTCGTTCAGGTCCAGTTACACGATCAAATTGAGCCATCAAATTGGGTCTCTCACTGGTCGCATTCTGAATGCGACCAATGAGAAGCCCAATTTGATGTCTCAATTTGATCGTGTAACTGGACCTTTCCTGAGCAGTCATTTTCTCTCGAATTTCAACTTGTTTGATCCTTTTGTATTCAAATCATTGCACAGTCGCGCGGATCGCGCAAATTTCGCGAAATCTCGCAGCAACATTCATCGATGCCTTGATGACACCTTCTTTCAGCTCCCATTTGCGACGTGAGAAGTGCGGTGTAGTGAGCGATTGGATTCACGTTGACTCTGGTGTTTCTTATCGCCGTCTTCAGGACGAAAGAACGTAACTTCAATTCAGGATTGCCAAATTGACTCAAGCAATTGCTTTATTTTACAAAAATGTACCTGTGCAATTTTATAACTTAAATTTGCCTGATTTTTCATGAAATCTGAGGAAAAGTCGGTGACATTCTCAGTTAGAAACGCCGAAGATTCTCCTGTTTGACAGCCAATTTCCGAGAGAAAATTTGGCAACATTGAAATGCAGTTACGTTCTTTCATGAAGAGAACGGAGTTGAGAGCGCGGAATTCAAATGTTTTGTAACCAGTGCTTAAAATTTCCTTAATTTCTTAGTCAAGGGTGAATTTCAATGATGTTCGTAGCGCGAATCGTATTTTTTGTGAAATATTGGAGAGGAAGTGCATAAAAGATTGCTTAAGTTTGCACCTTGTCAAGTGGTCCATTGAGACGGTTAATGTAGTAAGGGCACTTTTTCACTGAGTGTTTTCGAATATACTGAAATTTCGTCCCATATAATGAAAATAACTACCTATAATTACTTCGGTGTAACTTTTATCAAATATGTTCTACATTGATCTAAAGATGTTCTCGACGGGCAATCGCAGAATAATTAATCAATATTTTCCCCTATAAAATAAAAATTAGCAACTGAGTTTCCGCAATCAAAAGGTACCCTTCCTGGACCCAATTAAAGCTTCAATTATCCTAAGGACTATCTCAGACTACGTGCTAACGTTTTCTAATGCTAAATATCGTCAATCATCTAAGAATTTACATGATATACATATGTTTAATCGCAGTGAGGGGAGGTTGAAAATCCAACCGAGATGAAGGATTGGTCCAATCGCGAAAATACAGGTTACAAATTTTTTGAAAAACTGTTCAAAATAGGTAAAGATTCTCATGCACGTCAATTATAAAGATTAATTTAATTGACGTGCACTTGAGAGTCTCTACCTCTTTTAAAAAGTGTTTAACAGTGTTTTTGTGCGGGGTTTCTAATAGTTTATTTTGATTCAAAAATACAATTGACATTATACCCATAATCTAACTTTCATTTACTGAGAATAGTGCCTCGACTATGTGCCTCTCTCAAGTCATGTTTTCCGTCTCCGGTGCGTTTTTATTTGTTGATTTGCGACTGTGCGCAGATGGGATACTGGCCCAGTGGCACAGTGCCGGTCCTGGTGGTCGCACGCCACTGACGCACGCTCATTTGTCTGAGATCGGAGCCAAATGACGGTGACTTTTATGATCCCCCAGTCGCTCGGGTCGCCGCAAGGCTCCACTGAATAGATTATCAGACATGGTGGTCACAGTGCTTTGCGCTCCAAGTACAGAGCTACTAATTGTCATAAATTAGTTTTGGTGCAGGATGACATGCAAAAAATGTATTACAGTGGTGTAACTTGACTTAATTTCAGAATGGAGATGTTGCATGTGTGAGGAATTTGCGATTTGACTATTGAATCTTATGTAAAAGTTCGCGAGAAACACGATGGTGCCACTGGTTTTCTCTGAAATCAACTCCCAAGCTCAAAAAAAGCTCTCAAAGTTGAGGCCAACATGGAGGGAATATCCCACGCTATCCGGAGAGTCCACCTCTGCATCAATACAAACTCTTCATGCAAAGATAGGGAGCAAAAACATTAGCAGTGATGCCGTGTTTTCAGTTGTAAAGTCCCCAAATAAAGTGGCAGCCCTGTCAACGTATTTGCTCCCTATCTTTGCGTGGAGAGTTTGTCTTGATGCAGAGGTGGACTCTCAGGATAGCGTGGGATATCCCCTCCATTTTGGCCTCAACTTTGAGAGCTTTTTTTGAGCTTGGGAGTTGATTTCAGGGAAAACCAGCGGCACCATCGTCTTTCTCGCAAACTTTTAGAATCAATTGTCAAATCGCAAATTCCTCACAGGTGCAACATCTCCATTGGAAAGTAAAATCCATTCTCTTACTTTTCTTACCTCGCGTTGAAGTCTCTCCGTCTTGATACATCTCTTCTACTTCGTTACCTTTTGCGATAAAAAAATGGGATTCTGCTCGATTCGTAGATTCTTTTTCGTGACTTTATGTTTTAATTTCGAATGTTTTTTCTTTAAAATTCCCTAAATAGTCTTCCTCATCTCAGAAATGTTTTTCTTTGAATTTGATTAAAGGACTGCTCCCTCTCATGGAGGATGCCCCCAAGAGGAAGAGATAATATCAGGTCCTGAAAAAGTTAGTCTCAAGTTCAAAGATGTTTTTGTACAAAGTAATTATTATACAAGCATAACTTTACTATCAAAACTGCGTTGTTCTTGCAGCTAACATGAGTTTGTTATTATCCATTGAAAAGAAAAATAAATTATATTTTATAACCGAAGGAAAATTTTGAAAATTTGAATATTCTTTGTATAATTTACTTAGGGTGTCCATAGAAAAATCAATTAACTTCAGCATTGCGTAAGCTTCTTAGAATTGCACTGATAGTCATACTCATAGTCATAGTCATTTCTGAACAAGTTCCTTGCCTTAAAAAGCCATACATGGTGTAAATTACGATTCGGGAAGCTGGAGAGAAGCTTTGAACATGGCATTATAAAATGACAACCTTCGAAACCTTGAATAAAATCATTAGGTGGGAATGGATCCTCGCGAGGGATTACAATGATTTGCCACCGCAAAAAGTAAAAAAAATGAAGGTGCGAATCTACTTTACATTCTACAAAATTCTCAAAAAATTGTATTTTGGATTTTGTATTTTGTTTATCGGATGATAATTGTAATTCCTCGTAAGGATCCATTCCCAGAGTGATAAAATTGAATATTACTCGAAGTTCGCAAAAATTGTCTTTTTAAAAGGGCTATCTTCAAGACATTATTGATCCTTCCTTCATCATAGGTTCAGCCATTTCGATGGCTAACGAGTATTCCGCCTATCTGCAAACTGACGATTTTGCAGGACGAAGAGAAAACTTCGTCATTTTTGTAATTTTAAGGTTAGGTTTGGATTTTTTTCATACATTACAGCGTCATTGAAGGGCTTCCCTACAGAATCAGAAACACTGACATCATAAACTTGCGTATTTTATACGGTATAAAATGCGGCAAAGCTGCTAAACTCATTTATGCAAAATTGTCAGTTAGGCGGTTTTGCTCCTTAGCTAGCCTTCGATATGTAAATATATTTTTACACCCTTATTCTCATTTACTAATGACGTTTTTGTAATGAGCAAGAGGCAAAATAATAAATTATTATTATTATATTATAAGACTCGGAGACTTTAACACTAAGATAGAAAAGAAAACCAGATTTTAAAAGTTCACTTTAGAAAAATGAATTTATCGGATTTGACCGGTAGAATGTGCGAACGTGCCGATCTGGCAATTGTAATCTAGTGCGACGTTTTCATAGTATGTGAGAAATCCCAAGTCGCTAATTCTGATTTGTCAAAATTATCAGTTAGGCGGTCCTGTTCGTTAGCCATCGATATGCGGCCACCAAAGCGGTGAGAGAAGCTGTTTAAGAAACGACTTTGAAGACAGACTTAAGTGTCATCCAGTTGGACGTATTTCTATCAAACGGAACTAGGCGCCAATTTGAGTTCCTTTTGAGGAATTTAGAATGCCGGATAGCGCATTCTGTCAAACGGACCCAAGCGCCATGGAAAAGCATTGCGAGTATAGGACGGAATAAGCCGGACGCCCGATTCCGCCGCCAATCCAAGCCCCCCTCTACCTTCCTCACCCTATGGCGCTTAAGTCCGTTTGATAGAAATACGTCCAATTGATATTCGGCTCTGACTGCCCAACTCGAAGCGTCATGAAGACATCACTCATTTGGACGCATGAGACCCAAAAGTATTCATCTGCCCGCGAGGACGCATCGGCCTATCTTGGGGAGTAGAAGCGGGGGCTCCGTGTCTTGGAAACTCTCTGAGTCATCCCCCCTCCTCGAGTCATCCCCCTCCCCCCACGAAGCGGGGCCGACGGGTTTTCCGGCGACCGGCCGAAATGGTGGCCCGACCGCGGTCGGCGGCCTTGCGTCCAGCTCGGATTCCAGCGCGGCTCCGCGCATTCCGGGAACGGGAAAACTCGGCTGGACCCTCGAACTAGGCCAGGGTTCGGACGACTGAACGACGAAACGCCGCGCCGCGCCGCGCCGCGCCGCCCGGACGCTGGACCAAGCCGCGCAGGTTGCATCACGGAGCCCGCGCTCCGGCCCCGCACGGTGGTCCAGTCTTCTTCCAGTTAATTGAATCATTCCGCTCAGAAATGAGAAGCCTCAACCACAAGGCGCATATGCGCAGTTAAAAAAGAAGAAGAAGAAAAAAAGAAAAACACTGACAAAAAATTCTCGGCCTTTTTACCGAGGTCCGTTGGTACCTTTACCATCTCACTTTTTTTACCAATTATTGGTAATTTTATCAAGACAGACTGGTAAGCTTACCTAAAACCGGTATTTTTACTGTTTTTTCCAGGTAAGAATACCACTTTTATTGGTAATCGATTCCCGGTAACTTTGCCATTTTATCTCGGTAATTCTACCGCAGTCGGTAAAAAATATTGGCGTTTTTACCAAGGTCAGTAAAATCCGAGAAGTCAATAATTTACCGAGATTCCGTAAAATTACCAGTTCCATAAGTGGTAATTTTACCAAGAAAAAACTGGGATCAAATAGAACCCTGAATTCTTGGTAATTTTACCCTTTTCTTAGTAAATACACCGAGATTGTTTTTTCAGTGAAAAAAGGGAGATATTAATTCTCTCCAGTAAAACGGATCTTAATGCATTTTTTGTGGAAAATTTGCTCCCAAATTCCAATTGTTAAACATCAGGAAGTCAGTTTCTCTTTCCGCCATAAGGATCCATATAATTTCGAAAATTCAAACACGAATTCCTCGACGCAGCAAAAACTGCACTTATGCGCCTTGTCTTCCAAGCCGCTCAAATAAAAAAATTTAAAAAAAAACAATGAAAATAAATAAATAAAAATAGAACTTTGTCATTGCATGATGGAATCGGTTGCTACCGATAGACAGAACAAGGGAAAACTGGAATCAAACGATCGAGTGTTTTGCCTCCACTTCCAGAGAGCTGATTATTGAAATTGACACACAAAGCGACAGGCAAAGGAGACAAAATGAGAATAGAGCGATCCTATTGATGGGAACCGGTGGTTGCGATGGACAAAGGAGGTAAATAAGAGACTTTACTGATGATAACCCATGAGGACCCTATATTTACAATCCATCATTTCCCCCCTTAGTCTATAGAAAAACCATCTGAATCAATAAATAAGATTGCTCCATTTCCCCGTCGTCCTCTTTGTCTACTGCTTCGTCTATCGATTTCAATTATCAGTCTGCAGACTCCGGTTGAAGTTATTATTGAATCGTTCAGTTCAACGACTTTACGTCAAAAATTAAAAAAAAAAAAAAAAAAAAAAAAAAAAAAAAAAAAAAAATCCCATGAAGGAAAGTTTTGCTTCTGGCAGAAAAAAACGTGCTAAAACTTGAAATCCTCGGACCTCACTTTTTGCCTCACTTTCCCAGTGGTGTAATATAAATTATTGAAGTAAAAAATTTTCCATGCGAAAAATTAAAAATGTTTACTTGAATCTATACTTAGAATTTGTAGGAGAACCCCTGTCCCAAAGTGCTTCAATGTTTAAACATTGTAGTGAATCTACTGCTTAGCAAAACCACAAATAATATATTTTAATACCCCATATGGATCGTAACTATTGAAAGGCACTTATCAGAAATTCTCAAAAAATTGGTAAAATGTACATGAAGAACTCTTTTCCAGCATTTTTGCCTTTTATAATTTAAGTATGCCAACGAGTCTTATAAAAACTACTTTAAAGAATTAAATAGTTTTGACTTTTTTTCATACATAGTTTAAGTGTTAAAAAAACAAACTTTGACAGATCTTTTAGAAGTATTTTATAGTTTCTTATTTACATTTCTTTCATTGTAAATTTTACTCAGTGCTACGGAAAAAAGTTTATTTTTCTACTTTTACATTTACTGATTTATTAACTTTTATCTTAAGATTTATTTTTTTGAAATTCAGAGTTTTTTAAAAAAAAATTGTTTTCATTATTTATGAGTCATCGCAAGAGGGGTAAAGGTGCGTTGGTGCTGTGATGAAGCATGACCAAAGTTTCTATCTCGTCTGGATTGGACGACTGTGCAGCGAGTGATTGGGACGCAGTTGGCGCGCGGCTCCCGGCGGCATGGCGACCCAACTCGGGCAGTCGTTCGCAAACGCCGCTCGCAAACGGGTCGGTGAGTGGTGAATGTTGAGTGGTGAGTGGTGAGTGGTGAGTGATCGCCGGGGATGTTCCCGACCGCGCACAACCCTTCGATATGTGTTCAAATTGTGCACCGCTCCAGGACTTAAGCAACACGGATTTTCTGACTGGTGAGTGTTCTTGAAATTTTCCCGTACCATTACGCACACGTGAGAATAATCCATAGCCGTTCAAAATTTAAAAAAAAAAAAAAAAAATCGAATAAGCTTTTTTACTTTGGGTTTAAAGTCATTGCATCGTTTAAAAATCACCGCGAATAGTTTACTTTTTTTTGAACCTAGGTAACGCTGAGTGAATTTTCACGGGTAAAAGAGAAGATTTTCTTCTTCAATTGAATCGTTTAGTTTAGAATCACGCAGTCTATACCTCTCTGAAAATGTGCTATCGACCCTCTCTGACAACTAGGAATTGATTCTGGACCTTAATTCGTCTTCTCCAATGAAAATTAGATAATACATGCGAATGTCATTTAATAAGATGAGCCAATAAGGTCATATTTATGGAGACTGAGATAGCATCTTTTCGCACTCGAGGATTCAATTAAAATTCGAAACATTTCCAGGTAGAATCTCTAAAAGGAGCGTATACAAGAATGAACTGCTCGTGGCAATTTTGATACGTTCCTACGGCCCTCATGTTAAAAATTGATTCAGGTGTGGCCGTCCACGTGAGAAATGCTTCTTGGACCCTGAGAATAGGCGATAAATATATATATCAAGTTGGACCAAAATTTCTTTCATTTCGGCATTGTTGTTTGAAAAAAACTGACTGAATCTTAAAGCAAAAGTTGCGAGGGGTTAAATGCTTCCTTACGTCGATTGCATAGAAAAATAAATTTTGGCAAACCTAAATAGTTAAGGTCAAAACCGGGGGAAGCAAAATAAATATGACTCCAAAGACGTTTAGAGCTGGGAGCCTTGATATTGCCCGTTTCATTATCTTTTTAAGCCACAGCGTTTTAAAGAAAATTGTTCCATGCACTGAAAAAAAAAATCTCGGTGTATTTACTAAGAAAAGGGTAAAATTACCAAGAATTCAGGGTTCTATTTGATCCCAGTTTTTTCTTGATAAAATTACCATATATGGAATCGGTAATTTTACTGAGAAATCTCGGTAAAATTATTGAACTTTCTCGGTAATCTTACTGGGCCTTGGTAAAAACGCCAATATTTTTTATCGACTGTGGTAGAATTACCGAGATAAAATGGCAAAGTTACCGGGAATTGATTACCAATAAAAGTGGTATTCTTACCTGAAAAAAACAGTAAAAATACCGGTTTTTAGGTAAGCTTACCAGTCTGTCTTGGTAAAATTACCAATAATTGGTAAAAAAAAGTGAGATGGTAAAGGTACAAACGGACCTTGGTAAAAACGCCGAGAATTTTTTTTCAGCGTAGGGCGCTTCAAAATACTGCAGGAAAGATCTAATAATGACGTGCAATTCAAAACTATTGAATCGCTGCGGTATGTTTGAATAGGGCCCATATCTGCCGTACTAAGGAAAAACGCCGTATGAGCCTTTAGACGTTGCCGGATTTCCTTCACTAAAACCCGAATTTACTGGAAAAATTTGAATATTTTTTTTTCGAATTTTTCAGATAATTTGGTTCGTAACTTGATCTAACATATCCGAAAATTTCGCCGAAAAATATGCATAACTCTCTTCAAAAATACATGTTTTATCCGGAGAAATTTGGCAACTCTCGAATGTTCATACGGCGTTTTTCCCTAGCACGGCAGTATTCCCGCATGAGCCTCGGAGAGCAAAGAGTTATACGCAGAACAGGCCTCACCTGGAAATGAAGATACGTCCTTACGTCTTAGCAACAACTGAATTCGGGCCACGATCCTTCATTGATAGAAACGCTCAAGGAATGGACAATTTTCGCGGTGTTAGCTCCCCCCCCCTCTTCCCTTAAAAGTACCACTCCTCTTAATTTTCCCGTATTCCTTTGAATTTCCATTTATTCTGGATCAATTGAAAATTTCACCTTCGGGCCTTTCTGATTTTGATCCAGAAAAAATGCTTTGATATTTTACAATAACAAATTTTCTGCAACGGGGAAAACACACACTGAAAAAATAAATGATACATTTTACTTTTATACATTCTGTGACACAAAGATACGATTATGGTAATAAACACCAGACTCTACGGTAGCATTTACCATATTATATTATGTATCACTAGAGTTTTGGTGAATACTACTGTAATTCGGGTTATTTTTACTAACTAATATCACTGTGTCAAAAGTCAAGTAGATTTATAGTAGATTTTACTATACTTTTTTTCAGTGAATCTGACTCCTCTGTGACCCCAAACCACGGGACCGCATCGGTGAGTGCACTTGAGGCAAAAGACCTTCAAATATGAATCTCAAATATACAAGCGTGAGGATTATTTAAATATCACTGAATTTGCATCCGATGAATAAGCAAATTAAGTTGTAAAACCTTTCTCATCAAAAATCTTTCGACCCATAAACATTTTAAAACCCGCTCTCAGCTCTCCGGTGACAGCTAACTCGATAGGTATATTCATCAACTCACTTTCAGATAGATATGAATATTTCATAAATCTCTCGCAAAAAAAAAAAATAAAAATAAAACGGACGCATCTTCACTTGGAATCGGATATATACTGTGCGATTGCCTTATGTTTCTCTCATTTCACCGAGAGCACCAGAAATGTGTCTTCCATTTGGATCTCTTTTACATTGGGTCAAGGTTGTCACCCTGTTCCGACGTTGCGTTGACGATATTGACAGTAAGAACTAGTTGTGTTGTGGGTTGCGGAGACCTATGAAGATTTGAATAACATTTTGCAACGCTGCTTTCAACGTCTTCATTTGGTGGTAATCACTCATGACGAGGAATTTGAGTGCGAGCGAGATTTATGTATGCGAGTTTGTAAATCGTCGGACGGGGCCCTCGGTGTCCCGCAGTAATCCCTGGATGACGTAATTCAGGTCAAAAATGCCACTCACTTCTGTGTTATGCCCAGTTGTCATTCCGTTCCGTTTTCGTATTTTGTCCGCTTTACTTCGGTAACTTAAACTCCGGTCAAAAGACTTTATCGTTGACTCACAACGATAACATGTAATAATCGTGTAAAACACTGTAGTTGCATTTATTCCGGACTAACTTTTCAGAGGAGCTCGCAACTCGAGCCAATAAAAACAACACCAAAAACTAGATTGTTTTTTTCGGTTGTATGGGGTATAGATTGGTTCATTAATTCCTCAAATACATAAACATAGGTACTCCAATTCTATTTTTAGCTTTTGCGGCGGAATTTTTGGAAATTCTCCTCTACTCCAATTGATGTGTTTTACATGTACTAGAGTACTACTGAACAAAGTGGGAGCTACAAGCAGTCAGTCATGGATTTTTTACTTCAAAAGTTTAATTAAACTGTGACCCTCACAATTTGCGCAGCTTGGAAAGCAACATTTAAAGAGGATGAGAAGTGTATTGAAATGGAATATAAGCTAAACGGCATAAACATAAATGACGTAATTTGTGTGATGTGTGTTCATTTGATCAGCGGCAAGTGTAAAATTTAATATCTTGCTCAGAAGTTGATCTCAAAACTTAAGTCCACGGATTTGAATATTTGATCCAATCATGAGTCATCCCAAGAGTCAAAAATACCGTGAATTTAGCTCATCGAACACTTTCACGAGAAGCATATCAGAATTCCATCGTGCAAATGCCCCATTGCACTTCATAGATATTAACCTGCGGGTAGTAGAATTTTAGTCCGAAGATTATTGTCATGGTTATAGCGTCATGCGTAAGGAGTATCAGACCAGGTGAAAGATTTTAAGGTGCTCGGGGAGCTGAGACATTGGATTCAGTTGAGGAGGTTTTAATTAAAGAGGTTTATTTGAAATATACCTTGTAAGAGAGATCCGAGATCATTGAAATGTGGCCAAGATCAGAGGACTCCTCTGACTGATATTAGACAAAAAGAGGAACTTCATAGGGCAATTTCCTCACTGTCTTGCATATAAATAGTTTTTCAAGGGAGAAAATTACACAGGAAGAAATTGTGTAGGTTCTCGTGCAACATAAAGAGTTGCACAGTCTCAGCAGTATTGGGAGGATTTTGGATCTTTCTTGCTAACTGTAGTCAATTTCAAAATGAGTATGAAACATCTTAGAATAGTACGTTTATGACACTTGTTTTTTTACCCAACTTCCAATTAATGCAAGCTTTGACACATTCCTTTGAAGGGTTGGTTTTGCCGTGATAGAAAAAGTGCCACAACTAATATTCAAGTGTTTTGTAAACTTTCTTCAAAAAAAAAAAAACAAAAAACAAAGACGGAAAACTTTCGAATTTTTTTCAATCCCTGCAGAAGAAATAGAAACTTTATGGTTATCGTAGGTTTTTTCACCGCCGATTTTTCCATTAGATTCTATCCTTACTTTAATCTAAAATACAGGCTTGTTTCAAGGAAAAAATAAACATGATTTTATTCTTTTAAGAAAATTCAATGTTTTAACAAGAGGAATTTGGCAATAGTCGTATGCGCTTAGGGTGTTTTCCGATAGTAACGGTAGAATTATTGAGGCCCACTTCGCTCTAAGTACAAGTGGACGTATTTCTATCAAACGAAATTATGTGCATTATGACATGAGCCCTGGAATGCACATATTCTTACGGGTCTCAGGGCTCATGTATTGATGCACATAGTTCCGTTTGATAGAAATACGTCCAAGTCAGGTTACCTTCCCTCTAATCTATTGTTGGAATAACAACGAGGATCACATCCTTGATCTATATCAACCATTTGCTACTTAAACTGCAGGTCACAACGATCGAGGGTCACAGGTTAACTAAGAGTTGATGCATAGCGTGCAGTGTTGTGGCGTGCTTTGCGATACATCGATTGATCTGCCACGTACCTAAACGTAAGGAAAATGATCGACAAACAAGACGTTCGCAACGAACACCTTAATAATCGATTCTTTACCATGGCTTCAAATGGGGAAATATCGAACATCGATCATCATTCACGCCGATGGCGTGCCCAACTCATATCAACCGACTTGCTCGGAACTGAAGACCCCCTCCCCTCTCTTCCCCTTTAATCTCCTCTTCACCCTCTCAAAACGGCTGTTGCAATCAGGGTAAAAAATATATGTAGGTATTCATAGTCGTCTCTCGACCAGCTCCTTTCCCTAGAGAGGCCTCAGTATGGTTTACATGGTCATTATGGGACATTTAAGGAGCTTCTCAACAAAGCATCATAAAAAGTAAAATATTAACGATTCTCAAGTGAAATACAACACCATAATCTCAGAAATGGGCCGTTTTAAGGGATGCAATAATTTGCCCGGAGAAAAATGAAAATTTCAAATATACAGGTGAAGGTTTTGGATTGGGCCTCTCCGCAGGCAGAGTATCAAGCCAAGAAGTGAATAGATTGAGATGTAAATAGATGAATTCCAAAATATTTGAAAAATTTGGCGTACTTTGCATGAACTACTGATGAGGAAATACCTATATCCCGAAATGCTGAAATCCTCACTGTATCTTGTTGTCCATGTAGTGAATGCTGGAACTGCAAGAAAATGCACAAATGAAATGATGATTTGCAATGATTCGAACTAACTGTCGATTGTTTTTTAAAAGTTCTCAAAGTACAGCGTTAAAGGTAATGATCCGAAATACCCATTTATCGCGCTTGGACAAATGGACCTATCTCTTTGGGCTTCGACCCCCATCTACACGTGTGAATTAGGTCTTAGAGAAGTTCTCAGTTACCGCAGATTGCTTTTCGCTGCAGCCATCACGTCATTGATTCAGAACAAGTTGTGATGGTAAACCTTGGTTACCGCACCGCTGTTGTCGGAATGGCGCATATTTTAGTATTTTACATTAAAGTTCCAGCTTTATAATCGCATATGTGGGTTAGACGATCGAATCTAGTACGATTACCTGGCTCAGATCTTCGTCAAAAGGGGAAGAAATGGCTGTGTATTTAATAGGTTTTGCTTGTTTGCCATCGGAAGAATTAATATTTATAGAATATAGTACGTTTATATCCCTCTTAAAACAACCGATAGTTGTTTTAATAGATAGCCCTCTCAATGCAGCTACGCACGCGCAAAACTTTCTATTGCATCACATCAACACTTAGCAAAAAGTTTCAAAATATTCGTGGACTCACTGAAAGTTCAAGATTCCTCGAAGAGAAGAAAATACGCGATATTGTAAGATTGATTATTTAGACGTGACGTATCCTTATTTGTTTTAGATATTTCAAGTGAATTTATTTTGTAAAGAACTATAATCCTCGAGCACTGAATGCATTTGGAAAAAACCTCAAGAAACCGATCTAGGAGATTCATTAACATCAATGAACCAGCATTTTTGGTAAAGTTCTGAAATGTTCATCAGACTAAAAATGAGAAGCAGAAGATTCATGATATACCTAGTGAAGGAGATTCACCAAGAGAGATTTGGACATTTTTTGGCGTGAAAGGCATACACGACAGACTTTTAGGAGAGAAAATTTACGACCAGTTGTATTCAAAACTACCCGTAACTTATTTTTTCCCAATGTGCGACTTGACGCCTGTTTAGCTTAGACCATTTGTACTCAGGATTTTATGACCCTACATATTGTTTCAACACTGCATTTTCTAGTACACTGAAAAACACATGGTAACGTGTGCTGTAAGTCTACTTGATTTTTTTACGGAGTAATACTATATCTAGTGAAAAAACCAGAACTATAGTAGTATTCACCAAAACTCTGGTGATACCTACCATTACATCGTAAATGCTACCATAGAGTCTAGTGCTAATTACCATACTTGGATCGCTGTGTCAGAGTATGGTAAAATCAACCATTCTTTTGTTTCAGTGTATGATTCTGTATATACCTTTTTCCTTTTTCTTGAGATTAAGGATATTAATTCTTCCAATATTGGGATTGGCAACGCCGAACGCTAAGCCATCTTTAGTGGTTGTTAATCGCGGTAGAGTATCGTCGATCTGTTACAGAGTAGTTAGACTGGTAGCATTTTCTGTCGATTGACCGATGAGTTTTTATCTTCACGAGTGCTGAAAATCGTTTTACTGCCTCACTTCCGCTGAAGACCGCCAATCGGTGCATTCATCGCTACTGAGTAGGAGTAGCAATGCTACTCCTTGCTACTCTGATACGCTAGTCATATAGTCAATACAATAGTCAATAGTCTATTCTAACACAATATCGTCAATAGTCTAACGCTCCATGCACTTCATAATCCTACGTATAAGCCATGATTTCAATTTACAGAGAGATAAAATTTTCGAATTCATTTTATTTTCCTCCTCAATATCAAAAATTAAACATCTGCAGAACTTCATTCATAACGTAAATCACTTCTCAAACTTTATGAAGCCTGAAATATAACGTGCAATGGGAAATATTCTGCCTTTCAAATTCTTTTTTCGATGCAACATATTTAAATATTTTTTTTTCATCCGCGCATCCATCTTTGAACAAATAAGTCGCTTTCCGATCCAACTCACGAGGAATGTTCACCGAGGCGAAAAGTCCAGAGAAATATTTAAAGAAAGTAGCAGGTTATGTGCTCTGCACTTTGTTTGCATCGGCCCATTTATGTGTCAGCCTCCAGCCTCCGGTGGATTCGAGACCAACACGCAAGCTGACTCAAGATTGAAGTGAGTAATCTATCGAAATTGATGTACTTGTTTGCCTGCGTACCTCCTTGTGTGAGCGATCGATATTAAAACGTTCATTGGAAAAAAAGTATGGTTTTACAGTGACATGAGAATGGTTACCAACAGGCTCCATGGTATCAAATACCTACTGTAACTCTAACCGCATTTATCAAAAGTTACCACAAGCAAAATTGGTTGGATGGCAAAAATACAAATGACGTCATCGGTGACATCTAACCTCTCTGTGTTTAATATACTATTTAATATCTAATACAGAGGTTAATTACTCCAAAATTTTGTTAAGCGAATCGTCATTCTAGGTAAGACTGCGAAGAGAAAAATGTGTCATCTTCTCCTGGTTCAGAGCTTGCCCAGATGCCCATTATGATACCATTTAAATACATTTCTTGAGTATGAAGGAAGTTAGTTAAATGTCCGGGGAGAAACAATTCAAACATCGGCAATCTTAGCAAGAATTGTTTGACACTAGGCTTGGGAGAATACCATAACAAGTCAAATTTTACCTCCACAACACAGGGAATTTTCCCATTTTCCGTCATTCTGTTAGTTTCCGGTATTCAATTATGGAACACGCACAACGACCATGCTAGTTTAGGAAGCTAATTGCTATCATCAAGTAGAAACAAAAAAATTTCAACAGGGCCGGATTTAGGGAGTGGCCACATAGGCAGCGGCCCATGGCGGCAAATTTTGCAATTTTTTTAGGTATAAAATATAGGTATAAAAAAAACAGATTCAGAAAAAAAAATACAAACGAGAAAAGGAGAAAAAATCTCTAATTTCCTGAGAGTATAGTAATTTCTAATTTTGTCGTCTTTTGATGATACAAGAGACGGCACCTTTAATTAGTCGAGTTAAAAGAGAAAGCAAACACGCAATTTGGCTTGGAACGGCGCGGCGCAGAGAGCAATGATGACGAGGACTTGAGATAAAAAGGAGAAGCCCTTGGCGCGCGGCGCGGTGATCGGCATGAAACGCGTATTAGCGCCTGCAAGACTGCACGAACTCACGCATTGCATCAAACAGAGTGCGGTCATTGCGGTCAGCGTGAAACGGATAGTGCCTACAAGAATGCATGAATACTTCACGCATTGCACCAAACACAGTACGGTCAGCGTGAAACGCATAGCGCCTACAAGACTGCGTGAATACTTCACGCATTGCGGCAAACACAGGGCGTTCGGCAGCGGTTGGTGTGAAACGCACAGCGCCTACAAGACTGTAGGAATACTTCACGCGTTGCGCCAAACACAGTGCGGTCAGCACGGCGCGCGGTGGCGGAAGTTAAGATTATTAAACCACATTTATATTTCTTCTTTCATACTTTTTCCGTTTATTTCTTATAAATGAAAGGCCTCGTCCACACAGAGGTAGGTTTATGGAACTTAACCTTCGCGGAAAGTTCCGTGAACTTTTGCTAGTAGTGTTGACAGGACTTTCGCAAAAAAAAATGTGTCCAGCACGAGTAAACGCGTCTTATGCACTCCTCACCCTCTGGCACGTTCACTTGATGGTTTTTATTGATGTTTTAAAACTAATGAGAAGGGGGCGGCAAAATACAGACGGCCCACATGGGTGGCAAGTAGGTAAATCCGGCCCTGCAAATAAATAAATAAATAAAAAAATAAAAAAAAAAAAAAAAAAAAAAAAAAAAAAAATGCAAAATGATCCTAATTTTTTATTAGGTACTTTGAATTTACTTTTTTAATGTACTCTTTTAGACTGCAGTAGACTGTGAAGATGAAAAAATACCGAACTATCCGGCAAAAGAAGAACGTAACTAAATTCCAATGTTGCCAACTTTCCGCTAGCAAATCGCATATTTTCCGAAGAATTTGGGAATTTCTAACTGAAATTTTCACCGATTTTTCTTCGGATGGCATGCAAAAAACAGAAAAACTTTGGGCATAAATTTTACAGGTAGACTTGTAAAAAATTGAATAGTTTGAGTCAATTTGGTAACCTTGGAATAAAGTTAAGTTCCTTCGCGCGGAACGACGTGAAGGAGATTAAGAGGAATCAGTCGGTTGACGATACTTAAGAGGAAAACTTTTTTGGACGTGTGTTAGTGTGAACAGTATGGTAACAATGTAATGAAATAGTTAGTGGTATTGGTGTATGGACTCCTACACCTGTATCAGGTAATTGCATCAAACCACACTCTTAATACGACTTTCACGGAGCAGAGCCGTAATGAATGCAGATACATTTCCTGTACTGCTTTAACTGATCGTCCGGTCAGTGTGAATGAGTTCAGTTTTAGATCAGTTGCAACTCTCGCAACCATCTCCAATCGGTGGTGTTTTCTGGGTGAATCAGACCACGCGTAAAGTATTGATCAATCAAGAAATCATACGGTTCACCTCCGTAATCCTGGAAGGGCCTGAAGTTTTGCGTCACTGGAGTCCGCATCAAACAACTTCACGTTTTCTTATGGAGAGACATACGCGAGCCACCATTTTCAATCTTGTGCTGAGTCTTAATGCTAAACTGAAACTCATCCTCTGTAGCTCTGAAGGTGCGTAAACTTACTTTGTGTGGACAGAACAATGCTAAAAAAAAGGGATATCTCTCACTGTGGTGTTAAAGTTTATTTTTACTTTTATCATACTTTAAAATTGGCCATACATAACCAGAATTAATTTATAGCGTTGATTGAGGGAATAAGACAGGAAATAAGGTGATGCGATCTGCCGGAGGAGCTCTGGCATGCAGGATCGCTACAGTGGATCGCCACTGTGGTGGTTGGGTGTCACATGAGTGCACAGAAGCGCTGTAAGAGTGACTTGGTAGTAGTAGTAATCAAAAGTCCACAGGAATCGGATAGATTTTGGTGAAATTTGTCCATACCATACTTTTTCACTACGTTTCATTTTGGAGAAGGAAAAGCATGGAGAAATGTCAGCATGAAAGAATGTTAAGCATGCCACATGAGGTCTCACCAGTTCAAGCCAGTTTGTTTGTTCTATGGAGACGAGAGCCCCATCAATATTTACCTTACCTCGACGCGTGGACTGATGGTTAAAAGCTGTTTGTCTCTAAGAAGCTGACCGAAATACCAAAAGCTACACAATGTGTGCCAAATATTGAAACTGTCCGTGTTTCATCATCTCTTGCATGCGCGGGACCAGGAACTTGTTGTTTCGGGAAGAGAGGGGGGGGGGGCAGAAAGGCACCTCATCAAGGGAGGTGTGGAGGGAGGGACACTGAGAGGACACCAAAGAGGATCTATGAATAATACTCCCTCGGTCCGAAGGAGGTTTGAGAGATTTTGATGGCTCTGAAGATGGGAGGTCCGGGGGCCTCCTTGGAGATATTTGGGAAAATTGAGCCATCTCAAGAACAATTTTGAAGAAATTCGTGAAGAAAAATTGATTGATTTAAAATTGAGGAACTATCGAGGAAAACTAACTGTTGAGGAAAAAAGAGGAACTATCTCTAACTCACTTATTTCCAAAAATATCTCACTTTTCCTAGGAGAACCAAGAAGTAGTGCTAAGCAGATTCTGGTATTGGGAGAAGGGGGGGCACCTACCCACCCAAAGCTCTACCCATGAGCTCTTGATGTACTGTGCTGTGTAATAAGGAACATTAGGTCCCTCATCTAATTCAATGTTCTAAAGCTGAAATTCCACTTTCGCGTTGTTCATTTCGTTTGCATTTCTGCGTTCGGTAACGCGGTAGTATTATGTGTGTTACGGAGTTGCAAAGCCCAGAGATTTATGAGCGTCTTGAAACGTGATCATTCACGCGGAGAGAGATTCTAGCGTAAAAAAACTCAAAATTTAATTTTTGGCCCCTATGCAGTGAGGTATTTTTGCCGAGCTTAAGTTATGCTTCAAGCGTAGGACTTGAACTTATCCAGCTCTTGAGAAGAACAGCATGCGATTGCATCTTGGGAGAGCGAGACATCACACCGCCGCGCCGCCGCGCCGCAGCGAGCGGCATTTAAGCAAAATGCGGGAATAATTGGTGAGATGTCCTTGACACAATCATCGCAGCGCGAACAATGCGACAGCGGCCACGACTCCCATTTCGCCCAACTAATTATCACGCTGTTAGGATCGACGACCACACTATAATAGCGCCACGCCACGCTACACGCCGGGCAAAGAAAGCACTGCCGCTTTTTGCAGATTCCTGCCGCGCCGCCGCACAGTGCTGCCCTCTGTGGACAAAAATCAAAAATCAACAACTCGACATCTGAATATTTGTTGGGAGTTTGTCATCTTAAAGATATTTCTGACTCACGATGATTGTTCATTTTAAAAGGTTTCGCTCAAAACTACTTCAAATGTGGGTAGAAATTGGGCGAGAAATGGGCCGCAAGAATCACTGGTCCATAAAGAATACCTACACGGGAAAAAGAAGTCAACTTCAAATGAAGATTTCTCGCTTGAAACGCAAAATGCTCTGGGTGGTTGATTTTTTCTTAATCCTCAGATATCCAACTTCAGTTCTACCAAAAAGAACTTTTCGCGACTATCAGAGATATTTGAAGTTAAAGTTAGCGTGTTTGACGTTGCTTTAACATTGTTAACATAGGGCTAATTCCAGGTTGCCAACTTCAAATAAGTTTTTTTCGAATAATACGCAAAATACCCTGAGTTCCTTTCCTTAAACCTTGCCTCCCATTCTTATCCCTCGAGTGTTTTACTTTGATTGTGCCGAGGAGTTATCCTATGTCGGTGCTACTATTTCATTATTTAAAGTTATTGACTAGTACCGATTTTTGTCCACGTCCGTGAGGATGTCGCACTGTGCGCGCCGCGCTGTGCCGTGTCCCGTGTCACCGTGTCACTGTGCCAATATCTCCGTGCTTGGTTTCGCACTGCACCGCAACGCCACCGCGCCGTCTTAAGTCATCTGCCTTCAGCTTGGAGGCTCGCTATGGGTTCATTAATAAAATTGGAAGTATTTCTGACGCACAGAACTGTGTGCATTAAGACATGAGCCCTGAGACCCATGGGAATATATGCATGACAAGGCTCACGGCATAGTGCACATAGTTCCGTTTGGTAGAAATGCGTCCAATCGATAGACGAGGCCATTGACAGAGAATGCAGAGGTATTTCTTCCCGCCACAAAAAATGGCGCCAATTCCCACGGAGCAGTGCGGGCCTTTACCAATGGATACAATAGTAACATACACTACTAACGTTCACTACTAACGTGGTGAACGCTCAAAAAGTTTGATTGTTGTTTTTGCTTTGAAAGTACCCGAAGGAGATAGTTCTGTTGCGCACAATAAGCACCAATTCAACGTGTACTGTGCACTAGTGGCACGGCTCATTTTTCCCGGGACGAGGCTCTTCCCGTTGGTGCCCCCGGCAGGTTTTTCTCTCATTGCGGTCTAGGTGAACGCCCAACGTTTCAGAAGCCGGCGGTGGCCAAATTCGTGGATTTCCAGTGGCCAGACCAAACAAGGCACCTCCGATCTTTCCGATTTCACATTCGAGTCGGTTAGTGGACCAGTTGAGCGTAACATCGGCGCGCTAATACACCCGGGCCCCGGATATCTCTGTCACCATGTCATTGCGCCGTTCTGCCCGTTTATGTTTTCCTGCCTCCGATTTCGAGTATTTTATCGCCCCGCAATGAGTCCTAACTGTAGGTAGACTCCAGAATCTGAGCTCAATTGAAATATGCTCCAGCCGAGAGACATCCAATGGATTTTGAAACCCTTTTCAGTGAAGCAAAACGCAGTATTAATGACAAGAGCTGTGACATGGGACCTTTTTTTCCTCAAGCACATTTTTCCCCGAAGGGTTTTTTGGAGGATAAGGGACTTTGGCAGATAGATGTCGCAGAGCGCCAAAGAACGCTGTAAAAGCGGCTTTTATGTGTGCACATTTTCCAAGAGAGCCGAATCTGGGGAAAAAGGTCAAAATTGGCCAATTTGAGATATCTCAACAAGCTCTTTATGAGCCTTGGGGACAAGCTACGCGCAGTTTTAGTTACAGAAAGCACTCACGGAGAAAAATAGAACGGTGCTCAGCACCAACTTTGCTTTAATATCCGCCGGATGTGGTGGACTGCAGGAAAACATGTCACCTAGCAGAGGAAGTTTGTGCGAAAGTACAGGAGGAATGTGCTGGGGACAAGTGTCGGCTGTGCCCAAGTGCGGAATGGAATGTTAAAGCAAAATCATCATCCGTCCCATGTGATGAAGTCCATCTTCTGGTACTCAGCGCGGTTCTATTTTTCTCCGTGTTAATCGTGCAAAGCATGCTTGAATTATTCATTGTGCAATTTTAAGATTGATTTGTTTAATACTGGTAATGCGGGTTGCGGTAATACTCTTATCCATTACCCACGAGAAACCAGCTGACTCCCTCCTAAAGGATTTACGCAAGCTGCACTTGTCTCGTTTAAATATGAGATTCCAGCCAACTAGGACAAACAGGTGGTAAATCACATTATAAGTAACCCACGAGTAGAGAAGAATTGGATAAAACAGTGGAATATCCACCGCAACAGCTTTGGGATGATTATCGACAGTATAAAGTCGGTAATCACATAACTCGGTTTGCGACGTAGCAGACTTCCTGTTATACTTTATTTTTAAACGGAAAACTACTCTACGGCAATTTTTTAAAACTGTCGTGGTTTTTCTTCTCTGTGCAAAGAAAATTCTGCAAAAACTTCCAAGGAATGATGTCAATTTGTTCTCTTTTAAAAAAAAATAATATAGAGGCGGAGATTTTCAGGCACCGCGAACGAGATATGTGATTGCCGACTTACACCGTCGATATGTCTGTTTCTCTGCTGTTCTACCGCTTCGTTCAAGTCTTTTTTACGCAGTTGCTCTCTTGAGCTCTAGCTACATTGTCACTGTCCTTCACGTCTTTAATTCATAAATTTAAACCCAAGGAAATTCATAAGTATCCTTAGCTTCCTCTTCACTTAACTTTTACGCTTGACATTTGCGTGTTTTCTAGTTCTCCAATATTAGACGATTCAATACCAAATCTCTCTGAACGCACATATATTGTCATAGAATACACTTAGTGCGTTAGGGTGGACACATCCGTATGTTTAGTTAACGCGACGTCATGTACCATTTGGACAGCATTTTGCAATAAGAAATGACCACTCCTCTAGCTCATCTATAAAGAACCTATCTACACGTTGAAACTAATTGCACGTACGTTTTCCTAAACGAAGCAAAAAATTATAGTTCCTCTTATTGCGAAACGTAAACCTTGTGGTGGTGATTCAAACCACAACGATGCGCACCTCATTTTGACCACGTTTTGCGGTATCTTTTATTTTTGGAGAAAAAAATTACTGTGATTCCATGCAAGAATCTATTTTCGAAGTTAAAGAGTTGAATTTTAACCAAGATTCAAAAAAACTGTGTGTCCTTTTTGTCCTCGTATGAGGATCTACTTAAACCTAATCACAATATAAACCATATGAGGCCCCTTAAGCTAAAGGAACTGTTTATGGAACGACTATATTTGGACCGCGTTAATCAAAAGGAACCAAGCCACATTAGCTTTTGCCAAATTTAATTGGGCAACTTGATTTTTTACATGAAAACGGTTGTGCGGATTTGTGTGCAAATGTCAGTGAATTTTCTGTATATCACGAGGCAAATTCCCTAAAATTTTCAAAGGAGTCCGCACAAACGGTCTTGTAAAAATTTAAATTGCCCAGTTCTTGGCAATAGCTGATGTAGCATTGGTTCCTTTCTCCTGAGCACGGTCAATTTCCAATCTTGTGCATATCAGTAACCCAGAGCCAAAAGGTGCCTAACTTCATTTTAGTATTTTCGAGATATCAGGGGAACACTGCGAATCGGTCCCATTGATTCCAATGTAAATCGCAATATTCGAAACCTCACATCTCATGACCGGCGTAAGATAAGGGTAAACAATTTTCCACGCACACAGAGCCGTTAATACACTGGAAAAAAAACACATTGGATCTAGAGTCCAGACTCTTAAAAACATCGGCAAGAACCAAGCCTTAATTTGAGCGGATTTCCTTTTGATTTAAGCTTAAATCTGATTGAATCAAAAGTCCTTTTTCTTGACAATGTTTTCAAGAGTCTCGACTCTAGATCTATTTTTTTTTTCTTTGTGTGTAGATATTTCGAAAATGCCACCATCGCGATTTTTCCAAAAATGTGAGTTAGGTAGCTTTTGGCTCTGCGGCACTATTATGATATCACCGAATAGCAGCACACATCAGAAACGTCTCATCAGCATCCTGAGAATGAGCATGGCGCAATCTTTCAAAAAGATTGGCTCACAACCTTTTGGTACCAGTTGCGAGGAAAAAAAAAAATTAAATTAGAATTTTGATCAGCGGTTCTCTCGTGGACGATATACATACATGTCACCGAGCGCCCCAGGTATCTCAGACAATCGGGATTGAAGGTGGATGGTGTGGATGAGGAGGTAAAGAACATATGGATTGCATTTTGAAAAAAGGAACCAGAAGCATTGCAATGATGCAAAGCTTGCGCAACTTCATCCTTAGCAATGAAATTACGGAAATATTGAAAAAGTATGAAATTTAAATGGTAATTTTTGTCTTAAACTTACAGTTTTTAGCGAGTAAAATAGAAACTATTGATGAATCAGGTTTTTCCTCCGAGACAAAAGAAGTTGCACAATATTAGCAACATTGCGATGCTAGTGGTTCCTTTTTGCAAAATGCAATCCAAATAGCCTTGTCTTGTTCCGAGCAAAAGTCACGGGGCTTCGAGGAAGGGAAAAAAGCCGGGGGATTTGTCTGGGAATTGGAGCGCGATTGCGGATCACCACGTCATTACATAAAAGCGGGGCCCCGACTCGTTTTGCTTATTTCTATTCTTGCAAATGATGTAAGTACGTTGCTCCGCGTCGCGTGCGTTATGCATCTAAGTCACAAAGGGACGCTGGGGGCTCCGGCCGGGAGCAAAGATAAAACCGCGGTGAGCTCATATCATTCCGCCTTTGCTCCGATCCGGGGCGGTCTGTCTCTTATATCCAGCTCCCAATCCGCACACTAGACACGAAGCAGTTGCTTCCCGGGACCGGCGGACCGGTTATTGAAATTGATGGACTGAGCGATGGAAAAAGAAGATATAGATAATTGTAAAATTGAAAATTTTTAAAAATTTACGAAAATTTAAAAACTTTTCAAACAAACTTTAAAATCACTCTTTTGCATAAACTATTTCAATTTTTTTTCAGAAAGAACCAAGAAATAGAAAATTGAAATAGTTCATGCAAGTGAGTGATTTTAAAGTTTGTTTTAAAACTTTTAAATTTTCGTAAATTTTTAAAAATTTTCAATTTTACATACTCAACAACTTGTGTAGTGATTTAAACTCCTGTAACATTTTCTCAAGATGTAGAGAGTATGGAACGATCCTATTGGTTGAAATGGGTCGTTCCTATAGACGAAAGGAGAAAATGATGGACTAACTATCGGGTTCCTCGTGGGTTGCCGTTGCTTACTCTATTACCTATACCTTATTTGTCCATTGCAACCACCCGCTTCCACCAATAGGATGCCTCTATATCTCTTTTGTCTTCTTTGTCTATCAAATTCAATAATCGGCCCGCAGAGCTAAGGGTCTTCATTCTTATTGGTTCCTTGGACAGTCATTTTCCTTACGGAGGCCCCATTCCCCATATGGGCGTATTTCTATCAAATAGAACTATGTGCAGGGGGAAAGATGGGGTGTGCTCGTTCGTGCTCCAGGCCATAAGAATGAATAGGAAATCTAAAGCGCCAGTGACGAAACCATCGTCGCAGCTCCTCGTAGTGGGCATCAACTCATGAGCCCTATCTACAAGGCTCTAGATACATGCCCATGGCTCATACACTGTGCACATAGTTCCGTTTGACAAAACGTGAAATCCCACCTCTCCAATTTACCCAACGAAACTGTGAGCCAACCAAGTGCGGCACCCGTAAGCCGTGGTCATGTATCTAGAGCCTTGTGGACAGGGCTCATGAGTTAAAGACCGCCCCGATCGTCGTTCCTCTCGTCGTTGCCGCTGACGTCACTGGCGCTTTGTATTTTCCATTCATTCTTATGGCCCGAGCACGAACGGACAAACCCCATCTTTCCCTCTGCACATATGTATAGTTCTACTTCATAGAAATACGCCCATATGTTTTACTTTGTGATGAAAGAAAGTTTAGCGGAGAGAGGAGAAAAGTAATAAAAAGGACAATTTCGATAAGAAATTTTAAGTAAAATTGGACGTAATTCTACTGAACGGAACCGGAGACAGGTGGAAAAGAAGGGGAGTGCTCGTTAGTAGAGGGTCATAAAAATGAGTCAGAATTATATTGAGCGCCAAAGACGTCAGCGACGATGGATTCGGGATCGGGGACGGGGCTTTTTAACTCATGAGCCCTGTCCACAACGCTGTTGACACATGCCAGCGGCTTATGAGTTTACATACAGTTGGTGCTTACGATTAGTTTTTTTTACCATCTTTTCCACACGTCTGAAATTCCCTTTAACAGATATATGTCTATTTTTTAGAATACCTTTAGAAATAAACCCTTGCAAGGGGCCACAAGGATGGTGCCATTCTGGAGGTAAATTGTGAAAGCAAACCTCTATAGTATGATTGGGTTATGTGAAAGTTCTTACACTTTTCCGATTTGCCTTTAGTCCGTAATTTTTGGCTGAAAAAATGACTTTCAAGGTCGGTATAAGGATCCAACCCCTTTTCAAACGGAAAAATATTGCGCCAACGGATTTTGTGACGTCATGTCACAAAAACAATTGACCATCAATCCTTTCCACTCTCGTTTATATTGATTGATTTTCCTGTCATAGTTGTAATAGGAGGTTACAATTGCGACCATGTTTGCAATCTGAAGTGAATCTTTTTGTAGTTTTTCCATTTTGAAATCGTTCATTCTTGATGTTGATCGTGTGACAGCCATGCTACTTTGAAATTAACGTGGTTAAAACCCTCGGCAATCGCAGCATTTGATGATACAATCTTCAAGTCACAGAAAAAGTTGTTTTATTGCTACAACTGTAAGCTTCCTTTTTCCAGTCAAAAAACTTTTCAGAGCTTTTTCAAGTTCGAAAATGCGTTTCGAGAATATTGGATAGTATTAAAATTGATTTAAGTCACACTCATATTTCAGGCAATGGAGAGTTACCAAGTGTCTATGTTTTCATATATTTCATACTACACACAACTGAGTGAACTGTGCAATGTTGTGTGTGGAGAAACGGGGGTTTCTTGTGTGGATCGCATTTAGCAAAAAGGAACCAGCGCGGTTACGGTGTTTTCAAAATTATGCAACTTCTTCTTTTCTTTCAAAAATACTTAATATATGTGCATTGTACAGTATTCAAATTTGCACAATTAATTTTCTTCAAAATTACACATTTTTTTGTTGGGAATAAAAAACTATTTGCTATTCTTGGATATTTTGTAGATAGTTAAAAAGAGACAACAGTTTTACAACACTGTAATCTCGCTGGTTCCTTTTTGCTAAATGCGATCCATTTAGTCTCTAAATTGATCAATTATTCGAGGATATATGACGCAGGATATATGAGGATATATGAGGAGCTTCGAGGATATATGATAATAACCTGGGTAATGAATTTTTTAATAGGATATTCTGTCTAATGACATCGTAAAGCTGTGCATTTCCTCACTTTCAAATCTACACATACATATATATTTCTGCAATTTGCCGAATCAAAAAAATCAGATAAAATATTTCAAACTGAGCTCATTAAGTACTTTTACACGAAGCTATACATTTTTTCGTGCAAATTCCCCATTTCTGAATCATACTGCCATGCTAAGGAAGAACGCCGTATGAACATTCGAGAGTTAGCGAATTTCCCCGGATAAAACATGTATTCTTGACAAAATGTATGCATATTTTTCCTCGAAATTTTCAGATATTTTAGATTAAATTGCGTACAAAATTGTCTGAAAATTTTGAAAGTAATATTCGCAATTTTCCCAGTAAATTTGGTTTCTATTGGAGGAAACTTGGCAACGTTTAAAGGCTCATACAGCATTCTTCTTTAGCACGGCAGTATATAAACCGGCTAGCTATGATAATCGCTTCGTTCTGAAATTACATTCATTCCCAGTCAAATGAACGTAAATTAGCCAAACGTCAACAACTAATGAAGGATTTCATGTGCTCGTGAGGTGAAAGGAGAGTGTGCGATGGTAGAGTGGCTGATCGGTCGAGCAGAACCTTTGTGAGTCTGCATAATGAGCCACAAAATACGCATTGATTGCTAATACGCCATTTTAACAGAGTAGTTCGCTCCAACGACTCCTCGATATCAAGGGTCCTCAAACTCTAAGTAGCCACGCTTAGAACTTGTAACGGCATTCAAACGTCTACTCGACATCATTTTAGGCAGAACTTATACATCAAGCTCCATCGGGATAATTCAAAAGTATCTTACGGAAAAAAAAATTGATATACAGGGTGATACAGGGGCTGAATTTTGTCGGTCCTTCCACCGTACTTAAATATACTTAGCAAGGGTCTCGACTGCACTTAAATCCGGCTCAGCGTTTCTGATTGGCCGGTGGTGCGGTTTGGACTCATCGATGGATGTTGCACTCCATGTGAAAGAGCCAACAAAATTCGGCCCCGGGGTTAAACGGCCAGATTGCAGGAGCCGAGACACCCTCAAACCTCCTCTTTAAATTGAGATTTCGATTTTTTCTAAATCATTTATGAATTCAGGGCAAAGTACAAAAAAGCACAAATTTTCATGAGATTTGGTTCACAACCGTTGCCAAAATTCAGGAAAAACGATTTGTTTTCCGAAATTTTGGGGGCCGTAACTCCGACTGGTGGCACTTTTGGAAAAAAAAAACTTTATACAACAAAAAAGTTTTATTTTGACCCGTAGGTGATCTACGGGTTCTACGGGTGCATGAGCGTGTTGCGCATGCAGTATGGCCATTTAACCCTGGGTCACCTTGTATGCTCAAACCCATGACGAAAATTGAATAACGCGTTATCTTCAATTGTAACGCTTAATGTCGCCGTTCATTTATCATCGTTTTATATCAGAAAAAACTTATATAAGTACAAAATTTTTGATTGCTCGTGAATTTTCTTTATTCGTTGACAAATATTAACAGAAAATATTCAGTAGGTAATCCGGTTAATTTTTCCTCTGAAAATTTTTTACTTTTTTGAACATTTTGAACAATGCAATGGGGAAACATATTTCTCGCCGTTGCCATAAATTTACCAATAAAAATATACGTAAAATAAAAGTAATATTGAAAACTAATGTTTCTTTTAAATAAAGGAAGAAACATTGTTTTTCGGGGAAAAAATCAAATTTTACGTAAGATCGGAGAAGTGCAGGAAATAACCAAAAGTTTTTTTTTCCCCTTTGATATTTGTGCTGTTCGTTTGAGTACCAGTGGCGTGGCAGGCTTTGCGATCTATCGGTATTTCACCATTTGAAGCTGTGGCTAATAATCGATTATTAAGGTGTTCGCTGCGAACACTCTGTTTATCGATACTTTCCCATAGGTTTAAATGGTCGATCAATCGATGTATCGCAAAGCACGCCACGCCACTGTTGAGTACGGTATGATCCCTGATAACAGTATCCCTAATTGAATTTTCATCTCCACACAAGTGTACTGGCTTTTAACCTGATTTTTAAATCTTTATTTCAGGCTGATAATGAGGTTTAGCTATGAGTGGCTCATCTTGATAATTTTGGTGCTAATGTCAATCTGTCTCACTTATACTGCCTCAGAGGACAAAAGTTTGGCTTCAACCAAGCTACCGCTGGTAAGAATTTACGTTCAATGCTATCAACCATGGTATATTTGAAGCATGTCTTCGTTCCGTTTCCTCAGTATTTGTTAGTTTTACTCGCGTCTACAAAAGACACCTCTCAACACGAAAGTACTTTGAAGAGGGCACCTACACTAATATTGAAGACATTCTTTGTAAAACATAAACGATAAGTTATTTTTAAGGTAAAATAAAACAAAATTATAAGGATTAAGGCACAGCTCTGCGTGGTTGATCTGCATTATCCGGTGCAAATACACCCAAAAATGATTGTCTTATTGGAAATCGTTCAATGTAATGGAGGACGGAAAACTGTAAATTTGAGGAAAGCGCTTTAAAGTTGTCAGCTCTGTCAACAGCCCTTGAAATGCATCACTTTGAGCGATTAATGGTGCAAATAATGGCTTGAAATTTTGAATTATATTTCAAAATGTTAAGCAAAATCGATTTCAAATTAACTATAGTTTTAGAGGACTTAAGAGCGTTAAGAAGTGTACAGCATTAAAAAAAGAAAAAAAAAAAAAAAAAAATTCAACACCCTCCTAATTAGTTATTTTTCGCTGACTGAATTTTCCACCGTAAGGGCCCTTTTGCTCGAGTCCATCAGGCATCACGCATCACGCAAAAAAATAAATGAATAAATAAAAAAAATTATTAAACATTATTGATTTGAAGAAAATCGTATTTTGTTGATTTTATCTAACTGATGTCACCTTCAATCTTTCGAAATACGCCACAAGTTCACCCGAGAGAACTGAAATATAGTTAATTATTGAAGATACCAACCGATGGTTTAAGTCTACCTCCGTCCAGCCAACTTGAAAATATAGGGATTTAAGCTAGAGTGAACCAAAGATCACTTGTATGTCCTAGAACACACAAATTAAGTAACCTAAATTAAATACACCGATTCAAGGTATTAAATCCTTGGATTCCTATCTCCATTCCAACGTTTGAAAATGTCAGATTATGTCTTGTTTTTTTCTTTCTCTTTTTTTTAAAAAAAGAAAGCTCTAATGAAATTTTTTAAACAATCAAAATTAGTTAAAAAATTTGTCGTTGGACCATTTTTTCGTGGCGCGAACGTGGCGACGGGCAAAATCATGAGCTGCGACAAGCGTCTCTCGGTTTCTATCCACGCACACGAGGATCACGTCTAGGACCAAGCGCCAAGGTCAAGAGTAGTTGCATTACGGAGTGAAAGAGCGCGCTTGAGTCAATGAAATAATTAGCGACTCACCCCGGTGCCGGCCGCCTCGCGTCTTGCGTGCCAGATCGTGTCATCGTGTGTCGACTCCCCGACCGTCGCACAAAGGATTGAGTCCATAGGAGAGGTCGGACAAAATCTTGGAACTTTAAACGCTTATAACTCCGTTTATACAAAACTTTGAGGTTCTGAAAGTAGCTCCATTGGTTTTTTCGTGAAATTTTCTTTCAGACACACTCCTCAAAATTAAAAATGTGACGAAATAAACATCAACATTTGCAGTTTTAATCAAAAACCTCATGTGAGACCTCTCCTAATGACTCGATCCACTGTGCGTCGACTGGGCCAACCAAGTCCGAGAGGCCGCCGATCCGCCCGAGATGGCAGCGCCTGGCGGTTATGCAACCCGTGTGTAACTGGGGTTGGGTAACTGTGCGAACGGAGTCTAGTCGAAGACCCGGTCGAACGCACCAATTGTGCAACAAGGATGGATGATGAAGATGAAACCCCCCAATGTGCTAATGTTTGCCCGATCAAGCCTAGAAATGGAAAATGAAATGATATTTTTCAAGAATTACATCAATTTTTCAGGGGCTAAACATGCAACCTGCAACACATATTCATGCGAAACCTTCACTCCAGCTTTGGATTTTTGTCTCCAAAATCGAGAGGCTTTCGAGGACTTGTCCTCGACGCATGAGTGCAGTTTTTGAAAAAATTAAGATTTTGATGATTTAAAGTAAAAATATAGCAAATTCTGTCTGAAAATTTCTCCCGAACTCCAACTTCCAAGCATCAAAAAGACAGTTTGAACTTTAATTCCGCCATGAGGATCCGTGTTATTTCGAAACTTTCAAACACGTGTTTCTCGAAGTAGCAAAAACTGCACTTATGCGCTATGTCCTCCAAGTTGCTTAATTGGACTACATTTTGCAATAAGGTACCACTATCTCTGGCCCTTCCATAAAAGCACATATCTGCATAAGGAAACCAATGGCACGTATGTTGTTTCTAAAATGGGCCATAAATATTGGTTCCTTATCGCAAAATGTAATCCAAATTTTCGTACCGATCTCTTGCGTGGCGCTGCGTTAACATAATGTACCTACTTGTACTTCGAGTTTACATTAGAGAAAAAAAAATAAGAAGTGGTTGCCAGTGAAGATTAGTACCATGCATGTGACGCCAACTACGAAAACAAATCTAAACCTTGGTCTGAAATGACTCCAGGGGCGTACCCTAACCTAACCTAACTTCGAGTTAGGTTTGCGATTTGGACGTAGGAACTATGCGCAAGTGGAAAGATGGGGTGTGCTCTTGGAGGCTGGAACAGAAACAACACCGAAAAAAGGGGGGTGTCAAATCAACACAGAGTTGTGTTGGGTTGGCACAACTGTTGGATTGGCCATTTTTACAGAACACAACGTATTGTTAAATCAAGAAAATAGTTGTGTCCGATCAAGTAGACAGGTTGTCACCACTTAACACTCTGAGTTGGGTCAAGTCAAAGAAAGTAGTTGTGTTAAATCAACACAACCTACATTGGAAAAAAAAAAAAAAGCTTGAAGCAAAGGTGAAAAGTTACAGGATTAAATACGGAACTTAAATGGATTTGGTGCCGAGGCATCCTATCGTCACGTGAGCGATACTAAATCTCTATACAATTATCCGCATCACGGTCGTTCCCAAACGGTCTCCCATCTAAGTACTAACTACGCCCGATGTTACTTAACCCCGCGATCGCCCAAGTGCCGTTGCAGTGGAGTTCCGGAAGCTCTCTTTACATGGTGGGGTAACTAAGCGTTCATAAGCGTCCTCAGCGCCAATTCCATGTTTGAAAGCAATGATATTCTCGGAAATTTCTATGCAGTTTTAAAGGAAGAAGTAAAATTAAGAAAAATAAATTTATAAAAAATAAATAAAATGAAATAAAACAAAAAATGAATAAATATATGGTAACTAGTATAAAGAAACAAAATAAAATAAAGTAGATTGAGATAAATATAAAGAAAATAAAATATGTCAAAATATTTGAATAAAATAGTATTGGTGGTATGTAGAATTTATTCGGCTCCAAAGTAACTTTTGGCTATAAGGCACCTCGTTTGCTCCAAGATCTACACGGCATTGTATCAAGTTAAAGCTACGATTTCTTGATTCAAATTAATTGTTCTCTCAATTTGAGAAACTTTATTGTGTTATTGTATCACAATGAAGATTTCTTGATACGAGAAAATCGTTTTCTCAATTCGAGACAATCAGTTGTGTTCTCTCATTACAAAAAATTGTGTTCATTCATGCCAACAGTAGCCGTGTTGACTCAAGAAAAATTGGGTTGAAATGACACAATATTGTGTTGCGCCAACACAAAGCCTCCTGACCCAACTTCGTAGTGTCAATTTAATGCAACTCGTATACTTCGATCAACACAACATAGCTCAACACAACTTATTGGTTTGATAAATCCCAACGATTTTTTTCAGTGAATGTAAAAATGGATATAGTTCCTTTTGAGAAAATAGAAAAGCGTGAGCCGTGGGCATGTAACAAGAGCGTTGTGGACACGGCTCATGAGTTAAAGACGAGCAAGAGCGGACATGGGTACGGCCTCGTTGCCGCTGACGTCACGGGCGCTTTTAAAGTCCCGTTCATTCTTATGACCCTCAATGACGAGCACACTCCATCTTTCCACTTGCAAATAGTTCCATTTAGCATAAATGCGTCCATTGATCGATTGATCTGCCATTTAAACCGATGGAAAAGGATCGATAAGCAGGGCCTTTGCAACGGACCCCTAAATACATTAATCGATTCTTTACAATATCCTCAATTGGGGAGAAATCGATGGACGACACACCTCCCCATTGAATGGCTTAGCACGGTAGTAGTTCCGTTCAAATCGACTCTATGGCTTACTTCTTTACTGCGTGTTTGTCTCTCCACAAAAGAGGCGGTGTTGTGACGTGGCACCGACCAATCAACTATTGTCTCACTTTTCTACTCTGCGTTGAAGTCGTCACACACTAGGGTTTTTTCGTGTACCGATCGATGATCCTTATTCCCTTTTTCGAGTACATGCAAACACTGAGAAGGAAACTTCGGGTACAGATACCAAACGTAGGATCGCATCGTATGGTAGCTGAAAGTCTTCAGTGATGGAAACCGATTCAGGTTGGATAACCGAAGCCTCCGGTAAAAAGCGAGTCTGAATATGCCGGAAAAAACTTTGACTGTAAGAACCATAGTTTGATTCTTGTGACCCGCAAAATCAGTTTCCTGGACCAAAGCTTTAAAAGGCCGTCAAAAGTGACATTTTTCTCTCCAAGAGCTATGTTGTAATCAAGAGGCCAAGTCAAACGGGTATTCTTTGAAGAAGTGGCGAGGCGTGAATGATCGATTATCGATAGTTCCCAATTTTGAAGCTGTGGTAAGGAATTGATTTTTAAGGTCCTCGTTGCGAACACCGTGTTTGTCGATCCTTTTCTATAGGTTTAAATGGTAGATCAATCGATAAATCGCAAAGCACGCACGCCACTGCTTTGAAGCACCGGCAATGCGAAGAGTTGAAGATGTATTTGGCGATGTAAGTCAGATGCTGACATTTTCTGTCGATGTCAACGAACTTTTTTTGTCATTACGAACGCTGACGACGGTTCATCATTCCAATGTTGCCACATGCTGCAAAAAATGAGGATATGCTCACATGCGGATCCTAAATGCCGCGTTGGAGGGATAGACACATAATCGATGCAGCTGATCATAGAAATATTTTGCCACTCCTTAAAAAATAAAGTCAACACATTCAAAAGTAATTAAAATACGTTTTTCATGCCTGAGAAATTGCTACTATATGAAGCATCTTCCTCGGGCATGTTCTCTTACTAGCCAACGAACTCTCTCGCTTTCAACGTAATCTTACTTAAATCATTATAATAAATTAATTCTCTAATTCTGGGACGTTTTGTTGGTATTCCTGGACTTCCTGGAGTTCTTCTGTAAGGAGCTACTTTGTATATCATCGTATTTTCCGTGCCATTTGGCATCTTCCTCGTTCTTGGTCACGGAGACTATCCGAATTCTGATGAAGAGCATCGACTTCACGAACGTCGGATTGAGATATTCTCCGCGCTAATGGAGACACCTCATGCACCGATGCGATGAGTCGATGAGCACCCGGCCGATTTGAGCCGAACGATCTCCAAAGTTGCCAACTGGCACTGATAAATCATTTTTTTTTTGGTTTGGAGGGGTGAAATCTTATTTAATACAAAAAATAATCGCTGGAAAAGAGGTAGGGAGGCAGGGGGAGAGGGAGAGAGAGGAGGAATTTAAGAGGATGAGAACTGGGGGGGGGGTGCACTTACATCACAACGTAGTCAAGTTTCGCCTAATTTCGGTATCCCTAAAATATTTCCTACTATTTTTATAAATCGTAGATTTTCAGATTAAGCAACGTAATTATAACTCAAATTAGCAAATTTTCCAATCAGAAGTTGTATTTTTATCTAATTAGTTGTATTTATATCAAAAGGAGCTATATCTGTCATTCTCACATGAGCCCTGACATCAAATAGAATGCATACATGACAAGTTCATGTCACGATGATTATAGCTCAATTTGATTTAAATACGTCCAATTATGTGCTTGATTTTTAGTTACCTACGGGAGAAAGCAATTATAAACGCCTCATGACTTCAGTCATTTCGATCGCGGTTCATTTAAGTATATTGAGTAAATTGTTCCTGTAAATTTGAATTCTCTCCAAATCAACCGGGCATCACTCTAAAATAATAGGAATACAGTTCGAATCAAGAATGTTCCCTGATGTGTCGATTAAAATATTTGGTTACAGCTTTATATTCAAGAGGAATGAGCCACTGGACAAAGACTGAACTAAAATGAAGCGTCGCGTCGCGTTCTATTCCATTTCAAAGTCCCACGTAGAAAATTATTCACTAAGTGGAAAGTTTGGAAAGGAACTCCTGAACGGGATATTAACAAGTGTTTTTAGAACGGATCAAATGAAAGTTAGATGATACCTACAACAGATGACGTCATTTGCATTTTTGCCATTTAACAATGTTAATAATAAACACTCATCTTGTTTATGAGTTGACACTCGGACTCCCGTTGTATCATTCGTTTTCCTCGTAGAACTTTGAAAAGAAAATACTTTACGAATATTGCTTTAATTGGACGTATTAATGCTAAAAGGAACTATGTGCATAGGATTCGCGCGAGACATAGTTCCATTCAGCATAAATACGTCACGGAAAAAAAAGAGGTAGGGGTTAAGGTGATTCGATGGACGCCATATTTTGTGTCAGAACGGCATGCGATATATCGCATCAATTGGTTCCATATTTTCAGCTACTCGTCATTTTTCTCCTATTTTGAGATCGCACTTCTGTTGTCAGGAGTCTAAAGCACTCACTTACCAATTTTAACAAAGAAATTCAACGTAATAAAGGCGTGGTTTTTTCAGAGAGAAAACATCGCATTCGATACTGATATCGAAACTGCACTCGAATGCGATATTTTCTCTCTGAAAAAACCACGCCTTTATTACGTTGAATTTCTTTGTTAAAATTGGTAAGTGAGTGCTTTAGACTCCTGACAACAAAATTGCGATCTCAAAATAGGAGAAAAATGACGAGTAGCTGAAAATATGGAACCAATTGATGCGATATATCGCATGCCGTTCTGACACAAAATATGGCGTCCATCGAATCACCTTAAGTCCCAACTGTTGGATGATATGGACATTCTCAATTAATGGTGGTGATACCCCGATTAATTGTGGTAGGATATCCCAATAAATTGTGGTAGTATCCCGATAAATTAGGTTACCATCCTAAATGTTGCGGTACTACCTACCCCAACTTGAGTTGCGGTGCTACCAAAATTAATTGAATATGTCCATATCATCCAACAAATTTGGGTACATAGTAGAGCAATTTTGGAGGATAACCCCTGACACTTTTTTTTTCCATGGTCCAATTATGACCTTGTTCAGAGGAGTATTTGGGTTAATCCATCGGGAAATTCTCACAGTGTTGGAATTTCGTCGCTGGGCTGACATAAGGGCGTAACTAACTACACATTGAGATGAGCCCGGAGAAGCATTGAATTGTATGGAAGACAGGGTTCATTGCAGAGTGTAGTTACGCCCTTATGCCAAGGGGGCGACGAATTGATACGGATTCTTGGACGGACAAAATTGTATCGGCGCATCCGTCTCACCCCTACTGACTAACAGTCAGTGAATCTTCTTAATTTTCAGGCTTGCCTACCATTGTGTGATAAATTCCCTCGGAAATTTTGAAAAGGAATCAAGTAACGAAAGTTACGTAGTGCTTCAATTTATACACCCTCTGTAAAGGCCTATTTCAGTCAATCCAACGGGAAACACTGCAAAAAAATTATCGGCGTTTTTACCAAGGTCCGTTGGTACCTTCACCATCTCAATTGGACGTATTTATACGAAAGGGAACTAAGCGCCAAATTTCCAAATTTCAGTTTTTAACGGATCTGGATTCTCCATGTAATAGGCTGCTCTCACACGTAAATATGCCCCCAAAATACTAATTTCATCCCCTGGAATCAGCCCCTGAAAAATCGCAAAACAGGGAATCAGCGATTACGAATAAAATCAAAAGGAACTATACAGGGTGAGCGAAAAGTCCCCGACCCCCCCTCTAACTTTTGAACGCATGCTTGTATCGAAACGAAATTTTGGGGATGCTCCTAGATCGATAAGAGCTACTTTTTGGCACATCCAAAATTTTTGGGGGGGCGCCCCCCCGCGAGGGGCGCACACTAACTCGAAATTTTCAAATGGTAACCCCCCTCTTGTGATACATCGTTGGAAAGGTAATAAAAAAAGAAACTTTTTGGCGCAAACCGGAGGTCGCTACGACTTTTCGTTCTCGAGTTATTCTCGGTCAAAGTTCAAAATAGGCCAGTTTTCAAAAAATCATAAGTCCGGTTCAGAAAGGTGCAGAAAGGCAAACGAGGCGGCAAAATTCTCGGCAATGCATGTACTTTCAGAAAAAAATCGTCAAAAACCTTATCGTCTGCGCCTAGAGTGATTTTAGCCCCCCCCCCCTCCCGCGATTAAGTGTCTTTCTTGCGGGAGGGGCGGCCAGTTCACTCGAGGCGGAAGTAGGTACCTGTTTGAAGGTAACTCAGCTACCTGACGGAGCCCAGACTGTTTGGGGGGGGGGGGGGGGGGTTCCAACTTTTGCAAATTTCCTCTAAATCGAGGGGACGGAAAATCGACGGTTCTAAACAAAACTATCATTCTTCCACGGGAAGGAGGGGGTGTGGCGGGGGGGGGGGGAGTGCCGCCCCCCAAATAGTCTGGGCTCCGTCAGGTAGCTAAGTTACCTTCAAACAGGTACCTACTTCCGCCTCGAGTGAACTGGCCGCCCCTCCCGCAAGAAAGACACTTAATCGCGGGAGGGGGGGGGGGGCTAAAATCACTCTAGGCGCAGACGATAAGGTTTTTGACGATTTTTTTCTGAAAGTACATGCATTGCCGAGAATTTTGCCGCCTCGTTTGCCTTTCTGCACCTTTCTGAACCGGACTTATGATTTTTTGAAAACTGGCCTATTTTGAACTTTGACCGAGAATAACTCGAGAACGAAAAGTCGTAGCGACCTCCGGTTTGCGCCAAAAAGTTTCTTTTTTTATTACCTTTCCAACGATGTATCACAAGAGGGGGGTTACCATTTGAAAATTTCGAGTTAGTGTGCGCCCCTCGCGGGGGGGCGCCCCCCCAAAAATTTTGGATGTGCCAAAAAGTAGCTCTTATCGATCTAGGAGCATCCCCAAAATTTCGTTTCGATACAAGCATGCGTTCAAAAGTTAGAGGGGGGGTCGGGGACTTTTCGCTCACCCTGTATGTAATTCCCTTTGATTTAATGCGCTAACCCGGATTCCGAATTAAATCAAAAGGCGCTATCTCCACTTGATTGACGCGCGCGCGGCGAAGCTTGCTGGAAACTTGGTGAAATTTAGTACCGGGGGGTATTTTTGGACGGGAAACTCGAATTTCGGGTCAAATTTTGAAAATTCAGAAATCCAAGATGGCGGACATGGCCTAAAATGCTATCTCGGCCCCTATCCAGCCGATCTTGGTGAAACTTGGTATCAGGGGGTATTTTCGGACGGGAAACTCGAATTTCGGGTCAAATTTTGAAAATTCAGAAATCCAAGATGGCGGACATGGCCTAAAATGCTATCTCGGCCCCTATCCAGCCGATCTTGGTGAAACTTGGTATCAGGGAGTATTTTCGGACGGGAAACTCGAATTTCGGGTCAAATTTTGAAAATTCAGAAATCCAAGATGGCGGACATGGCCTAAAATGCTATCTCGGCCCCTATCCAGCCGATCTTGGTGAAACTTGGTATCAGGGGGTATTTTCGGACGGGAAACTCGAATTTCGGGTCAAATTTTGAAAATTCAGAAATCCAAGATGGCGGACATGGCCTAAAATGCTATCTCGGCCCCTATCCAGCTGATCTTGGTGAAACTTGGTATCAGGGGGTATTTTCGGACGGGAAACTCGAATTTCGGGTCAAATTTTAAAATTTCATAAATTCAAGATGGCGGATGTGGCCTAAAATGTTATCTCCTATTTAAACGCGCATCGCCAAAAAATCCCAGATGTCGTCCCCTGAGTGACGGTCACATATCGACCGTGCGTTCCCTCTGGCTCGATCGATGTCAGTGTGCACTGACATGGACAAGGGGCTTTTAACGAGCGAACAAATTAACGAACCCATCGGAATCACTTAATTTTCATTAAAATCACTGTTAGGTACTTTATTGGAATCGGAACAGTATTTAGAAATTCATGAGTATTAAGAGCGCGCTGGAAGGATTACGTGGTCAAAAGCGTGACAGTCACCTAGGGGTTCGTCAGGCCCCATCTTGACTTCCTCGGAGACGCGAGTTTAAATGGGAGCTCAGAATACGCAACTTCGAACTTGTTTTCCGTGGGTTAATAATGTTTCAAAAAATCGGAGAAAATTCCAGCGAACTGTGCGTACTCAATCCTCCAAAAAAATGCAAAAATTAAAAATTACTGAATAACCTCATTGTTAAAATTTTAAACTCCGATATGGCGGATGTGGCCTACAACAATAGCTCAATGCCTGAATCGTTTGTGTGAAGTTCGGTATTAGGGGCTCAAAATGACAACAGAAACTGTTTTATTTAGATACGAAAATTTTAACATAGGTAATCAGCACATGAAGGGAATTCACGATCCGACGCTGCTAGGTAAACCACGCACCTCGACGAGGCGGTGTATTGTGAACGTACACGGAGAAAAAAACTTCGTGCGTGGGACCCGAAGTTTAGGTCATATGGATCTGTGAAGTTTTCGGATTGAGCATCTGAACACTTTCGGTCCAGCTGCTGAGGTTTTGATCACACATCTGAAACTTCAGTTCTTACATCTAAAGTACTTCGGTTTTCACATCCGAAAATTTCGGTTCTCACATCCGAAAAACTTCGGTTCTCACACCTGAAGACTTCAGACGTAAGAACTGAAGTTTCAGATGTGTGATCCGAACCTCGACAGCTAGACCTAAAGTGTTCAGATGCTCAATCCGAAAACTTCAGAGATCCATATGACCCAAACTTCGGGTCCCACGCACGAGTTTTTTCTCCGTGTAGAGTGCCATATATTTAAAGTTTACAAACGTGGAAATTTCCACATCTCATCCACATTGGCAAGATGCAGCGGGAAAGCAGATTGAGGTTAGGTAGGTATATTTGGGCTCCCACCACCTCCGGCCTTCACAACCCGGCCCGTGCGCTTTACGCAGGTTCATTGGCGGCCATTCTAGACGTGTAGTGCGTTTGTTTAAGAAATAGATATCATTTTAAGCCACATCCGCCATCTTGGATTTCTGAATTTTCAAAATTTGACCCGAAATTCGAGTTTCCCGTCCGAAAATACTCCCCGATGCCAAGTTTCACCAAGATCGGCTGGACAGGGCCGAGATAGCATTTTAGGCCATGTCCGCCATCTTGGATTTCTGAATTTTCAAAATTTGACCCGAAATTCGAGTTTCCCGTCCGAAAATACCCCTCGATGCCAAGTTTCACCAAGATCGGCTGGATAGGGGCCGAGATAGCATTTTAGGCCATGTCCGCCATCTTGGATTTCTGAATTTTCAAAATTTGACCCGAAATTCGAGTTTCCCGTCCGAAAATACCCCCTGATACCAAGTTTCACCAAGATCGGCTGGATAGGGGCCGAGATAGCATTTTAGGCCATGTCCGCCATCTTGGATTTCTGAATTTTCAAAATTTGACCCGAAATTCGAGTTTCCCGTCCGAAAATACCCCCTGATACCAAGTTTCACCAAGATCGGCTGGATAGGGGCCGAGATAGCATTTTAGGCCATGTCCGCCATCTTGGATTTCTGAATTTTCAAAATTTGACCCGAAATTCGAGTTTCCCGTCCGAAAATACCCCCTGATACCAAGTTTCACCAAGATCGGCTGGATAGGGGCCGAGATAGCATTTTAGGCCATGTCCGCCATCTTGGATTTCTGAATTTTCAAAATTTGACCCGAAATTCGAGTTTCCCGTCCAAAAATACCCCCGGTACCAAATTTCACCAAGTTTCCACCAAGCTTCGCCGCGCGCGCGTCAATCAAGTGATTCAAGTGGAGATAGCGCCTTTTGATTTAATTCGGAATCCGGGTTAGCGCATTAAATCAAATGGACCTACGTGCAAAAATCCCCTATATCTCGCTTAATATGCATTTTTTCCTAATTTTGGCAACGTACGTAATTAGAGGAACTCTTCAGCTTTCAAACAAGCTAAAGTAAACCAAAATCGGTCCATTAGTACGGAAACGCCAATTGTTTTAGTCAAACTTGCTTTACTGAGAAGTTTGGAAATGGCGTTTAGCGCCTTTTCGCATAAATACGTCCAATTGTTTTACCAATTATTGGTAATTTTACCAAGACGGACTGGTAAGCTTACCTAAAAGCCGGTATTTTTACTATTTTTTTCAGGTAAGAATACCACTTTTATTGGTAATCAATTCTCGGTAACTTTGCCATTTTATCTCGGTAATTCTACCACAGTCGATAAAAAATATTGGCGTTTTTACCGGGGTCCAGTAAAATTACCGAGAAAGTCAATAAATTTTACCGAGATTTCTCGGTAAAATTACCAATTCCATAAATGGTAATTTTGCCGAGAAAAAACTGGGATCAAATAGAACCCTAAATTCTTGGTAATTTTATCCTTTTCTTCGTAAGTACACCGAGATTTTTCTTCAGTGAACTTTTCTCAGAGTAGGATTGCAAACAAAATTGAATCCTACTCGCCCACCGATGAACAGTCAATAAATCTGCCTGGTCACTCAGATTCCGTCTATTTACACGGTTAAAATGAAGCATCTACAAGAGTGCCATTTCGTTGGGTTCATCGAGTTTACTTGGATTCGGAGTGTTCATTTTCGGGTATATTTGGCACCGCCTCGTCTAGGTTGATGTCTAGACCAAAAGCTCGGACATCAGGGCCGTTTTGGTAGCTATTCCTTGTCGTGGAGTAATGGGACTGCGTTAATGCGATGAATTCCAGCTACATTAGAGTGTGGGCCCTCCATCACATAACACAGCTCCATCGTCGAGACTCATGCCAAAATGGAATTGGAATTCTTCCGTTTAAGGCCGTTCCATTCTCATTGGGATGGAGGAGGAAGGGGGAGGGGTGGGACTACGTCTGCTACACATTTCTCAACGGCTGGTTATGGAATGAGTTCACTCTCATCATAGGTAATCGATGTAGGTGAGAATCCTCGAATACTTCGTGGAACACCGCTGGGGACTTCCACAGCGGAAAGGAGGGCACGCTTCTGCGTTTCTGGTTCAACTAAGCTGTTTCATACAGTGTAAAAGTGGTTAAAAACGTTTGCTCACTTAAAAAAAAAAATTGGGTCGTCAAAATTCGTTTCGCTCCTTTTTTTATTTAGAGGAAAATCATTTTACTTGAAAAAAAAAAATATGCTGGAGATTTTTTTCATAGCCTGAATGAAGTTTTTTTTTTTCTTTCTTTCTTTAAGAAAAACGAGATTAATTGTTGATGACAAGTTTACAATCTTGTGTTAAAAAAAAAAAAAAAAAAAAAAAAAAAATAAAAATAAAAAAAACTCAATTTGATTCTTAAAAGAAATATACCGGGAAAAATTGTTTGTGAAAATTATGTATTTTCTCTGGTCTTTTTGTATTTTGGCTGTCCATCTGATGCTGCAAAATTACTTATATACTAAAATACAGGAGTGGTATCTATGAGACGAATTCAAACATGGCGGTGGAAAGAAGTTTGCCGAAAAAGCTATACAATTTATCCTGAGTCAACTGAAGGTTCAGTGTTCCATATTGACTGAAATATTTGGACGTATTTCTGCCAAATGAAACTATGTGCATTAAACCATGAGGCCTGAGACGCATTAGAATATATGCATAACAAGGCTCACTTCATATAATGCACATAGTTCCGTTGGATAGAAATACGTCCATTTGTTTGGCTGTTCAAAGTCTCAAGTTCGTTGGCTTGTTCAAAGTTTTGGCTTGTGTATTCAAAGCACCTTTTCTACTTCAGTCAAATCCGAAAATTTGGCTACGAACCGGAAATGTAGTTACACGAACGGAGAGTTCGGTTCGAGAAACCGAGAATTCCAATCGATATTTAACATCAAACCTTTAAATTATCTGACAAAATGTTTCATTCCACGCAGAGAATTTTTCTTTTAGCTCTATCTCAACAGTCAAATGTCAAATATATGACAAAAAGACGGAAAATTTCAAAATTCCTAGAGTGTTTTAGACAAGCTGTATTATCTAGTATCCTTTTGTTCCTTTAAACCTTTGTAAATATTATTTGTGTAGATAGATATATAAGAAACATAACTTTTTTAAGTTAGACTCTTTAGCCATTTTTTTTAAAAAAAAGTATAAGAAAAAAATGGATGAGGATGACGCGACAATTAGGAATCATTCTTTCATAGGAACCCGGAAACGTTCATCTGACCCAGAACGAATTTAATGGAAGTGCTCAGAATGTATAATGGGTGCTTTTAAGCTATGCACAGAACCGCATTAATTCATCTCTCTAATTTAATTTAATTTATCTTAGCTCATAGCTACACGCAATGCGTCGCTAACTTGTACACTGCGTCTGCCTGGCAGATAAGAATCTAGTTCATTTGGACCAAAAACCTGCCAACCTTGACAATAAGTTTACTGCTTCGAATAGGCTTGCCAGGTTGTGAGTTTATCTAATAAAAGTCTCTGTTTCACGACTATTCCGTGAGAGAAAGTGTGAGATTTTGTATACAGAAATGACAATGATGCTAAAATCACTCAATGCCTCGCCAGAAATGTTGCACTATGGCACTCTTTGGTGCAATGCCGGGCGAAAGGGCTCTCCTCTCACGCTGTGGAGTCCTTCTGTACCAAAATTATGAAAGTATACGGTCAACTCAGATGCTTTATTAAATGTCTAGGTAGATGACCCATGATTCCATCTTTGTCAGGAAACTTTAGATTTTTCCAAATTTTTGGCGAGAATGTGCTCCACATAAAAAAAGCGCATTGTTAAAAATGCTTGATTGACGCATGATTGTTTTTAGAGCTGATAGCACTAAGTAAAAGTTTTACCCCAAAATTGCATGATCCCTCACAAAATACAGATTCAAAGGTTTGACGAGTAATTACTGATGTAAAAATTGTTGGACCTTTAATTTTAACACAAATTATCATTTTCAATAATGTTCTTTTTCAAAACACTGATACAACGCAAAAACTTCACTGTATTTTAAGAATCCTCACACAAATATCATGACGTGACTTCCGAAGTGTCCTCAAAATATTTTTCAATCCAACGTGACCTGGTTTGCATGGGCGTAGCTAGGGGGGGGGGTCCTGGGGGGCCTGGCCCCCCAGAATTCTCGTGCCCCCCCCCCCCCAAAAAAAAAACGGGATCCTCCATTCCTCACCCCCTCCCCCCGCTCTCTTCACCACGAGAGGTGGTCCCGTGGCCCTCCCCAGAGAAATTTCCTAGCTACGCCCCTGCTGGTTTGGACTGAATGTAACAGAAAGAAAACAAGTCACATTTCGAAATGGGGAGGGGAAGTAAGTAAGAGTAGTTTTGAACACTTGAACAGAAATAGTCAGACATTTCTTCCTGTCAAAATTTCAAAGTAAAAAAAGTGGACGTTGAACTTAATCTCTCTTACGAAGTCTTGTATCGATATAAAACTTATATTTTCTTTTTTAAATTTAAATTTGAAGCGACTCGGGTTATTTTGTGTTAAGCTAGTCCCGTTTTTTAAAGCAATGAGTCAGTTGATCACAGAAGTTGAGAGCTGAAGAGAGCTGCTGTTCGGACACATCTTATTATTTTTAGTCGATCCACAAGAGATAAACATGAAAATACGATTCTGTGACCAGCGCTACAGACTCATTACCACACATATAAAAGCTAGTTAAAGATTCTTTCTTTTGTGATTATCCTCGAGTGGTGGTCCACCACTGGTGGATTATTTTTGTTATCATAGTAACTCCTTAGATACGTCTTATATTCCTCCCAATGTCAGAAGAGCCACCAATATCAATTTGCACTAATATGAGTTCTCTCAGTCCGGGTGTGAAATTTTCAATTTAATTTTATTCTCGTCATGTCTGGTGTTAAATTAGTTGTTCAATTGCGAAATGCACAGAACGGCCAACAGGGGGTCATTCACAAAAGATTACCGACATCAGGGGGACGTTTCAACCTTGTGTTACTCAACGGAGCTTCGTATCATATGGTGCGAGCTCTCATTTTAACGTAAATATAATTGGTTTTCAACAAGGTTCTTAGCTTTTCCTGGGAAAACTTAATATTTTTCGTGAAAAATGATAATAACTGCCAAAACACGCGATTTCTCGTAAAGTTGCCGGAATTTTCAGCTCTTTTCTTTTCCCTGTGACTAAAGAACGGATCATTGCATGCAGAGTGTTGTATACAAACACTCCTTTTAAAGCAAATGTAATGTACTTTTTGAACGGTCCTTCGCTTTTTTGATAAAAAGTTAATACTTTTCCTGAAACATGCAAAAATATCTAAACCAAAAACAAAAACAAAAAAAAAAAAAAAAAAAAAAAAAAATGCACACACTGCAAAAAATGGTATGCTGTTTTAGCACCTAGGATGTCAAAAATGTGTCTGGCGATTCTAAGATGCTGCCTTGATTGCCCACGCAGATGAATTTGTATTCACATGCTGTAAAATTAACTGCGGAGCAGTGAAGGCAGCGTCTTTGGATCACCCGGCACATTTTGACATCCCATGTGCTAACATATTATTTTTTTCAGTTCATTTTTTAGTGCATTCTAGCGTTTTTGGGTCATCTCTCCCCCTTACGACCATTGAGCCGAGTGAAATTTTCAGTATGTTGTTTAGGTAGTACTAGCCGTTCTGGGCGCGCTTCGCGCGCCCGTCACGCCTAGCCGGGGGCTACGCCCCCTGGACCCCCGGTCACTCGCTGCGCGAGTGACATTCGGCTCGCTTCGCGAGCCGATTTTGTAGTAGTTGCAAATTTTTTATCACTATATTTTTAAGATTTCATAGAAAACATTATGAAATTCTCATTCCACAATTAACTTGTAGAATAATAATGGCAGGGCAAGAAATAGACCATATCTTATGGACGGTTCCCACTTAGTAAAACAGCCAACACCACGAGAAGGTGAGGAACCATTGTTAGCCACTTTTTTTACTTTTCTGAAAAAATTTACTGAAATTTTAGTTGCGTCCCCTAAAAGGAAACACGGAGAAAAAAATTTTGTGCATGGAACCCGAAGCTGAGATCATATGGATCTCTGAAGTTTTCGGATCACGCATCCGAAAAGTTAAGGTCCATCTGCCGAAGTTCGGGTCAGACAATTGAAGTACTCGGTGCATACCGAAGTGTTTCAGATTTCTGACCCGAATTTCGGCAGCTGGACCTCAAGTTTTATAACTAGGCAAATGAATATACATTGATATAGCTATAGCAAAGTAAATTCCGGCAAAAAAAGCTTCTGTTGCAATTTATTCCGGGTCGACCCCCCTCTCTGGCTATTTTGAAGTGACTATTTGTTACCATTCACACGAGTTTATGTTTGTTACAGAAAGGAGATGTGCGGCAAACTGTGAGATCGAAACAAAATGAGAAAAGGGAAGCGAAGAGGGAGAAAGAGCCGAAGGAGCAAAGAGCGAAGGAAACGCGCCCCCGGCGACAGGAAAAGCCGACCAAGAGGAAGAAGCCGCAGCCCGGAGTCTTCGCATCCTTTGGAAGTCTAGTCAAAGATGTAAGTCTCCAACTGTACATCATATTTTATACATCAAACAGCGGGCCGATTATTGAAATCCATAGACAAAGCAATAGACAAAGAAGACGAAAAGGATATGGAGGGATCCTATTGGTGGAACCGGGTGGTTCTTATAGACCAGAGGGGAATATGATAGACTAAATATAGGATCCTCTCGCGGGTTGCCGTTCGTTTGTCTATTACTTATTTCTTTGTTTATTACAACCACCTGCTTCCATTAATAGGATCGCTTTATTTTTGGTTTTTCTTTTTTGTCTATAGCTTTGTCTATCAATTTCAATAATTGGCCCGTGGGGGAGATTGTGTCGATATCGATTAGTTCAACTTGTGAAACATATCCACAGAAGTCAGTTCAGAAATCTGAGGGAACTGGTTTTTTTCGATCGATTTTTTTTATTCTTTTGGGTACCAAATGGCAATGAAAAGTGAAATTGTTCAGAATTTTCTCATTTTCAGCTTTTTCACGCTGAAAAAAAAGTTTCGGGCTTTCTAGACTTATTGTCCGCTTCCAGCTCAGAGGCCGAGATTCACGGTTGCTGGAGCCGAGGCTTCGATTGCTCCGAGTGCTGCGCCCGGAACTTCCGGCCTCTGAGCCTGGAACGCAGACGGTATGTCTATAAAGCCCGTAAGTACGGCTTCCACGGCCGGAGTTTTTTTTAGAGCGACTTAAATCCTATTTTTTTGTTGTTGATGATATGTTCTTTTGTTTTGAACCAAACGATACATCGAACCACTATCGAATATGATCCGTAGGCTTCCCGTTTTCAGGGGAGCTCACAAATAGCATCATTCACTTACTTGAATCATTGGAACTAAACCCTAATAAATAGATTTTTTGGCTACGGCAATCCATGCAAATAGTTTTTTTTTTTTTTTTTTTTTTTTTTTTTTTTTTTTTTTTTTATATGCAAATAGCTGTTCCATGGTCCTAATGGAAACAGATCCATAACCGTAGAGTATTTACCCCGGGCTGATTAGATGCGTCTCTTCTCGTGGGAAAAAGACGCATAATACATGTTTTTAAAATATCTTTGAAAACAATTAAATGTCTCAAACGAGGTTTTTTTTTTTTTTTTTTTTTTTTGTTTTTTTTTTTTAAACGGAGGAAAATGAATACGTTTCAATAACGGGTTTAAAATTTTCAGAAGTTCAGGAGATAAGTTACGATGACGTTATGCGTTTTCAAAATGTTTTAAGTCACTTTTTTGTTATCTTAAAAACATTTGGAAATCATTCAGTCATTAAAAAATATTTACAATTTTATAGAACCATGTTCATAAAAGAATTTATCAATTTTTCTAATGAAAGTTAAAGATTTTTTTTTTTTTTTTTTTTTAAATTTTTCTTTGAACTGACTAATTTGAATGCATGGCTAATAACGTGCCCATTTCCGGGCGCATGTGATGTACCACCTTACAAACCCGTTGTAAACACCTCATACAAAGAAACCATGAGTGTTTTTTTTAAAATATTAATATTAAAGCTTGGAAAAAAAGTTGCTATTGCCCATATTTACTTTAATACTTCAATATTTTAACTATTCGTTTTTTTTCTGCAGACAATTGTCGATGCAAGAGTTGCATACAGGAATATTTCAAAACTTTTAGAAGACTCATTTAGGCAGCAAGTAGTAAGTATTATGACTGACCTATATTTACGCTCCCCTCTTTTCTCTATGTTTCTAAATGATTATTGATATTATTGGACATATATTTATATTTTATTTGGAGATATATATTGGATTACATATTTGGATAAATTTTATTGACCTAGTATATTCCCGCTCCCTTCTTGTCTCTATTTTTGTAAATGATTATTGATATTATTACATGAACATATACAGTTTGTTATTTTAGAGAAGTCTCATGACAAACATTCAGAGCGATAAAAAATGTTAACACATCAACATCTATATATCCACAGCAATGTATCGACAATTTTATTTTATTCTTTTTTTTCTTTATTTCTTCTTCATCTATTATTATAATATTGTTGGTGAATGTGTTCATGATGCAAACATAAAGAAATATCCTTGCATAATTTACCCCCTTAACAATATTTTAACCTCACTCGATGAGGATTAAGAATGCCACTTGCAGTTCCTCTCTTTTCAATTTTTTTAAAGGCAGAAAATAGATAAAAAGTGAAGGAAATTAAATTTTATTTTATTTTTTCATTTTATGTAGCCAAATCCCCCCACTCCCCACTGTGGTCCAAACAGCATGCACTGAGTCATGGTCGGAACTGAGGTCATCCAGAACACAACGTTTGTGTCAATTTAACACACGAGTGCGTTCTTGGCAACATGTTTGTTGTATTTCATATAGGGCACACACGTGAATATACTGATGTGTTGGGATGATTTGTTTTCATTGAATCGTGTGATTTTGGAAAACGATAGAAAACACACAAATCTTAGCTGAAAAATTGATATGAAGAGGCAGCTGAGGATACTTATACTTTGTATTAGTTTGAGTATATCAGTTAAAAACGTTAACCATATTCACATCTCAGCCAGGGCGCAAGAACGCAATGCGGAAAAAAGACTTGAACGAGCGGGTAGAAAAATAGAGATATGGACTTATTTATCAAAAAGCTGTTGCAATTCCATTATTTCACCTAATTCTACTCGACTCGTGGTTTATTTTTAATATGATTTATCACGCGTTTGTCTGCTTATGAGAAATTATCAATACGTAATTAAAAAGAGACTCGATACTTATTTATAAGACCTTTATCTCACTAATGCAGGATAAGCTTCGTCACATCAGCCATTCTTCATTCAAATGACATTTGGCTCCCTTATAGTTACATACAGCAGTCCAAAATTATCTGCATTATTGCAGATCCAATCTGAATCACAATGATTAATTACGTCTAAGTCATTTATAATAGGGAAAGAAAACAATCACGCGTAAACTAAATCAAATGTTTCCTGTTCATATGCCTCTCCTACTGCCCCTTCCTTTTTCTCATTGCTAAGTTATATCATTGAGCAGCTTTGCGCAACATCTTACCGTACGGTTTTTTTATAGCACTCCTCTTTTGGAACATAATCGTACTGAAATAACTGCAGCGCTCATCGGCAAAATTACCTCACGTCTCTCACACTCTATTCTATTATGTTCATCGGGTAAAAAAGTCATACCTGCACATCCGAAGTTATTAAGTAACAGGAATTCCCATAGATAAAAAATGTTATTATCTCTACGATTAAGAGCACTCAAAACTAAAGAGGAAGCACTCTGCCAAATTTACACTCAACTTTCCCTCTAAAACTAAAAATTTATCGTAGATCATAAAAAAGTAACTGTCATGATCTTTTTTAGGATTGAACTTTTCGTGTTTTGATTCTAAAAATTTTCAAGATTAAACCTATCCGTTTTTACTCCTTGAAAGGACTAATAGAAAGAATTCCAATTTAAGTTACGTATTTTCTCAACCAACTCTCACAAAAGAATTAAGTATTTGCTTCGAGGACCTGCCTCCGGTCAATTTTTAATCAAGATATTGACGCAGGAATTTCTTTCCAAAAATCCAAGAGCTCCTTCCAGAATATAAACTAAAAAAGAAACGAGTTACAAGAGCTGCAAATCTTCATTATGTATGTATTTCTTTAGTTTTAGGGCAGAATGAAAGAAGAATAACTAAGAAATATTACGGACAGCAATATATACCTATAGTAACAACATAATAACACCCCAGTTGTTTGGCGTTTACCAAGCTGCCGGCCGCTAAGGAAAAACGCCGTATGAACATTCGAGAGTTGGCAAATTTCCTTCAATGAAATGTCCATTTTTGAGGAAAATTATGAATATTTTTCCTCGACATTTTCAGGAGTTTTAGATCAAATTACAAACAAAATTATCTGAGAAATTAATAATGGACAAATATTCGAAAATGTTCCTGAAAATTAGCGATTTGCCAGGGGAAATTTGGCAACGGGTGAAGACTCATACGGCGTTCTTCCTTAGCATGGCAGAATGGTGGAGGTGGAAATATGTGCGCATTGTGATTTTAACGTCTTAAATTCTTCTATGCTTGTTTTTAATTATAAAAACTAAATTTTTTGAGTGATTTTGACAGAAAATAGAACTGGAACTAAGCATTGCCCCCCTTTTTTTAAATGGGGCAAGAAGCCCGCAATGTCACAGAACTCGCCGATCAAGTTGCTTGATTTCCCCCTTCAATCGTCGATACTCGGTCGTATTTCTGTCAAACAGAAGTATGTGCATCATGACGTGCGAGCCCTGTTATGCACATATTCTTATGGGTCTCAGGGCTCATGTCTTGATGGCAAATAGTCCGTCCGTTTGTCTAGTTCCGTTTGGCAATAATACGTCCACTTCAGAGGAAGAATAATAGGGTTCATTTTGCAATTCGAACTACAACTTCTGGTCCATTTTAGAGATAATATACTTGTCATTAGTATAATGCAGCTGGGCGCTTTTACAAGTGAGCCAGAAATATTTGCTCCTTATGACAAAATGAAGCCCAATACATGCACCTCTTTTTGAGACAAACACTGCGACGGGAGCTTTTGAAAGAATGAATGCATTAAACCTGTTGCCGAAAGCTCGAAACGCCCTCGGAGGAGATAGTGTGCACCTCATTACGAAATAGATAAGGGCCATAATTTTCGAGAGGTAAGTATTCGTTAAACAAACATTCTACGGAGGAGCCCATTCCACAAGCCCACCTCTTGGATTACGAAACGGCCAAGACCACTTTATTCCGGCCGTAAGAGCTCTGATTGCTGATCACTGATGGTTGGTGGACCATCCACGCTACTGTGTAATTTGAGGCCAGGGATTCCACAGGGCATTCATACAAATCAGGAGCGGCCTGTTGGATTTGAAACGTCGATTGATATATTATGCACTGATAAAATCGTATCGCCGGACACACAGGACTTCCTGCAGAATAGGCTGAGACAAGACTTCTTCGTTGGAACAACAGGAAATCACCTTGTTTCAAACCAGTGGCATGGCGTGCTTTGCGGTACATCGATTGATCTACCATTTAAACCTATGGAAAAGGATCCATAAACAGGGTGTTTGCAGCGAACATCTTAATAATCGATTCCAGGGTGGCATGAAACGTAAGAAAGAAATGAAAGATTGGAAATTGCAGTGAAATATTTCATGAAATTTCACAAGGCTGTGTAATATTTCATATTTTTCAGGGGCCAAAGTATGCAACCCGCACTCAAACACCCAAAAATAGAGGAAAATTACGATTTTTACAACCTTCGGAACATAAATGGAACTTGTATTTTTCAATATCTTTCATAAATTTCTGAAATTTCATGAAATATTTCACGTGAAATTTCAAGGTTTTATTTTTCATAAAATTTTGCCACCCTGATCGATTCTTTATACCATAGCTTCAAATGGGGAAATATCGATAGGTAATCGATCATTCACGCCACGCTACTGTTTCAAACGGTATACTAATTACAGTCGCATCTCGTTATCGTAACGTCAAATCAATCGCTGATGTCTCAAAAACGTGATAAATAAAACATAAAACTAGCACTCAGAAGTGTCGTTTCTATCAATCGTCTAAAATACTCCAAAAGTGCTCTAACATCGACTGATATTGCCTGTAAAGTTCGAACCTCCAATTAAATGCTGGAAAATCGCCCACACAGCCCAGAAACTTGTCCAGATGGCCTACTGACAATCATTCTTTGCATCCATTAAGTAGAGGCTATTATACTGAAGTCACTACCGAAGAAATTTTTTCCGGTGAAATCAAGCTCTTTTTACCTTTCTAACTCACCGGTGACATGTGGAACCATCGTCAATAACATAATCTTGCCAGACTACGATATATTCAGCATCGTTTGCACACCCGATTTGATGAAGGCTGAAGAAAAACTCCATATACGCTTATAAATGTTGTCAAATTTCTTCTGATAAAAGTCAGGTTTTATGATAATTTACGTGTATTTTCCCTCCAATTTTTCAAAGAATTTTAGGTACAATTGCTATCCAAAAAGATTTACAGCGGCCATTTCATGAACCAACAAAAGAAAAGCTGGCGTAGTGCAGTTTTTAGAGTTCTGTAGATCAAATTTTTGTATACAAAATGAGTTACTATCAAGCAAATTCACTTAAAAATTGACTATGATACAGCTTTTTTTTTGGAGACGTGTTGTATAGACCCTCGCCTGACTAATGGACTGTTTCTTAGGGAAAAAAATAACACATAGGTTTTAAACATTAGATACGTGTTGTACCTATCAAAAGTAATGAACGAAATAAGTATTTTAATGAAGTTTGAATACCTACTTCTTCCTCATGTAACACTCTTAAACTTTTTGAGCTCGCCCACTCGGGAGAGCTCTTTACGATCGATTTCTTTTAGCATAACCAGTGTCCGTGGCGACAAATAGATGGTTCTCGTTGCCGTCGGAGGAACGGCCAAAATCCAATTGATTTCAAGGTCAAAAAGTTGAATTTTGTCTTTTTTCGCGGGTTACAGTTTTCCTTGGTCGAACATTTCCGTCCCTTCATTCAACTGAGGATTAATTGTTCCTCTTTTGCTACACTAGAGAGCAGCACTTTCCGGTGGCCGAGCATATCATAGCATGTTGCTATGGTTTTATAGCAAATAACCTAATTGTATGTTATCATCCTCATTATCTTTTCAATGCAGTTTTTGTGTGCAGTTGTACTTGCAATGGGCCTGTTGCATGCAAGAGATACAGCCGCGCGAATAGACTTTTTAGAGGTTAAATGACACGAAAATTACGATGGTCACATTAAAAAAGTCTGAAATACACTCCTTACTGCGCAATTTGCGTTGTTAGGAACGCGCTTTTTCAAATTTCCCGCGTCTGGGGGCAGTTTTCTAATCACCGGAAACGAGCAAACGGCGGGCTCGGTGATTTCCGGAAGATGTCGAGTCGTTGTTGTTGTTGTTATTTTTTCCTTCAGTTTGTTTACAAACCCAACGTGATCTCTTATAGTGGTCCATATACGCTTTATGCAGTAACCAAATCGATCAACTTTTAAATATCCAACGCAATCCTTCTACATTTCATTTCACGATATCACGAGCTCCGATTTTTAGGTTATGTTGTCAGTTTTAGTTGACCGGAAATAGCCGCGAGTTGCCGTTAATTGTTTCCGTTAGAAAACTGCCCCCAGACGCGGGAAATTTGAAAAAGCGCGTTCCTGACAACGCAAATTGCGCAATAAGGAGTGTATTTCAGACTTTTTTAATGTGAGCATCGTAATTTTCGTGTCATTTAACCACTAAAAAGTCTATTCGCACGGCTGTATCTCTTGCATGCAACAGGCCCATTGTTGTTATTTCTTAAAGTAAAAAACATGGTGACCTCGACGTGATTTAATAAATTGTTCAATTAATTTTAAGTTACTAAGACTAAAATTGAGATTTGCGCATAAGTAATGGATAATCCTTGAGATTGCCGTTATTGGTACCATAAGAGGTTATAATTAACCCCAAAATAATTGCATGCTTGAGAGTTCGTTTGAGCCTCGCATCGATCGGGATCCCGTCAGAGTTTCTTTAAACCTCATATTAAGAATGCTTTAGGATTCGTTTAAGCCTCTCGCATTAAGAATGCTTTAGGATTCGTTTAAGCCTCGCATTAAGAATGCTTGAGAGTTTGTTTGAGCCTCGCATTGAGTTTCTTTAGAGTTCGTTTTAACCTTAAAATACAGATGCATGAAGTGCTCTTTCGAGCTCCAGGCAATTTATAGTGCGTGAGGTGCTCCACTGAGCCACCGCATACCTACAAAGGTATGATGTGCTCCATTGAGCCACTCGCATACAAAGGCTTGAAGTGGTCTTTCGAGCTCCACGCTAAGATTCAAGTGAATTCCTTTTCAGCTCTTAATGTATACCATTAGTATTGTGTAAGAATTATGGCAGAAACGGTCTTCCGAACCGTGCCGAATAATAACTGTTTCTTCGAACTGTGCCGATAACAATTCAGAATTTAAACTGCTAACTTGAGAAAGTATAACCTTAATTCAAGTGGGCGACTTGATTTAAAAAAAAAAAAAATGAAAATGAAATCATATGGTTTCATTACATTGTTGCCAAGTTAAGAAAGTTTATCAACGATGAAAGCCAGAAACAAAAATGCGATGGCAAAAATAGCCATTGCAACATTTGCCGCAGACGCAGAATCACATTCATAAAAGATAATTCCATTTCTCTCTCTATATTTCTCTTTATTTATTGTAATGTGAAAAATTTGTCTTATGAAAATACACCATAACATTTTGCATCGGCATGTAACCATCCTACAACTTTGATACGCAATCACAATCTTTCTTTCAATCGGACCAGAAGCTTTTTTGATGGAGTCCTCGTGAGTGAGGGTTATTTACAAAAGAACTCACGCTACTCCGCTACTGCCTAATTTCATCAGCTGAACTGAATTTCTTACCTCGTAAAGCTATTTTCAGTTTAGAAAAAAAGAGAAAAAAAGAAAAAAACCAAAAAGCACAGGGCGCGAGATCTAGTCTGTACATTGATACGGGAGGGTCACTATGTTTTAGGCCGTAAGTTCTATAAAATTTGGTAAAGATCCGCAAAAAATGTTCAGAGAATTGCTGCATCTCGATTGATTTTGGACAAAAAATGCGCCCGGCAAGGGCTCATTTATTTGTAGATAGAGAGTTGATATAAAAAATCAAGCAACTTGCTAGCGTTTTTGTTGGCTTATACGCTTGACCAATGCAAAACTTGAAGGACAGCTTTGTGCCTTTCAATGCAGCGTTTCCGTGTACTTTAAAAAAAGAAAAAGATACATTTATGTACTTATTATATATTCTCATACATATACATATATATACATATTATATTACATACATATTATACATTACATATTATATATTCTCAAAGATGAATATTTTATCCGAGGGAATTTGGCAACGTTTGAAGGCGCATAGTGCGTTTTTCGTTGGCATCGCAATGCTGTAATCGCTGTGAATGGGGGATTGTTGTCAAGCGTCCACAAGTGCGTTTAATGATAACGCTTTTAGCCTTGATTAGTGGCGAGTTGCTCTTTTCTGCATTGATTACAAAGCGATCTGCGGTGAATTGCGATGCCTCGAGGGGGCTCTAGTGAATGTGCAATTAAACTGGAAAGCACAGCCCGTTGAGTCACCCGATTGATGGTTGGGATTACAGCCGCCCTCAGACCTTCGCACTTTCAGTTGGAGTTGCTGAGGATAGGGAAACAGTGATTTCAGATGCAGTCAGTGGATGTAAGTACTATACGTGACGGGTTACTTTCACTACTTGTGGAATTGTGTTTTATTGGTCGAAACTTAGGGCCATATCCTTTCTTTAACTTTCCCAGTGGGCTCCGAGAGGTTCAAATTACAATTAAGAAAGCCTTTAATATTGCTCCACGCGAAAAGGACTTTCTTACAAAAATTGAAAACATCTAAGAAATTGAATTGCGGAATTAGATTTTCGCGATTACAATTATTTACCACCGCAAAAGATATGAAACTCGAAAGGAAACATTTGAACACTCTTGACAAGCTGTAAGATATAAGTGGGTATTTTATGGTACTCTTTGAGATTTGACTACCAAAACACGACTCTATCACTAGTAAAACCGTATAAAAGATGCGAATCTTAAAATCAATTAACATTATTGTGGCTTCAAACTGAGAAACTGAGCTGGGTTGCAACAATTTCTAATATTTTATTATTTTCCTTTTTTCTCCGTTATATTCAGTGGTGCAACCCTGAATGTATACACGTGGGAAAAATTGATTCCATGAGTGGCCCAAAAAAAGAAAAAAAGTTTTGCATGATTGTAAATTGAAGAGTTGAAAGGGAATCTAGAGAAAGGTCTAGGAATTCATAGAGGGACAGCACATCGTAGAGTTAGAGTTCCTAAAATAGAAAGAGTTGTGAAAAACCAAAAATTGTATACTCATTTAATTCTAATGTAAAAAACACACACATAAAGGGAAATTGTGACTTCAAGGGAACAAAATGTTATTTTCATACGTGCCCATTTGACTCGGTTGGAGGGTTGTTGTACTTACGTAGAAAAAGGATTCAGGTGGGACTGAGTTTAATCAATGGAGGATTTGCACGGAAATTTGTACTGCTGCATCTAAGAGTGCTTAATTAGCTGCGTTCGAAATAATTTCATGATTTTTTTCCAAGATAAGAAATTATAGAAGAATAGATTTAAAAAAGAGAAAATCTGCTGCCGTGTGACGTCATCAGGCGGCCTTTTCCATTTAAGCAGATGTATTACCAGAGTAGGCAACTTGGTAATATCTCCTCTAATAATTGTTCATTTTAGGAAGCAAGGATATTCTCATGCTCAGTCCACTGACAAAGAGGGGTGTCCTCCGAACAGTAGCGGGGCGTGAATGATCCATTATCAATATTCCCCCGTTTGAAGCTATGGCAAAGAAGCAATTATCAAGGTGTTGGTTGCGAACATTCTGTTCATCGATCCTTTTCTTTAGGTTCAAATGGCAGATTAATTGATCTATCGGAATGCACGCCACGCCGCACACTGGATCGAGTCAATCAGAGAGGTTGGATATGAAATTTTTGACTAAAACTGCAAAGTTTCATGTTTATTTCGTCACATTTTAAATTTTAAGGAGTGTCTCCAGAAGAAAATTTCACGAGAAAGCCAATTGAGGCACTTTTAAAACCTGAAAGTTTTGTATGCGCGGAATTATAAGCTTTTACAGTTTCCAAATTTTGTCCGACCTCTCCCGTTAACTCGATCCACTGTGCGCCGCACCGTTGCGTTGCTTCTGAAGCATGAAATTCGCAAAATTTCAGACACCTTTACCATCCCCATTTCACTTTACGAGTTGGAATGATGTTGAGGATACTTTTTAAATTTCAGACGACACCTGGAGACACGATGACAAGCGCCAGCGGTGGGAACGAGAACGGCACGTCACCGGCACCCCCGCCTCCGGCACCGGCGCCGCCTGGTCGTCAAGCAGTATTCGACCTCTTGGGCAAGAATTATAGAGGCCTTCGCAAGCTCTGGGATAGCGAGCTCAAACTAGCCATGAGTGTGAGTATCTCATGGACGTACTTCTGTTAAACGGAACCTTGAGCGCCAACACCGAAAAAAATAATGTGCTGTTTTAGCATCTAGGATGTCAAAAATGTGTCTGGTGATCCCAAGGTGCTGCTTTTACTGCCCCCGCAGTTGAATTTGCATTCACAGGATGTAAAATTAACTGCGGGGGCAGTAAAGGCAGCATCTTGGGATCACTAGACACATTTTTGACATCCTAGATGCTAAAACAGCATATTATTTTTTTCGGTGAAGTTGAGTTCCTTCTAAGGATTTTAAAATCTCGGATAGCGCGTTATATCAAACGGAACTAAGCGCCATGGAAAAGCATTGCGAGTATAGGACGGAACGAGCATTGCGTTCCGTAACACCCACCAATCCAAGCCCCCCTCTCCCTTCCTCCCCCGATGGCGCTTAGTTCTGTTTGATAGAAATACGTCCTCATGTAATTCCGAACAAAACCTCGTATTGACGACTCAAGTTGTAAAATACGTATCTTCCCTGCAATTTTTGAAAATCACCGATTTATGCTATGACACAGTTTACTGACCAGTACACTGAAAAAATAGTTCTGTTCATAGGGCTCCTGCACTACCTTTGTTACAGCTACAGAAGTTTCTGTTATGAGGACAGAGTACTCTAATCACGACTGAGTTTTTGTTCTGACAACACAAAAGTTCTGTAAATGTAACAAAGAAAGTGCACGAGCCCTGTGAACAGACTACCTGAGATTTTCGGGATTTTCGGGGCAATTTTTTCTGCTAATTTTATGTTTTGTGGGTCGCTGAAACCGAATCTGAAGTTTTTTCACACGTATCTGCTGTGAATTTTCCGCCATTTGGAAAAAAATGGTTTAAAAATGCCTTTTTCGCGGGTTTTTTTTTTTTTTTTTTTTTTTTTTTTTTTTTTTTTTTTAAATAGCGGCTACGCAGAGAAAAAATCCCGGATTTAGTTGATGTTTTGAATATCTGACGTAACTTGGAAGAAAATAGTTTATAAATATGCTAGGTTTGCTCAAAAAGTTTGCTAGGACCGCACGTTGACGGATGCGCTGCGAAAACGTGAATGGGCGCGATGTTCACGATGCTGTATCTTCCTCAATTTTTGATCAAGCCCAGCACATTGATGTACCTTTTCTTCCAAATTACGTCAGCTATTCAAAACATCAACTAAATCCAGGACTTTTAGCCATACGTGGCCGCTGTTTTAAAAAAACCGCAAAAAAGGTCTTTTTAGGTCATTGTTCAAAATGGCGGAAAATGCACACCAGACACGAGTAAGGGAACTTTAGATTCGGATTCAGCGACCCAAAAATCATATAGTAGGCTAAACAAAAATAGCTATGTACTCGAAATTCCAGGTAGATTTACCAGGCACCTGGACTATTATAAATGTAGGTACTTTTGGGGCATTGAAGCCGGAAATGGAGATAGAAAGGGGGAAAGGGGAAAAAAGGAAAATTTCCAACATAAAGAATAAAGAAGGCGAAACATTTCTACATTCATGCTTACATGAAAATCATACACGTTTTAGTCTAAACATGTCTTTATACCGTGATTAGCATTTGTAAACAATCGATGAGTCTATGCTCGATAGCATGCCATTTTTCTTTAAAGAAAACCTAACCCGATAGCCGTAGGCCTGCAATCCATAGGTTCGAATTAAAACTATAATGCAACACCATTTCTGTAAGAAAAACAGGTTGTCCAGAGAGGACCAGTCCAGTCAGCGAAACTGTTCGTATTCAATGTTCGCTGCAAGATTCGCCTTCAAATAGAATGAATGCAACATATCTAGCATCTGAGGTGTCTGAATCTATGGGCGAGCAATTATTATCACCGTATTGCTTCTTCGACAAAAAAAGCAAAAAAAAAATTGATATTTAGATTCTGCTCAAAACAAGTATTTAAGATTATTCAAATAAATATTCAAACATGTAAATCAGTATATTGCATACAAATTTCTGTTGGAATTAGTCCGAGGATATTTATCTTAATATATTACATATGCTTTTTCTCAATGATATGGTAGCAGAGCATTTGCATTTAATTCTGTTATGAGAAGTTTTGATACAGATCAACGCATTGCTTTTTGTCTCCTTCTTACGGCTCAAGATTGACGACTCTTCATCATTAGAAAAATTGAAATGTTGGAGTATGCTAACTTAGTCTTCGATTTCAATTTGTATTTATTCGCAACTTTCGATAACCTACAATCTAATCGAATTAACCTTCGATACTTTTGTTTGCAGGAATCTAGGAAGAACGTTAGACGATTTCAAAAGGAGCTCCGTGAATCCATCAGGCCATTCCTACAACCATCCAATAATGAGACTTAAATCAAACCGCCATAGCAAATTAACCTGTAATTTAGTGTAACATTTTCTGACCATGAGAATTTTTTCTCCATATTCATCACTTGCAAATGATTACAAAAAATTGACAGATTCCACCAGAAATAGATACATATGCTCTCGGAGAATGCACTCAAAACTAGCGATATTTAGCCTGATAAGCTTATTTATTTTCGGAGTCATCGTTTGATTCCAAGTTGATGTGAAGTTTTTCCAGTACAATGCTGTTAGAATACACTCGGAATTTTAATTGACTTAAACGCATATAAGACGAAGGATAAAGATCATAGAATATTAGCAAAACATTCCATAGCAAAGATTAGTTTCATAAACTTACTATACAAAACAAATAGCTTCTGAAAGGTTAAAGTTGACAGCGAAATATTTTTTACTTACCTACCATTGAGTTATTTATTCATCTAAATACTTAAATCATCCATCAAGTTTTCTCGTTCTTCTTTTTTTATCTCATTACTCTGTGAGGGTCCGTCCGTCAAATGTGATTCATAAATTAAAGCCCAATACAAATGAATTTCCAAACAAGCTAATACAGAAATTGAATCATTTTGATTTTTCATTTATTTTTGTTTTTGTTACTTTCTAAAACCTCTGCTTTGAAGTGAAGGCACCCCTTGTCCTACTGTACTGTAATTATAATGTATGGGAGTATAACTCTCCAAAATACCTATGCCCGATTATACATTCATTATGTTTCATGTTGTTTCATAACTGTTAGAGTCTTTTTATGTTGTTTCACTTTCATCTTAGTTTTAAATAATTTATTTTTCATTCCTTGGCAGCATTCCTGTAAGTAGACGAAGTTGTGTTCGATATTTACTGTAATTTTTAGAAAATATAGGGTTGCCATATGGAAAGGTTCAATAATCAAATGTAAAATATGTTTGTGTGCTGTTCACATGGACTTCTTATCATGAAAGTATATTACTTTTTCAAATTGAAAACTAGGTCTTGTTTTTCCCTCTAAAATGTTAATGTATTTCATAATAAAGAAGAAATAAATAAGCATGAGAAGGTAAACCCAAAACGTGGTGTTAGAAGAGCGCGCCATAAGTATATATCTCCCCCTCCCTTCTCGTAAGAAAACGATAAAAAGAGCCTGATGCAAAAACGGCTTTTTTCGCCTCCCCCCTCTGGAATTTCTCCAAACTTTGTCTATTGATTAGTCATACTTGAGAGCTTCTTTCCAAATTTTCAGACCCCCAAAAAATTGGGGGGGGGGGGCTAGGAGGGGTGTTAAAATTACAGCCCCGTACAGGCCCACTGAGCGGTAGGTCGGCGCTCGGTGGGCCTCTAAAGTAGCGCTACGGAGCTGTAATTTTTAAAAAACATGAATTTTTTGGAAGTATCTGTAATTTCTGAACTCAATGACCCTCAAGAATCAATAAAAACTTATTTTCCGATGGGTTCCCCCTGTCCCAGTACAAAATACTAAACAAACTGGTATCTGGAATCACGAAACGATCGTTATAATTAGAATGGGAACTGTCTCCCAAGGTTTGTTAAGGTAAGGCCTTCGTTAAATTTCTTTGAAAGAAATATCTACAAAATCTTATTCTCTATATATTTAAAGTTATCAAGAGTGGCGGTAGCCACCCCCGGTCGAGGAAAATGACGCCCTATACTGTGCCGTGCTGAGGAAAAACGCCGTATGAACCTTCAAACGTTGCCGAATATCCTTCGAAAAAATACGGATTTCCTGGTAAACATATGCATATTTTTCTTCCAATTTTCATATAATGTTGTTCGCAATTTCACCTAAAGTTTCTGAAAATTTCAAGGAAATATATTCATAACTTGCCTTAAAAATAAACATTTATCGAAGGAAAGGCAACTCTCGAGTGTTATCATACGGCGTTTTTTCTTAGGACGGCAGTACTAAATTCCCGTTAGCTAAGTGATGGCCGAGACTCTTACTCACACATACTCCCTTAATCTGAAAATTGATTCGATTTATAATGGAATTCAGAGCAAACGGTATGCGGCAGCACGGATTCCAACGATCTTGGTGTCAAAGGACGGCAGCTAACTGTAAGTTAAGCGGATATCGACGGCGAAACTACCAAACCACGTATCTCGGTTTGCGACGTCGCAGACTTCCTGTCATACTTTATTTTTTAAATGAAAAACTACTTAACGTCCAGTCTTGAAAATTTCTGTGATTTTTCCTCTTCGTGCGGAGAAAATTCTGTGAAAATTTCAAGGAATGATATTGATTTGGTCTACTTCAAAAAAATAAAATGCGAGCGTAGATGTTTAAACACCGCAAACGAGAGACGTGGTTTGGTAGTTTCACCGTCGATATGCGAATTTCCCGTAAAAAGGTAGTTCCTGCATGGTCCTTATATCAAGTTTCACAAAAAGCAACCGACCAGGAGCCGACCTCACTGCGCTTCAGCTTCAGAAGGAGGCTTTGGGTTCCGCAGTCATGATACGAATATATCAACTCGGGTGTGTTGCACAGTATCGAGCTCGATTGAAGGCGTTTTTCATTCGTTTAGCGGACGGTGCGGCGGCGCAATGATGACTAGTAATCTACCGTTCCAAGGAAGAACACCGTATGAATATCCAAGAGTTGCCAATTCTCCCCAGATAAAACATGTATTTTTGACGAAATCATGCACATTTTTCTTTGAGATTTTCAGATATTTTAGATTAAATTGCGAACGAAATTGTCTAAATTTTTGGAAAAAAATATTCATAATTTTCTCAGTAAATTCGGTTTTTATGGAAGGAAACTTGGCAACGCCTGAAGGCTCATACGGCGTTCTTCCTTAGCACGGCAGTAACGGGGGCATGCCCTATGATGAGGAACTGTTGCCTCCTAGCATCCGGTTGAGGAGGGTGAGGGGGTGGTGTGCGAAGGGGTGGAGAGGGGAAGGGTGAGGTATTTCTTGCCCGGCGGAAAAATCAGGAATGGATCTACCGTTTCGGTGTTGGTCGCTTCCTTTCATGAATCAGAAAATTAAGCAATTTCAAAGGACACCGTCTAAACAGAGGGCGATTTTTTCAGAGAGGACCCAATGATTTAGACTATTAACATAAGCCCATCATCTTGCATTTTCTAGTTTGACTGAAACCATACCAAGTTCCACAAAAATCGGTTAAACAGGAGCCATGGTGCACTGGAAAAAAAAAAAAAAAAAAAAAAAAAAAAAAAAAAAAAAAAAAAAAAAAACACATTGGATCTAGAGTCCAGACTCTTAAAAACATTGACAAGAAAAAATACTTGATTCAATCGGATTTTTGCTTAGATCAAGAACCAAGCCTCTTAATTTGAGCGGATTTCCTTTTGATTTAAGCTTAAATCTGATTGAATCAAGAGTATTTTTTCTTGTCAATGTTTTCAAGAGTCTGGACTCTAGATCCAATGTGTGTTTTTTTTTCCAGTGTGATACTTTAAGCTACGTTCGCCATCGTAGATTTAGAAAATGTGACTAAGAATTCGGGTATCCTGTAAAGTAGTGCGGACCAATATGAAATTTCACAAGAATCGAAGGAGCAGGAGCCGAGTTCACTGCGGCTTAGCTTCAGAATGAGGAGGCTTAACTTGGATGCGTTGCATGGTATCAAGCTCATTTGAAGGCGTTTTTGACTCGTTTTGCGGACGGCGCGACACTTCTGATGAACTTTTATTGAATGAGTGCTTTGTATCATCCGGATATTTTCAGTGCGTGTAACTTCATGTCAACATTTGAGATTCAAGGAAAATGATTTGGAATATTTTACCAAAATCTACGCACCTTTAGCAGGCCTCTTGGTACATTCATGTAGATATACTCAATTAAGTTAATATTGCTCTAATTACAGTTTTTTATCTGATTATTCGGAATGTTGGTAGGCATTGTTCATTACTTTTGATACGATCATTCGGCGACTCTTTGTATAGGCACTACTTGTTTCATGACGATGAAAAATCAAAGTAAAAGAGAATTTTCAGGTGTCTAAAATTTGATGAGTTTTGTGTTTAAGTGGAAATTACTGAGTGAACTGAACACGAGGATACCCTTGGTTAATGAATTAAACAAGTATTGGAGAAGATGTGACAAAATGATCTAATCTGCTATAAAGTACATGTGTCTAAATGAGAAATGCCGCCAGATGACGTCACTAGGCGGTGCATTTCCTCACTTTTAGTTATATTTTTGTACTATTTCCCACATCAGAAAAAAATTATTAAAAACACTGTGAAATCAACTCTTTCAGCAATTTCAGATAAAGCAATAAAAAATTTGCATGCAAATTCTCCATTTTCAAATCAGCAATTCATTTGGGATGGTCACGTTCAGAGAATGGCAGGACATAGGTTGCCAAAGAAGGTTCTTGATTGGGTTCCTCCTGGGAGAAGGCGCAAAGGGCGCCCAATGAGAGGTTGAAGGGAGGGGATTGAAGCAGAAATGTTAAGGCGCTCGATGCCCGAAGGGTTGTGGCTTGGCAGGGGGCAGTGATGGTTGGGAGTCGTAAAGCGCCTGAGTGTGCTATAGATCGACCTATATGTATGTGTTTTCAAACCATACTGCCGTGCTATGGAAGAACGCCGTATGAACATTGGAGAGTTGCCAAATTTCCTGCGATAAAATGTTTATTTTTTAGGAAAGTTATGAATATTTTTCATTGTAATTTTCAGAGCCTTCAGGTAAAATTGCGGACTAAATTTTGTGAAAAATTGGGAGGAAAATATTCATAAATTTACCAGGAAATTCGCGTTTTATCAAAGGAAATTTGGCAACGCCTGGAGTTCCATAAGGCGTTTTCCCTTAGCACTGCAGCATAGTCCATAATATACGGAGAATTATGAGAGTAGCACGTATCGCATGACGCTGGAGGCGCAAAGTGAGTGGGCGCAACGTGTGTGGGTGTGTGTGTGTGTGTGTGAGAGGGTGAGGGTGGGACTGTATGGCAACGGTTATGGGGCCTCTGCACACGCTTCTTCTCCACCTTGTAGGGCCTCCCTATGCTTGTGGGGCCAGTCTTCGTGGCCCCACAACCAAAAGCGTGACAGAAAATGGCATTTATCGGCTAAAAAAAAAGCCCGATAGGTCAGGTAAGGTTAGGTTAGGTTAGGTTAGGTTAGTTTTACAACAACACACAAATCCAGTGGCCCCACAACTATTGTCGTACAAGACTGTGTGTGTGTGGGGGGTGGGAGGGGGGGGGGGGCTGGACCGCATCCATTAGTTACATAGAAAATTGAAAGACTTTTTTTAAGTTTGCAATAATGCACACCATTTCTGACGAGGTTTCATCATTTTCACATACATTTGCTATAAAGAACTTCTCAGACATGAATCAGGAAAAGAAACCATGAGTTTGCGTCCTGCATAGTTCTTTTTGTTTAAGCTCGCTGAGATACTATACTCTTTGAGATAAATGCGTCCATTTGAGAGAGAATGGTAGAATGGCCATATACTCATGCATGTGACCATATTGACGATGTAACTGCAAAAATGCATAACTCGGTTTCGTTTTTTCGAGATCGCCGCTCGTATTTTATTTTTTAAAGGAAGACCAAATCAACATCAAGGCTTGAAGTTTTTCACAGAATATTCTTACTAAAAAGAATAAAATTCACTAAAATTTCCAAATGTGATGTTCCATAGTTTTCAATGTAGAAAATAAAGTATGGCAGGAAGTTTTCAACGTCCCAAACCGAAATACGCATTTCTGCAGTCTCACTATTGATATGCCTCTGTGTTTTTCAACTTATGTTTTAAAGCTAAATATATATAATATTCTTGTCAGTTAAAATGATTTTCTTGAATACCGATTTTCTTTCATTGTAACTCAATTTAATTGAGAGTTTCAATTTTTTTTTTTATATTTTCTGTGCAAATAATGATAAAGACCATACTTCTCTCGTGCGATTTTTTAACGGATCATGATGTTGGTGGCGTCAGTTTTTACTGCCTCATCCTGAAACGCTTTTACGACACTGCAGTGAGGCATTATTCTGTAAAAAGACAACGGATGAAGTAATTAAAACTCATCTATTGTTTTATGTAAACTTCGAGGTTGAGAGGGCTTTCCATTAGCGCACGCTTTGTGCGATGTTGCAAAATTAATACGGAAAAACGATATTACTCGTACCTAGAGAGATACATCAAATGGCATCACTTTTGGGTAGGCACCTATCACCGGTCTTCCTCAGATTTATGTCGTAGTCGTGGAAGGTTAGGGCTGGTTTTTACCCAAATTCGAGTTGATGCCCTTCTAGGACCCAGTCTTTGACTCGTTTTCTTCGTGAAGGCTGAGAGGAATCTAATCGAAATTTCTATATTTTTTCACTAAACTTTGATAAAAGACATATAAGTTTATAATAAAACAAGTTGGTAATTGCAAGACAGTAATGTTTCAGTAGCGTGTCCATGGAAAATGTTTGCAGGTATTTTTTCTTTTCATGATGATGTGAAAAAAATACACGATTAAAAATTCATTTTTAAAATTCATTTAATCATGTAATAAATAATAGAAGAATTTTTTACAAAAGAAATATTTAACTAAAATTTTGGAAGACTAGAATTTTTGTGAAATCCAAAAAATAGGACAAAAGAATACCTAATTAAGGTGGAGGTGATCAAATTTTACAGTAAAATACGTTCTCAAAGTATATTAAAAAGCCATGTTTCAGAACGTGCGCGTTATATTCAATAAGTTTTCTAGTTCCCCTAAGCTCTTCCAAATTTCTTCGAAATTTTTCTTGTGCGGTTTTGTTATTAGGTAAAATTAATGTCTCTACGGATCTGGGTGTTTCCTTGGGAATTTTAAAACCACCTAGTGTAAACCACCACATACAAAAAATAAAATAATAAAAAAAATCACACACACGCTAATATCAGCTCGTAAAATACTTCCGGAGGCTGATCTGTGGAAAAACTTGTCAAATCCCAATACTCTAGGATATGCCACTACAAATTCCGTGAAAAAAAACCTACCAAAATTGTCTTCACTGTAAGAGATAAGCTTCAAAAACAGCTTATTCCCCCAATCTGTACTGTTCCATTCGACCCCACCTTGGTGAAGACAACTAATTTATTTGTACAATTGAGATTTGCTTGCCTGCCTGTTGGTGCTCTATTCAAGAAATTTAAGTGAAATTTGGTGTACCAAAGTATTTTTTAATGAGAAACTCGAATATTTAGTCAAAGTTCCAAAATAAAAAAATCCAAGATGACAGACGTGACTTATAATGCTATGCCGGCACCTAATAAATCGATTTGAGTGAAACTTGGCATCAAAAAGTACTTTTTGACGCGAAACTCGAATTTTCAGTTTTCATAAATTCGAAAATCTAAGATGGCGGTCGTACCTTAAATCTCTATCTCGGTGACAAGCTTGCATCATTCGATTTTAATGAAACTGGACCGTAAAAACCTTGCTTGGTATTCAGAAAAGAAATTTGTGTAGGGGCCGAATACACCGTTTCCACGAGTATTTATGGCTGCAAAATCGAAACATTTCTTGTTTTTTTCCATCGTGCGCAGATTTGCCTGGAAATTTGTCTCCTTTAGAAAAGCTAGATTTTTAAGGAAGAATCAAACTGGTCTAGAAAACGGAGGTTTTTTTCAGAATCAGCGCTAAAAATCTAGTCCGTATCAGTTGGCAAATCTTTGGCAAATATATGTATGTACAAAAAAATGTTACCTAACCAGTGGAATTATTATGTTCATGCAATTCCTCAAACTTTTCCTTGCTTTATCTCCACTCCACACACAGTTAAAAAAAAATGGACTTGTGTATTATTGTGTAGTTGTTTTTAGAAATTTCAGTGTACTTCTTCTGAAAATCTTGGAGTAAAAATACTCGAGGTGGAGAAAAAATTGCACAATCTCGATGAATAAACACAAATAACAAAAAAAATGCTTACAAAAATTACTCAAGGGCTCTTCTGACTGAGTGAAATCGTAGAACTTTGTGTTTTCAAAATAAAAACACAACACTTGCAACATATTCTGAGCTCTTAAGAAAAGATGCACAATAATATCACGACTCTGTGTTTCTTTTCATTAACGAGAGAGAATGTTTTTACGGTCCTAAGAAAATATTCTTACGTCGGTGTTGTTTTGCACACTCGTAGACTAAAACATCATGGTGCAAAGAGAAATAAAACACAGGCAATCTCGAGAAAAAAACTCAAAACGGTTTGGGCACCAGAACCTCTGTGTGTTAAAATAAATTAACCAATTGGGAGAAAAAATACTCTACTAGTATGATTAAGTTCTGAAATGATGTAAAGAAACACACTAGTAATATATGAAAGTGCACGAGTTTGTGCACAAATTAACAGCTCTGTGTGTTAATGCTCATTGTTCGTGTGTAAAAACACAGTGGTTGTGTATATATTTTGGTTCACGCATGCGCAGTAAGTCCCCGTCTCGCAACGCAGATACCCATGATCCTCAGTTAGAGCGTGCGCGATCCGCGAGACCCACGTCAAGTCACCAAGTGAATTGTGCAACCCAGGTCGAGTGTTCTTCCGTTGTATATTTTTAACGTATTAAGCATTCCATTGCGTGATATACTTATTGTGTTTGAACGATAGCATCGTTACGAAAAGGCTCCGCTGCCTTATACTTAGTGATTTATAGTGATTACGAATGGAAAGACGAATGAACAACTAGCATACACTGTTAAAAATCTTTCGGGAAACCCGGAGTGAAATGCGGAGTGACCTGAGATGCGCAGTGAAAATCACTCCGTCGAGGAGTTCGGAACTCTCCATGAAAGTGAATTGCCGCGATAGCGAGACAATGTCGCTGCAGCGAATCAGTTGTTAACTCCCCACTTTTACCTGGAGTGATTTTCACCCCGAGCAGAGAGTGCGCCATTGCGCGCACTACTGCACAAACGCGACCCATGAGAATAAGAGGCGTGATTTCAGCCTTATCAACCATCCGACCCTCGAGGCTCAGTGGCAGAGCACTGGACTATCACCAACGCGGCTCGGGTCCAAATCCACACGGGAGCGCTCGGAATTTTACGCTACAAATCGTCGCAGGATCTAAGGTAAATGGTTAATGTTGTAATTACTAAGGTAATCCGAATTTCAATTGTGATGAACTTGTAGAAACCCGTAACTAATGTTCATGGCAAGAACTTCCATGTCTATTTGACAGCGTGCGCTGAGTATGTCGTAGAAAGTAGTTCAGTCATTAATTGACAGATAGCGCTATCGGCGTGATTTCGTGAAATTTTGAAACCCTGCGCGGTAGCGTCGCGTGAATTCTTGTAGCAGCAATATTGCCCCTTCCTCGAGCCTCACCTCACCTCTCCTGAAATCACTCCTTTGTGTGGTGATTAGCACCCTGTGGTCGGGGTGCATTACACGCCGAGTTCAGGAGTGTTGTTCCCTCCGCGCCGTCGGTCACTCGTTCGTATTTTCACTCGATTTTTCCATGGGCAAAATAGAGGCGAAGTAAGAGTGATTCTCACCCCGGAATCTTCTAAAATTTCTAACAGTGTAGCCACATGGCAACATTGTCGAGTTTGGAGAAGCGTACATCCGGACGGAACCTAGAAATTTTTCGGACACGTTTTATCTGTGTACAGATGTATAATTCTCTTCCTAATGATTTTAAGGATCTACCTCGTGAAGGTAACTTAGTAGCAATTTTCTATCAATTAAAAACGTTCTGTTTAGTAGGAAATGCATAAGATTCAAAGAGTTCTTATATGTGATTGTTCTTAATTTTTTAACACAGCCTGCTTTTTGACATGCATCATAGCCGTCATTTGGCGGCATCTATGTATGCACTGTTGAATAAATAAATCTCAAGATTATGGTGAATATTTATTTAATTGCTTCCTGAACACTTGAACATTCGATAGATATAGAACGCCTTTACTATTGTAGTGCTATCTTCTATCCAAAGATTTGTTTCTATAGTCTAACTTGTTTGATTTTTTTATGAGTATGATACGAATTTGTGATGTTTGAAATTCTTTGATAACTGTTGGAGGGACACTAACTTCTTCCATTGTGCTCAGTGGAATTTGCACAACGATGTGAAAAAAAAACTAAAGTTTAAGTTTATATGGGAACTGGGTCAAATATTTACACAAGCCTTGCATATTTCTGAAAAAAAAACTCGCTTGAATTTACACAAATGATCAGCGTTTATGCTCAAATTTTGTATTTTTTTTTCTCTTGAGTTTAGGAATAAATCGACAACTTCCGAGTTAATTCAAACTCAATGACTATTTCTAAAAACACAATACTAGGAATAAACTTCGGTGTTTTTTGTGTGTTTATTCACAGGGTTGGGTTTTTTTTCTGGAACACGAGTAAAAATTGTGGAAAAAATTGTTTAAAAAACATTTACAATGATGTGTATGAATATCAAAGTATGGACTATTTTAACACAAATCTGTTCAAGTATATACTCGGGGATGTGTGCGAGTTTTTACGCTGACACAAGGCTTGTGAAATCATTTGACCCAGTTCCCGTATAAACTTAAGCTTGTGTATTTTTTTTTTAACTGTGCAGTTATCCATGACCAGTCGAAGTTTTAAAATTCCATGATTCTGATCCATTTCGTATTGCAATATTCCAAGAATTTGAAGCTTCTTCTCGTGTTAAAGTAAGACAGTGCATATCTTGACAAACAGAACTGTTCAACAATACAAGCAAAAAGAGCCTCAGAATTATTTCATGACGGATGAGTTTTTCCTCAACTTTCCAGCTCTGCAAGATGTAAAGGGATTAAATTTTTCCAATGATGCTCTTATAAAAATGTCGGTCAATTTTCAATGAAAAGTATTATACATCACATTTGAGACGAAGATTTGGAAAATCAGGTGAGATTAGAGCAAATGTCTCGGAATGATACATTTTCCGGGCAGATTTCTGGTTGTAGCTTAATAATTAAGCTTGCCGAGCTATATTTCCTGATTCTATCTATATTTAAAGCTTCAAGACCTCCTAAATTTGCACATCTGGCAACGCTTAGTTCCTGCGTTCTACCGGGCCGATTTTCATGATGTTTGCGTTGAAGACATGACCCAGGTTTTTTTTTTTTTTATATTGCGTGGTAAAGTTGCGAATTCTCCCATTTAAACAATGTAAATTTTTATTTGTTGCCACAGTTCGTTTGAGCGTTCTCCTGGGCCGATTCCCATGATTTTTGCGGTTATCGACAGGTGATAGTCTCTAGATAAGCCCGCTGTGATCAGAATTTGAAAAGAGGGGCCAGGTTTTTTTATATAAAAGTAGACCAGTGAGCCTGGAAAGGAGGGCAAAATTTGAAATTCCCACCAATGAAAACTTGCGGGAATTTCTTTAGCGGAAAATTGAACTTAGCGGGAAATGTTGAATCTTGGTCTGTTACGGTAAGGTAAGTGAGTCGAAGGTGTGCTCCTTTACTACAGACTATTCAAGAGCGACGAAACGCTCCGTTCCGTTAGTCCTGTCTCGTTTCAGTCTTGGCGTGAAGTTTGAAATAAATGCAGATTTTTTCATTCGATTCTGATTGGTCCGATTGCTCCCGGCCAGAGGGAGATTGAATAAATGAGAGTCGAGTACAAAAATCTGTTCATTTTTTTTGGTCGTTCTTTTTTCGACGCGGGCCAAATTAGAGAGCGCGAGGCGCCCTCTGGGGGTTGAGCCGCGCGTAGCGGCCAGGGGGCATACCCCCCTAGTATCTCATATTGGTCAAGATTAAGTTTGGTTCATCCCAGAATGCGAAATAAAATTATGGGGGAAGTGAAGTTGGACCTTACAGTAGAACCTCATTTGAAAACACCCTCGTGCAATCTCTACTTTTTATAAAGTTTCATTCAGAAAAGCCTCTGTCCACCCGGAATAGGGGATTTTCCGCTATGCACTGAAAAAAATATGCCGGTAGATTTTACCATCTCTGACACAGTGATACGAATATGGTAATAAACACCAGACTCTATGGTGGCATTTACCATACTATGGTAAGAATCACCAGAGTTCTGGCGAATACTACTATAATTCTGGTTATTTCCACTAAATAGTATCACTGTGTAAAAAATCAAGTAGATCATAGTAAATGTCACCATACTTTTTTTTCAGTGTGTCTAATTATTGCCTGTTAGGTATTGACGAAAGATTTTGCAGCAATGCGTGAGAGATGAAGAACCACTTACTGTCAGGCCGGGGCCGGCCGCGCGGGGGAGCTATTTTGCGAATGGGCTCCGTTAATTATCCGAAAAGTGTGTCAGTAGTGTGCACACGTCTAAGATCGCCAAGTCGGGACAGTTGTGAGGAGAATCAAATGGGAATCAAAAGAGGAAGAAAAAGAAAAAAAGAAAAAGAAATACCAAGCGTTACGCGCATGCGCCGGCGTCTCCACTGTCTTTGCCCACACGTGGCCCCCGTTCGGGGCGCTAAGCAATAACCACGCAACTCCACCGGAAGAATATGAGTGGATGAGTGATTTTTAAGGTGTTTTGCTTTGGCGGGTTCGCCGGATTACATCAGCGCCGCCTTCGCGGTCTGTGCCTCCCATTCGCGCAGCGGATTCGCGGATCCGACTCCTATTATTCAAATTTTTCGGAACTCGTGCAGTCGCAGTCAAGTGCCCGGCCATGGAAACTATCCACGAGTCTCGCAGATAAAACACGTAAGTCGCTTTTCCACTCTCCCAACGCTACGCAGGGATCGGATCCGACCCTCGTGTTATGATTCTGCTTTGTGCTCCTTTCAGAGTTCACTTCCGGTAAAGACTTCGCTAGGGTCTCTGAAAATTTGTTGACCTTCTACTCCATGAATTGATCACCGAGGAGGAAAAAACATCGAAATTGTGCACGTGCACCGTTACTTTGATTTTCGAAAAAATGGAGTCCCAAAATTACTGTAGGCAATTTGAGGATTAGACTACCACCCCCTCCCCCCCCCCCCCGAAACCCCAAACGAGAACTGCTCGTTGCTTTGATGCAACTCATGCCGTGGAGGGCTAAAACTAAAAACCGTTCGTTGCTTTCGTGCTAAAATATGTGATAAAGGGTTAGCTTTAAAATTCTAACGAGCCATTTTTTTATTTTAATCTCTTCAGTTTCACTAGATTTGAAAATGTAATTGAAACTTTGAAGAAGAGAGGAAGTAAACCCTATATTCGGACGTAGTTCTACTGAACGGAAGCAGATACATGTGGGGGAGAAGGGGTGTGCCCGTTAGTTGAGGGCTGTAAGAGTATACGGGGATTATAAAGCGGCAGTGACGTCAGCATCGACGACCGGGCTCGACGAACTCCACAATGCTGCATTAACTCATGAGCCCTGTCCAAAACGCTCTTGTGACGCGTCCACGGCTCATGAATTAGCATAAAGTTGGCGCCTAGTTCCGTTAATGTAAAATTCCGCTTTTCCATTTCTCCGAGAGGATCACGCCTACTTTTACATCGTCTCTTATGCAGTTCACCATGAGCACACCCCACTTTTCCCACACGTCTCTAGTTCCGTTTAGCAGAAATACATCCATTTTTCAACAGAATGAATTATAAATATGTCCAACCGTACATTAAATCCTACTCGCGGGTGATAAAACTCTCAGCGGCATTTCAAGCGAAAACTTTTTTTACCGAAAGATTCAGAATAAACCGCGCCACAGATCGCAGCTTTTAAGCAGAATAGACAATAATTCTCCCTGCCTTTTTTTTTGTTCAGCACAATGTGATTACTAATTTCCATTCAATATTCATTACTATCCAGAGCACCAGGGCCAGGGTTTCACACAGTATATTATAAACAGTGCCTATATAGAACAGACCAAAAACCCTTCGCACAGCTAAATAAGTGTGCATGCATAGACAAAAATCATTGCTATGGACGCAGTCATTGGTATCTTTGATAGACATAATGGTTTTCATGGCAATGATGACATTTTTCTACTCTCATACCAGCTTTAAAACAATTATTAAAATCTCCGTACTACTAGCACACAAGCATTATTTAGATAAGCTCTATACTGGATTTAACAACAGACTAAAAACAATACAGCCAACCATTGAAAGTAATAGAAAGCTGGATGATAGCTGAACGATTCTCTGTCAGAGTAGGTACTTTCTCGTGTTTACCTAGTTAGGTAGCAGTCACCCCTCTTCGAATTTTTTTTAGGATTGGGCCGGGGTGGCTACCGCCACCTAGGGATTTAGGTGTTAAGTTTGGTACACGTGGGGTCAGTAAACTCAAAATTAAATAGTTGGCACCATTGAATGCGGTTGAATTCTTCAAATATTTTGGTAAAAATAGGTGCTGGAATTTCAAACGAAACTGAAATTGAATCAGTGAGAACGAAAACACACCAACTCGGTAACTCGAGAATGCTCAAATTTCATTAACGACGGTGAATTTTCATAAAGGTCATTGAAGTATAAGCGCATCTGTTTGGACCTTTAACGATGTCTTTAAGTATTTGTCTTTCGGCACCAAAAATCTTTTTCTTGGATAAACTTCTTCACCTACTTGGTAGAGTGTGCTTGGTGGGGTGTGCAGTTTCGTGTGTCTTCATTATTTTCATTTTTCGATTTGATGTGTTTTCGTTCTCACGGATTCAATTGTAAGGGTTTGAAGTTTGCCAATGAAAAAACGAATGGCTGATTCTGGAAGAGCGTATCCGGGATATTTAACCCGTCAGTCTCAGGGCTAAATTCTAAGATTATAATGCAATGACTCTATGCCATATTTTGACACAAAATTAAACTAAGCAGCGTGAAAATTATTGTGCAAGACACCGAAGTGTGGACACTTTCATGAGGAGCGTAGGGGTAGTGGGGTAGTATATTTTCGAAGTTCTTTCATAAGATTAGTTGGCATATAATACCGTGCTAAGGAAGAACACCGTACGAACCTTCAGACGCTACCTTAATTCCTCTAAAAAAAAAAAGAAAGAAAAAAAAACAAAACAAAACTAATTTACTGGGAAAATTGCGAATATTTTTGTTCACATTTTTAGACAATTTTCTTCGCAATTAGATCTAAAATGTTTCGAAATTTCAAAGAAAAATAAGCATAGCTTTTTGCAAAAATACATGTAGGGATATTCTGTACTCCTCGAACGTTCATACGGCCTCTCCTTAGCACTGCAGCGGGCTGATTATTGAAAATGATAGACAAATCGAGATAGGCAAAAAAGACATAGGGAGTATGGAGCGATCCTATCGGTTGAAATGGGTGGTTCCTATAGATTAAGGGAAAAAATGATGGAGTAACTATCGGGTCTCTCGTGGGTTGCCGTTAGTTAGTCTATAATCTGCCTCTTTTGTCCATTGCAACCACCCACTTCCACCAATAAGATCTCTCCATATCTCTTCTGTCTTCTTTTTTTATAGCTTTGTCTATCAATATCAATAATCGGCCCGCAGTATAGGGAGTCCATTTAATAATCACCGAACATGACGGTACCGAACCCACCCCAATGTAAATTACATTTAAAATGATCTGTCTCTCTTGGTTTATTAGTACGATTGCGGCACCTCCTTTGACTGAAATGCCAAATTGGGCTGTGAGCATTTTTGTTTTATTCGCACTTGCATAGGATGCAATTTTAATCCATCAGGGAGGAATGCAACGTCACTTTGGACTGGAAGTAGTCGTGACAGTGAGTGTTGACCGCTTTGATTTGGCGTGAAATGGCGTTACTCGAGCACTGATCACTGATCTACGACAAACTTGCTCTTTTCCAGCTATGCCGCAATGAAGTTGCTCAATCCTTCCGGGCGCCAGAGAATTTTCCCGGGATTCTTCGTTATTTTGATCCTTCATCACTTCGTCGATGCAAAGGTACGTCGCTAAGCGCAACTTTATCTAACTCAAAGAACCCAAGTAGAACAGATTGCAATAAGTAGCAATTGCATGGTGCAAATATTGCAATTCCACTGAGTGTTGTGCTTGTTGCCTAACTCCTATTTGAAGGGGCTCCATTTATTGAAACTTATTGCAATGAAATTGAAATAAGTTGCAATTTTTCGTTGCATCGCATAATGCCTATCTTTCTGACGTATGGAGCTCATTTTGTTGATTGTTTAAAATCGGCATAATTCGACTAAATGATGTAAAATATTGAAATTTATTGAAATTAAATTTCAATATTTTCGTTTTGCTGTGCTTTTTGGGAAAAGGGGTCAGTATTGGGTTCAAGTATAACGGTGCCTCATTGAGCGAGATAGTCTGATTTTCTCATATATGGGCTCATGTCGAGGAGGAAGAGAGGAAATTAAACCCCGTCTTACATAAGTCTTCTCCTTTAAAAAACTGTTCATTCCCAAAAAAGAAAAAAACATTTCCAGCTTTTTTGCATGCTTTCGCCATTATTTTCTGAAAAATTGGGGGTAATAGCAAGGGCCAGTCCAACGTAATGGGCTTGTTGTAAACTTTTGCTGGAGCAAAACTAAGAGTGGTTACTCATAGAGTATGTTCCTAAAATCACGATGAGCGCATCGGCAAAGTCTGAGATGCACTCTTTACTTCACATTTAGCATAAGAAATTTGCGTTTTTTTTTAGCTTCCCGCTTCAAAAACAATGCCACGGCACAGGTTAACATTTCGTTAGAGGAGTCATTCTATCCAACCCTTGCTCACAAGGATACTACAAAATATTCAACATAGCCGACGCCAATCCGTCAAAACACATGTACCTAACGGAACGATGATTCTAACCACCTGATAACAATCGGTGTGTTTACATTCACATTTTTCTCGCATTGATAGATATCCGCCTATTGGTTGACCTCGTGCTCTCCTCAACTTGCGCGCGGAACCGTCGGCCATGTTGAGCAGGGATTGAATGGAACAACTTCCGTAACGAAATGTTCACCTGTGCTATAGTATCCTTTTTTGAAGCGGGAATCTTAAAAAAAAAAACGCAAATTTCATACGCAAATTGTGAAGTTAAGAGTGCATTTCAGAATTTGCCGATGCGCTCATCGTGATTTTTGAGACATTATCTACAAGGAACAACTCTTATTTTTGCTCTAGCAAAAGTTTGCAACATCCCCATTCATTCAAAAAGAGGGCAATAGGTTGTCGCGTGGATGCATGAAAAGGGAGATGGGGGTCAAAAATTCGGTCAAAATGTCTTATACGTATTACTGGAACAGTCCCTGGTGAAAAGAGCACAGGGACTCGCTCAAGAATCATTTCATTCCTGATTCAAGAAAATTAATGATGGTTAGAAAGCTGATTGGCGGTACAGGGTTAACGCTACCTGCACTCAGACGAAAGAGTTTCGTCTGAATTCCCAGAAAAGAACCAGACGTATTGCAATGCTACTGAAACGCTTGTGTTTTTACAATTAATATATCTTTCATAGAGGACCATTTAATTTTCGTGTGGTTATCTAAATTTTAATATTTTCATATCATGTCTCCGAATCCCTGACGTAGTTACGAGCTTTCACCTCAAAAATATGTTTTTGCTCGGAATTGAAGATTAGCTCAGAATCTTGCTGAGGAAAAATATGCCAAGTTTTTTTTTTTTTTTATTATTAGGTATCATTAGTATTATTATTATTTCAGCGGACGCAGGTTGGAAGAGTTTAGTCGTCATTCTTATTGTTGCTGTTTCTGCACGGCTCCTAATTTCCACTTTTCTATTCTCTTGCCAATGGTAAGATGCAATTTTTTCTCATGGGCCATACAACTTTCATGAGAATAAATTACGTGCCAACCTGAATGGCAAAGAATAGAATTAAGAGTTAAAAAGTTATAAGCTTCATGTGCATCATTTCCTAATGAACCAAAAAAAGGACATCTCTGGGCTAGCAGCTGAGCCATAGTCTTTCTCATTGGTCATTGTGTAACTGGTTTGTCATTACGACCAAAACTCAACCCACTTAATTCGGTCCCACGCAGTTTTAATCTTAGCTCTCTTTCATATGAATCTTGATGTAGATATCTTGACGCCTCGTAGATTTCGTGATTAGGATCTTGCCGAAAAAATAAAATAAGTTCCATGAAAATGTTTGCAGTATTCAGGCAAGAATTTTTTTTTTTTTTTTTTTTTTTTTTTTTTTTTTTTTTTACCAATTTCAAATAGCCTTTGGCTAATCCCACGCTTATTACCCCAGCCCCAGGTGACCATTGCCTGAGACCATCAAACTCAGATCACCTGGCCGCGAAAATGTTGAGTGAAAACTTATGTAAGCGCATAGTTGCATAGTTAGATGAATCCTTAGTGGGAGGTTGATAAACTACGAGATGTCAATGAACTTTTGCAAAAATACAGATTTAGCTAATTCTCAATTTTCAGCAAATAACGAGGCCCTATACCGTATATTGGTATGTTTCACCTACCTACCCAGTGCTCTACCTTATAAAAATTCAACTGCATTAGAATTCTATATCGATCGAAACCAATAGTGAGGTGGCGCAAAAATCCACGTTTTGTATTGATATTTCAATCCCAATACTTTACGTCAAAGTGTCTTTACATACAAGGTGTTTCAGACCACCCGTACCAGGCCTTTTTCTCGGTTGTTTTAGGTCGTAAGAAGTCGGGGACCGCGGAGTTGAATGGGGAATCGACCCAAGGAATCCGAATTTCGTGGTCCCGAAACCCCCCCCCCCCACCCCCCCACTCCCCCTTGGGAGGTAAAGGGGGGGTCACGATGCTAAAAGTCACGGTTCCCGACCGAATTGCGGATTAATTGCATCAGAATTGAAAAGCACGGAAAATTTCACGTGAAATTGACCCCTAAAAATCCGTAATCGGCCCATCCAAGGCCTATAAATGACCCCCTAAAGAGGGGGACTGTACCCCCTCCATAATTTCTCTTTGGTCTCAAAATTGACGTAGATTCTCCAGAAAAAGATGGTTTCCCAGGTAATCGACCCCGAGAAATCCAAATTTCATGGTCCCGAATCTCCTCTAGCCCCCCTTGGGGGGTAAACGGGTGGCCCAATTTTAAAAATCGGGGCTCCTTTCCGAATCGCAAATTGATTGCATCCGAATTGTTTAAATGTTGTCCCCAATGTTGTTTGTTGTCCCAAGAGTTTAAATTGACCCCCCTGAACGGCAGAAAGTAACCCCTGAGGAGGGGGGCTTCGCCCCCTCCAGAAGTTTCTCAAGGTTCCTCTTTGGTCGCAAAATTGACGTCGATTCTCCAAAAAAAGACGGTTTCTGCCCAAAAGGGCGGGTAGCGGAGCTTAGGGACCATGAAATTCAGAATCCTCAGGGTCGATTACCTGGAAAACCGTCTTTTTCTGGAGAATCGACGTCAATTTTGTAACCAAAGAGGAATCTTGAGAAACTTCTGGAGGGGGCGAAGCCCCCCTCCTCAGGGGTTACTTTCTGCCGTTCGGGGGGGTCAATTTAAACTCTTGGGGGTCACTAAAGATGGAAAAATGTTCTGCTCCTCAATTCGGATGCAATCAATTTGCGATTCGGAAAGGAGCCCCGATTTTTAAAATTGGGCCACCCGTTTACCCCCCAAGGGGGGCTAGAGGAGATTCGGGACCATGAAATTTGGATTTCTCGGGGTCGATTACCTGGGAAACCATCTTTTTCTGGAGAATCTACGTCAATTTTGAGACCAAAGAGAAATTATGGAGGGGGTACAGTCCCCTCTTTAGAGGATCATTTATAGGCCTTGGATGGGCCGATTGCGGATTTTTAGGGGTCAATTTCACGTGAAATTTTCCGTGCTTTTCAATTCTGATGCGATTAATCCACAATTCGGTCGGGAACCGTGACTTTTAGCATCGTGACCCCCCCTTTACCCCCCAAGGGGGGTGGGGGGGTTTCGGGACCACGAAATTCGGATTCTTTGGGGTCGATCCCCATTCAACCCCGCGGTCCCCGACTTCGTGCGACCTAAAACAACCGAGAAAAAGGCCTGGTACGGGTGGTCTGAAACACCCTGTGTATAGATTGAGGGATTTCAGACGAGATTTTTCACAGGGTAGCTGATGAAACCTTCTCTATTAATTCAACATCACGGCTCAATTCGTTGCATTATTGGAGAGGAAATTCGTATTTTACAAAATCGTCATATCTATGTTTTTTTTTAACTTACTTATTGACGGTGAAACTTTCTAACCACGCACTTCCGTTTGCGACGTTGCAGACTTCTTGTCATTCATATTCTACGTCATTTGGACGTATGTCTATCAAACAGAACTTTGTGCAGGTGAGAAAAATGGGGTGTGCTTGTTAGTTCTCTGGCTGTAAGAGTGTATGAGAATAATGAAGCGCCATTGACGTCAGCGGCAATGATCGAGCGCAAGCGCAAGGGAGAGATCGTCGACGGGGCGCTTTAACTCATGAGCCCTGTCCACAACGCTCTCTTGCCATGCCCGCGGTTCATGAATCCCGCATTCAGTTGCCACATAGGTAGCTTTCTTTGCTCAATTTAAAATACCGCTTTTCCAATTCTCAAAAGGAATCACGCCAACTAATACACTGTTTCTTATGCAGCTTTCTAGAGCACACCCCATATTTCTCACCTGCACGTATCTTTGTTTGATAGTCTTACGTCCATTTCGTAAAAGAGAAACTCCTCAACGTCAATTATTGAAAACATCCATGATTTTTTTTCTCTGTCTGATGCAAATTCTGAGGTAACTTCAGAAATGATTTTTATCTGTTCTCCTAAAAAATATTAAATATAAGAGAGAAAGAGAGATTCTTAAACGCCGGATATGAGATCCATGGTTGGGAAGTTGCACCGTCGACTGGACGTTTTTATGCTGAAGGAACTATGTTGAAGTGGAAAGATGGGGTGTGCTCGTGGAAGCTGCATAAGAAACAATGTGGTCAGTGGATATAGTTCCTCTTGAGAAAATGGAAATACGGAATTTTTGATGAAATCAAATGGAATTGAGCACTAACTCGTGAGCCGGGGGCATGTGACAAGAGCCCTGCTGACAGGGCTCATGAGTTAAAGACTGACGACCTAGTCGTCGTCGCTCGTGTGCTGCCTCGTCGCGCCCGGTCCTCATGCATAGCTGACGTCACTGGCACTTTTAAAGTACCATTCATTCTCATGGCCCGAGCACTGACAAGCACACCCCATCTTTCCACTTGCACATAGTTCCGTTTCGCATAAATACGTCCTATTATTCTACTTTTATGCCCGTCCGTCAAGCGATGCCTCCATGCGCATTTGTTATTGTTTGGAAATAAATTGAGATAGAATGAGAATGTATCGTTAAGAGTATATAATAAATTACGAATATTTTTACCGAACGATTAAAAAATAAATGAGATCCAACTTAAAAGAACAGCAAACATGAAATAGCAGTGGCGTAGCTAGGAATTCTTATGTATAGCTAGGATAATACCTATTTTATGTCTGTTCTCCAAAAGTGAAAAAAGGTACAATTAACGTGGCTAAGGGGGGGGGGGGTCGAGACCCCCCGGACCTCCCCCTTGTCTACGCCACTGTGAAGCGGGATAAGTCCCGAGACACTGAAGCCAGTCTGTTGAATTACATAAGTGCATTAATAAATGCATACATGCACCCAGGTAGCACCGCTAAAATATTCTGTCATAGATATTAAAGACACGCACAATATGTTTCTTATTCCCCAGGAAACTTCAGAAGTTGTTTTAAAGAGAGCGAAGCGACAATTTGAGCTTGAGCAAGGAAATCAAGTCATCGACAGCATTTTCCAGGTGAGATAAATTTCAAACAGGTATTTTAGATGCAAATAGCATGGGAAGAGGAAAGGTAAAGGGGCCTCTTGACTGAACTAGGGAAGCGTAATGTGAGATTTAATATGACGCTTTCCACCAAAGAATGTTAGAGGCGAATACAAGGGAGGAGAAAAGAGTAAATGGATTTCCCGGTGGAGCTGAGGAATTGTCATGAAATCTCAGATTACGCAATCCACCACCGTATTTTAGATGTCTATACCAGGGAAGTAGAATAGGGTAAATCATGGTGTTCTCGTAGGAGCTGAGGCATTGTCGTGTGAGATCTCACATGACGCTTTCCATCACGGTGTTTTCGACGCAACTACCAGGGAAGAAGAAGAGGGTGAAAGGGTTTCCCGGCTGACTCGAAGTTTTAAATGTTTAACTGGAATGGACCACTAGATAAGGTACGAATTTCAGCATTCTGATACATGTTTCTTAACCAAAATTTTACGTAAAACACGATGCACACAACGAAAATTACCGAAATCAACTCCTTACGAAGATATTTAATGATTCTTAATGCGTGAATTCAAACCACCCGCTCATGAAAACACAATGCTCTACGTGATTCACATCGCGCGCTAAACGTTATCATGACAGTCTCTGCGATATAAAAATCTGGCAACCTTAATCTTGACGCTTTGGCTCAGTTATAGCAAATTGCTAATAGTTTGAACAACACATGATGGGAAATGAACATTGCTCGATTGAGAATCTTGCTGAAACCGTTGTAGTGGGCGATTTGACTCGCGTAGAGTTTTGAGTTTCTTGTGAGCGGGCAGTTCAAATTCCTCGTAACCAATGTGAAATAAAAACGTTAATATCTTCGTTAAGAGTTGGTTTCCGTAATTTTCGTTGTGTGAATCGTTTTCCACGTGAAATTCTGGTCAAGAAACATGTATCAGATCGCTTAAATTCGTACCTTGTCTAGTGGTCCATTCTATTTTAATGAAAAGGAGGGAGCAATATGCAATAACCCATGTAAGTTAGTTTATGCTGATGGGAAATATATATATCTTGTATGTTGCTGCTTTAGAAAGTAACTATGTTGTCATTTCCCGGCCATTTTTGAAACCGATGCGTTAGAAAGTAGTAATAAACCAATGCTTAACTCCTCCTCAATAATTCACAAAAAACATAGCCCGAATACACAAAAAAATGTGTGTCTCCTCCTCACTTTGAGTTCTTTTGCCGAACTTGGGTTTCCTTTATGCTTCAATGTGTCTTTTTATATTTTATTCATTTATTCTATCATGTAATTTAAAAAAGAGGAAAAATCTCAGAACCATATTAAAATAAATTCCATTAAAAAAAGCAAAGCCTCATATTACAGAAATTTAATTTTGACATAACAATTCGTGCCGCGTGGATGCGTCCGTATTGCATGTTCATGTTGAAGGAGTTTCGGCTGTTCCTACTCAAGTAGGTAGCAATGATCTTGCTGTGCTTTTTCACAGACGGAATTATACATCCTGTTCATATTGGTTGTATATCTGTCAAACGGAACTATGTGCAATTTGACATGAGCTCTGAGACCCATAAGAATACATGTATAACAGGGCCTACGTCATAATGCACATGGTTTCATTTGACAGAAATACGTCCTATTGATAATGGACGTTAAACCTAAAGTGCGAGGAATGAAAGGAACTCGGCACCTGAAGCACAGTATTCCCACATTCAGTTGGCCCTTCTAAAGGTGGTTTTTACGTTTGATTTCACTTGAGAACTTCTGGAAGTTTGAACTAACGCAGTATTTTGTCTGAGACTTGTCATTCTTGATGTTCTGACAGATTCCAATACAGACCCTGACCGCCGTTAGCAATCTATGGAAAACTACGAGGCCAATCACCTACAGAATCCGGCAACAAGTGTTGAATGGTTATCAGCAGTATGCTTCCCGTCCGAGTTACACAGGAGGCTACTACCCAAGCGATTACTCGTACTCAACCTTCCAACAACGGCCTGCTTTCTCCGTCCAGAGGCCCACTTTATATAATCAACGTCAAAAAAAAGAAAAACCCCAGAATTTAAACTCAAAGCAAAAAAAGAAAACATTGGATATTGATGAGTAATTATCTTAGAGAAAATATTGAAGTTTGGATTATACCTAATTGTAGGTAAAACTTGTGAAATCTTGAAATGCGATAAAAAGTCAGAAAAATTAAGTTTTCAAATCAGAACGATCTAAATGAAATTTTTTTCATTTCATTCTCTAAATGACCAATATCAGACAGAGGAGAATTTGAATCGCATGTGCGCATTAGAACTTCGGAAGATCTAGCCTTTAAAGTACCACTAAAGTGTGTATATTCTCTTGGAAAATTCAGAGACAACAACAAGTCAACAAGACTGCGGACCACAGAAGTGGATTGCATCCATATGACCCAAGATATGAAGCGCTCAATGACTATAAAACCTATCTACAAATGGTAATAGTGAATGATTCTGTGAATCCCTTGCAGTTTTCTTTAACACGTGTAAAATAGATTACTTTCAAGTGTTGTCAAGTAGGTACCTTTTTATATTTCTCAAAGCTCTTCAACTTAATTGTACTTCTACGGAATTTAATGCAAGATAAATATTGTATATTGTAGGTACATTTTTAATCTGCCTCGGTAAGTCCATTCATTCCTTCAGATTTTAAAGCATAGGTTCAGAGAGTTTTGTTTCATCTATGATTATTTGCTTTCAGTTGTATCCTATCCTTTATTCATTATCAACTTCATATCATTAAATATTACGGGCGTGGACTCTTTCTTTAGACCATTCCAAAATCAATGCTTGTGGATATTGATCTGCTAATTGTATCAACGTGTAAATATATTTTTCCTCTCCAGGATGATATTGTTTCATACATTAAATTTACTTCGTTGCAGTGTTAATTAAAACTACTGTTGGCGTTACATTGGTATTGAATTTCATCATTAACAACTGTCCTGAGTCATCCCTTTTAAAAATCATCGAATAATTAGAAGCGCAACTACTAGTTGGTTCTTGATCCTCTACAGGAGTCATCACCGCAAACAAGGTACTCCGGAGAGCATGTACCGTGAATGAAGCGTGTGTTGCCTAGTCATTGATTTGAAGGAGAACCTGAGGTATGCCAAATAGTGCATCTGGGAGATATTTATTCCAATAAACTTTTTTGGATCAGGACTGTTGTGATGGGGCACTTTGTAAAATTTTGATACATTTTTAATGGAACCATCTTGTCACCTTGGCGTTTTTTTTTTTTTTTTTTTTTTTTTTTTTTGCCAAAACAACGGCATTTGCATGTTCGGACGGTAGCCCCTGCAATGATAAGACTCTAGCCATACAGAGAATTAGAGAAGGAAACGATTTTTTTTAAAAATTATCAAAAATTACCAATGCTCAACGACTGGAAGTTAGAAAACACGACGACGGCTTTTCAATTTAACAGTATTTTTTTTTTTTTTTAAGACATTTTTTTTTCATCGGAATATACGGACTGCGCCACTGGTAGAAGGTTTCTTAAAATTTTTTGGTCGGAATTTGTTCACAACTCAATATGTGCTTCTTTGTACGCAAGAAATGTGTAAAAAATGACGTTAAATCATCGATAATTCTTTGAAAGTGTAAGTATAAGCGTTCTTGTTTAATATATGCACTATACATGCTATATACTTTCTATAAGCATGCTTAGACATGACCAAAAATTACCCCTTTCTGGTGAAATTGTTGGTCCAGGAAAGGTGGAGGGGGGGGGGGGCTTCTTTAGGCCTTTGAATCTACCGGCAAAAACCTTTAATGTGACCCTTTATGGGGAGAGAGACTTCCGTCCACAAAAGAATAAATAAATGAATAAAAAAAGTGATAGTGTGATTTCCGTCGAGGTAGGTTGAAAAGTCGGATTTTGAAATTTCAATGGAAAATTTTCTCCTGTCTCTCAATGAATAAATTCCTAGTATCTAGTCAATTCATATGTCAGTAAACAGGCGGATGTTGCATAATAAACCAGCAATTTCGTAACTCGAATATGACAGATTGAGGAAAATTTTGAATAGCTTCCCCGTAGAACTTATTTTTTTTAACTACGAATTTCAAGCAGTTTCAACCTAGAGGATCCCTCCATTTGCTCATTATCTTCTTTGTATGTATATTGCTTCGTGTACCATTTCCCACCCTCAGCCTAAAGCGAACTTTTTCTCTCGATCCATTCTGACACTCTCGTTGGATGCTCATCGCTGTCGTGTGGGGGACCAGTGTGGACCAGAAATTGATTTTTCAATATCTTTGTCTCCCTCGTCTATCACCTTGTCTTTTAAAAAATCAGGCCACAGGGGTCATCCTATGAAGGGGCCCTAAATGTCTGCTAAACTGATATTTTTAATGACAGCTTCTTTTTTTTTCATCGCAGTATCCATCTTGACAACCAGTCACGCAGCTGTGTTTTGATAGTGTCATAAAAACTGAATGGATCAACCTGTCAGCGTTGGACTAGATCTCGGCCGTCTCCGGCATCATGACACCTTAATGCAGTAGACAAGGCGCCGAAGCGGGCACCGCAGCCGCTGTCACAGTGCACGGTGCTGCTGCAGCAATGGCATCATTACGGGATGCATTAGGATTACGCAAACCGGCGCTGCGCTGCGGCTAAGAGGGCACGCAGCCCCCATCTTTGCTACGTCACCAGATAATCGCTTTCGAAATTAAGGCGCGGAGGAGTCCCCACACGACCAAATATGTGTCGTTCTCTTAGAACAAGGAACATATCTTCATTCCAAGGTTGTCAAATCCACTCTCGTTAATATTGGTATGTGGAGTGTAGCCAAGTGCTAGAATAATGTAGCATTTTTTTAAAAAAAAAAAAAACCTATATTTCATTAAGGAAATTTGACGGAGGCTTTTTGAAGCAAGTGCTTCATCGTCAGAGTCACAAAGTAAAGTATAAATCACAAAGGCCATAACTTAATTTCAGACAAGGTAACAGATTTCAGTAACAGTCGATAACAAATTAACAGATCAAAACACACCCAATAATCTAAACACTTTCAATCAATGCATAGTACTCAGTTCTCGTCAGCGATGACAGCACATTTCATGTAGAGGGGATTACTAGCCAGATTTATACCTCTTTTTGTGCATTTAATAATTCATCCCCTCTTTTTACCCCCTTAGTTATTTCTTACTTTTCTAGGACGCTTATCATTTTTTTATCACTGTTTTTGTGCAGTGGTATTATAGTTTATAAAATGTAAGTTTTCTCAGAAAAAATGTTACATTATTTCTGGCACTTGGCTACACTTCACATACCGATATATTCAGTGCTAGTACCTTTCAGACATTGCAATACAATGCTCACTGAACTTGATCTTATTAATATTCCCATCAAATAATGGAACAAACAACTTCCCAAGTAGCAGTGATCGCGAGAAGTTCCGATTTGTTTGGAGGATGTATCGCAATTTTATTGACGTCAATTTATTGCAATATTATCGGATAAAAAATTGTAATTAATTGCGATTTCATCGCATAAATTTGCAGTAAAATCGTGATTTCATCGACGGCGATTTATCACAATATTATCGAACAAAAGTCTGAACAAACGTCGAATTCGAACAAAAAGTCTGAACAAAAGTCGGGGGAGGGCGACCCTCCCCTCCCCTCCCCGTTCTCCGGGCCCCTCACGCGTACCAGCCCCCGGGCCCTAAAGTTTCTATCCAGCCCTGCGTTGGGTATATGTGCCTTATTTAATTTCATTACTCGTGAGCTTTTGACACCCACTTCAGATCAAGACTAAGCAATTAATTCTTTACTTTCAACGGAGAATACAATAAAAACTGTTCTCACGCCCTATATAGACGTTTGCGGCATCTATCCCTTTGTCGAAAGGATCTACTTGTTCAAAAATTGATGAATATTCGAAGAGGCATCGAATAAAGCGGAATGGACCATTCGAAACTTGTGTGAATTTTTTATTTTTCTTGTTTTTCTTATTTTTCCTTTTTTTCTTTTCTTTCTTTTCCTTTTTTTTCTTTTTATTAAAAAATGAATCTACTCTTAGAAAAATTTTCTCGGAAAGACCCTCGGAATCCCGCATTAGATCAGAGGAAATCCCACTAAACTCCTCCCCCTCTCGAGCTGGTTAGACCCTACAGACACCCTTTAATGAGGTTGCTATCTGTGCCCCCTCGGACCTCCTTTGATGAGGTGACTGTACTGCCCCTCTCCCCACAAAATGTTTCTAGTTTCGCTCAAATAACATCATTGCTCCCTTGCGGCTTGTGTAAAAGATCGAAGATGGAAAATGTTAGAATGTAATTGCAAAAATCTTTTTTACCTAATTTCTTGGAAATGCATTGCTGAAATAAATGTGTTAGATTTTAAAACCCTGTTCATACCGAGGAAGGAAACATGAATACATACAGGGTGTACCAAAAGTCCGTCCCACCCCTGCTAACTTTTGAACGAATTGAGCTAGGGTAATGAAACTTTGGGAATGTTCCTATCTCAAAGGGGACTATCTTTTTTTTTTGGGGGGGGGGGGGTCAAAATTTTGATCCCCCCTCAGGGGGGCGCGGGGGGCCCCCAACTTTTTTTTCAAATAGCAACCCCTATCTTGTGATACCTCATTCGAAAGAGCATTAAAAACTAAGAATTTTGGCGCAAACCGCAGATCAATATCTTAATTTTTGACCGAGCTATGATAGGTCAAAGGTCAAATTTGACCTATTTTCAAAAAATCATAACTCCGGTTCAAATTATCATAAAGAAAAAAATAAAACGGGAAAATTTACCAAATTGTGTCCACTTTTAGGTAAAAATTGCAGAAATCACTTCGATTTAATTTTAAGGGGGGGGGGGGGGTCGGACCCCTAAATATGTCAATTCAAAGGTCATTCAATTTTCCCGCAAAATAAGCCAATTTCCCCTAGATTTGCCTCCACATTATCTCAGTAAGGTCAAAATCAGTTCAACATAACGTTGGCAAGTCCCCAAATTTCGGAAAAAGTTAAAAAAAACGAAATTTAAACGGTCAAATTTAATCACCTTAAATTTCGTGTCAAATTTGGGGACTTGCCAACGTTATGTTGAACTGATTTTGACCTTACTGAGATAATGTGGAGGCAAATCTAGGGGAAATTGGCTTATTTTGCGGGAAAATTGAATGACCTTTGAATTGACATATTTAGGGGTCCGACCCCCCCCCCCCCTTAAAATTAAATCGAAGTGATTTCTGCAATTTTTACCTAAAAGTGGACACAATTTGGTAAATTTTCCCGTTTTATTTTTTTCTTTATGATAATTTGAACCGGAGTTATGATTTTTTGAAAATAGGTCAAATTTGACCTTTGACCTATCATAGCTCGGTCAAAAATTAAGATATTGATCTGCGGTTTGCGCCAAAATTCTTAGTTTTTAATGCTCTTTCGAATGAGGTATCACAAGATAGGGGTTGCCATTTGAAAAAAAAGTTGGGGCCCCCCGCGCCCCCCTGAGGGGGGATCAAAATTTTGACCCCCCCCCCCCCAAAAAAAAAAAGATAGTCCCCTTTGAGATAGGAACATTCCCAAAGTTTCATTACCCTAGCTCAATTCGTTCAAAAGTTAGCAGGGGTGGGGCGGACTTTTGGTACACCCTGTATAACTGAACATTGACAAATCGTATACTCAGCTTCATTTGCACATAATTATTATGACCCCACTTCCTTATTTTCTCAGAAATAAGCGCTTGTAGGATAAGAGCGCAGATTGTTTGAAAAAATGCATCACTAAAACATCAATAAAAACTTTATCCGAATGTTTAGACATTCTTCTTGAGCTTTAATTGGTGCGTTTAGTCACTAATTAAATGTGGTCATATCATTGAAATTTCATTACCATTCCTAACAAATCCAACAACATTTCGTTCCCCCTCTGGACAACTACAGCAGCCCACTCGCACAATCCGTGATCCGTAACTGCATAGTTTTGTAACTGCCAACTAGTTCATGTCCGGGTTAGCAGCATTGTCAAATTAAGTGTAAAAATTTCAAAACTACCCACAAATTGCACTTAAAAATTGTTTTTGTTGCCGTGGACGGCAACCTTGCAAGTAAACTGCATTTCTGCACTCTTGCCTGTTCTGTTTAGTCTTCGTTTGTTTACAACAACTGATACACACATCCATACTAGGTAAGTAATAAACTAATTGATTTATTTTTTTTCTTTTTTATTAATTAATTTACAAGCCTGCTTCGTAGATGATATTTCTTCCTTCCTTCGTTGTTTTCTTTTAAATTTGAGCTCGTATATTTTTATAGGCTTCCAGATCAGACCTTGACCCTAAAGCACCCCACATACTTGAAACCTAGTGACCACTCCCAAAACTTTTTGGTGCGGACATGACACTAGGCAGGGTAGGTACATAATGAAGGACCAGAAAATAGGATTCTTTATCGACTTTTCACGTAGAATATGATGAACGCATTAAGAATTTCCTAATTCAAATCATAAATTAGAAATTAGTGGTTTCTGTCTACGTCCCTTCACTTTTTACGCTCATAAACAAACAAAAATCTACTCAACTAAAATCGGGCGCATGCACAAAGATGATATATGTATGTTTCACAATGGAGTAATATTCTTGTGAGTATAAACTTTTTTTTTTGCCAAGATTAAAGGTACCTACTCGTATCAGAAAGTCTCCTTATGTTCCTGATGTACAGGTTGCTTTCAATGCCTAAATAGACCATGTTGCTAATTGTTTCTTTTTTTCACGAGCGGGAAGTTTGAATTTGCTGTTTATAATATGAAATGCCCTCCTTTACCTCTCACTCTCACTTGGATGTATTTTTGCTAACAGGGACCATAGACGGTTCGGAAAGAAGGAGTGCGCTTTTTAGTTGAGGGCCGTAACAATGTATGGGAATTATAATGCGTCAGTGGCGTCGGCGATAACGACATGAGCGTGGGCTCGACGAGAATATCGGTGGTGAGACCCTTTAACTCATGAGCCCTGTCGGCAGCGCTCTTTTGCCATCATCAAGGCTCATGAGTTAGCATATTTCGGCGCTTACTTCCTTTGAATTTAATGTCAAATCCCACTATTCTATTTTCCCAAAAAGAAACACGCCCACTTTTACATTGTTTCTTTTGTAGTTTAAACGAAAACACCTCGCGTTCCCCTCACGTTTCTAGTTCCTTCCAGCATATCACTTATGGATCAATTTTGACATTTCCCAGTAGGGTCAACGTGCTCTGACGTTTTAACGAAAGAGTATGTAATGTGGTCTTTAATTTCTTAGTCTGACTAAACTGCCTTGCTAAGGAAGAACGCCGTATGAACACTCGAGAGTTGCCAAATTTTCTTCGATTAAATTTTTATTTCAGAGGAAAATTGTGAACATTTTTCCTTGAAATTTTCAGGGACTTCAGTCAAAATTGCGAACAAAATTATCTGAAAAATTGGAAGGAAAATATTTATAAGTTTACCAGGAAATTTGTGTTTTACCAAAGGCAATTTGGCAACGCCTAAAGGTTCATACGCCATTTTTTCTTAGCACGGCAGTATTAGTGGTCCATTCTTTTTCTATGCGGACATGACAGTTCCGAATAATTCGCGACTAGGTCTTTGACTGCTTTTACTTAGCGCAGAGGTTGACTGCATGCTTGAATGCATGGGAGAATACGCACGATGATTGTGAGTAAACTTTAATTACAGGGTCGGTGATCAGTGATGTAGCAGTACACATCTTAATTACCCAGAAGCCCTGGAACGTGCAGTTGAGAACGGTGCGCGGGTCAATCTTGCCAACCTTCAAAATCGACTAATTGCTTATCCTCACGCTGCCATGTTCCACCGTTAACTTGATATTTATGAACAGAAAAAGGCATTTTTTGCGGGTTGACTGGCCTCAGAATTTTCGATACCGAAAACTCTGGTTCATCCGTAGTTAATTTAACGCACTCTGATAAATACAAATCGGATACATTATCACAAGAAATCCGTTATCTTGGAATTTTAGTTGTGATCATTTTATCGATATTCGTAAAGAAAAAAAGCTAAAACCGACAATACCTGCAAAATATCACATTTTGACTTCGTTTGGAATATTATTATTACCATCATAATATAGTAGTAGAATGGTGATTTTTCTTTGCTGACCGCAAAAAAAGAAAGTGATATTACAAAATGTTGCAAGCGTGCGGTAATATATGTATAATCCGTCAAGGAGTTTCCTATTTCCGTAAACGGTCAGCTTTAATCATTACTCTCAAACGCATCAATGGTTCAACGGGACAAAACCAGTCCATATAAAACGGGAAAAACAAGTGTGTTCAACGTATCTGGGAGCTGGTGGTGCAGATCGCTAAATGTTGAAGCGTGCAAAAGAAACAATACGTATGTACTTAAAACAATTTAAAAGGCAAAGTTTCGAGCATGAAATTTTTCTCTCGCCCTTCCAGTCCAATTTTATACACGGAAATGGAGAATTTGCACATAAAAATTGTATTGCTTCATCTGAGAGTGCTTAATGAAATGAGTTCGCAGTATTCAGGGCCGGATTAAGGGGGTGGCCATACGGGCCGCGGCCCATGGCGGCAAAATGTAGAGAGCGGCAAATTTTGCAATCTTTTTGAATGTAGGTATCAAAGAGAGAGAGAGAGGGGGAGAGGGGAGAGAGAGAGAGAGAGAGAGAGAGAGATCGGATTTAGAAAATAAATTACAAACCAGAAAAGGCGACAAAATCTCTCATTTCCTGAGAGTGAAAGTATTGTAATTTCTAATTTTGTCGTATTTCGGTGATACAAGAGACAACACCTTTAATTAGTCGAGTTAAGAGAGATACCAAACACGCAATTTGACCTGGAAGTCCTGGAACGGAGCGGTGCGGCGGTCGCGTCGGCATGAAACGCATAGCGCCTACAAGACTGCATGAATACTTTGACGCATTACGTCAAACACACTGCGGTCAGCAGCAGTCGGCCTGAAACGCATAGCACCTACAAGACTGCATGAATACTTCACGCATTGCGCCAACACAGTACGGTCGGGCCGCGGCGGAAGTTAAAATTATTAACCGCATTTATGTTTGTTCTTTCATAATTTTTTCGTTCGTTTTTTATAAATGGAAGGCCTTGTCCAAACAGGGATAGATCTACGGAACTGAACTTTTGTTAGTGTTGACAGGGCTTTCACAAAAAATGTGCCCAATACGAGTAAACGCGTCGTATACACCCCTCCTCCACCGGCACGCTCACTTGATGGTTTTTATAGATCGTATTCAACAGATCACACAGGTGAGATTATATTGATATCGATTGGTTCAATATGTAACCACAGCCTCAAAAGTCAATTTAGAAATCTGAGGTAACGGGTCTTTTGTGATCGAATTTTTATTCTCTCGAGTACCAAATGGCAATGAAAAGTGAAATTGTTAGGAATTTTATCATTTTCAGCGTTTCCGAATTAAATCCTAAAATTTTTGTTTGAGGTTATGTTCTATTGTTTTGAACCAAACGACACATTGAACCACTGTCGAATACGATCTATTGATGTTTCAAAACAAATGAGAAGGGGACGGAAAAATACAGGCGGCCCATGGGCGGCAAGTAGGTAAATCCGGCCCTGGCAGTATTTCTCATAATTTTTTTCTGATATGGAAAATTTAAGGAAAATAGATTTAACAGTGAGAAAATGTGCCGCCCCATGACGTCATCGGGCGGCATTTTCCATTTGAACACATGTATTTTGGCAGATTAGGTTATTTTGTCATATTTCCTCCAATAATTGTCCAATTTAGAAACCAAGGATATCGTCGTACTCAGTTTTCCTAGCAGTATCATTTTAAAGATGAAATTTACAAAATTTCAGACATCTGCCAATTCTCTATTGATGTATCCTGAGTAATTTCTCAAAATATATAGCTTGATTTTCGCAACTTTATTGCCACCACTAGTGAATTAGATCTATCAAAAAGAATGTTTTGCTCGGTTAGCTCGCGGCAAATCAATTTGGTTATCAAAACATATTTCACACTTCTCTCGATAAAACCATCTCGAGGGGTTTCCCTCACATTCAACACTCCGGAGCCAGTTTTAAACGGTTGCATATCACATATCGACGGTGAAACTGCCAGACCACGTATCTCGGTTTCCGCCGTCCTAAACTTCCTGTCAGACTTCATTTTTTAGATGGAAAACAACTCAACGTCAAGTCTTGAAAACTTCCGTGATTTTTCTTCTTTGAGTAACGAAAAAGCTGTAAAAACTTCAATGAATGATATTGGTTTATTTTCCTTTACAAAAATAAAATGGGAGGAGAGACTTTTAAACACCGCAAACGAGATGCGTGGTATGATGGTTTTACCGTCGATATGTCGCACAACAAATTTTCAATGCATGCTCCTCCATCCTTCACTGACTGAATACTTCTTCACTCCCAGAAAATTTCACTTTAAAATTGTGAATTATTTCAAATGTCTCAACATATCCGATTTTAGTGAGTGTTAATATCTATTACATTTTTTAGTGCTATAATCTGCCTGATCTCCATCTTTTTCACACTCTAACACACGCGAAAATAAAACCAGTGGATTCAATTATGCGGAAACTTGAAAAAATTAATTTAGAAAAGTGAATATTTTTGCAAAAAATTTGCTCGTGATGTTAATTTTGCATAATGAGAATATTATAAACATGCATTTTACTTATGGAATCTCATTTTAGGAGAATAATATTTCACACAACTGTCCTCTGTAATTCAGATGTATGCAAAATTTCTTGAAGTCTTAAGTCATTAAAAGGGCCGTGGACACCAAACCTCGAAATCTTTTCTCTTGGGTACAAGTGCAATATGTGGGTAGATGTCCTGACGTTATTGGGAATGATCCTTTATCATATACCTACGATTTGATTTCAATACAGGAACAATACGTGTTTAAAGAAAAAAATTTCAAAAGGAAAAATCTTAAAAATTGCGCCGCAACAACAATTTGCAAGGGCGTTTTTAACAGACGCACCACAAGCACTGCCCCCCCCCCCCAAAAAAAAAAAAAAAAATTGAAGCTAGAGTTATAATTGAACTGGTCACTAAAAGAAGTGAGCGACCACCAAAACTCAGTTTTTCAGGTTTTGAGAAAGTATGAAAAACTTGATTTCCCTCATAATCAATTGTATTTCCGTTAGAAAATATTAACCAATGTTATACACACCATAAGTTATTAGACCACGGTCAAAAGAGCAATCAGGGAAGCTGGGCAAGGATAGAGTTTTTGTAAAATTTTGACGGATACGCTTTTCTGTCACAAAACTGTTCGGTGCTGTTATTTCTAGCTGTATTATGACAGCCAAACAGAATGCTAGTTTGATGACGATTTTAAAAATCATAGTTTTCGTCCTTACTCATGGTTTTTATCATTAGGAAGCAACCTGAGCTGGGAGAGGCTGCTCCAAGAGTGAGCCCTATTACCGCTCAGGCAGATCTTCAATTGAGCGTATATCTGTCAAACGGAACTAAGCACCATGGAAAAGCTTTGCGAATATAGGACGGAATGAGCCCGACCCGGTTTCGCCGCCAATCCAAGTCCCCTCTACCTTCCTCACCCTATGGCGCTTAGTTCCGTTTGACAGAAATACGTCCAATTGTTAAAAAAAAATCCGATAAAAGAGCAATTTTGGGAAAGTTGCTCAATAGTAGGATGCGTCCGACCTCGAAGAATAGTATTTCGTAAAGAACTCAAATTCTGAAAAATTGACGGTCGTGCGCCCTTTCTTCAAATGACCCGTTCATCTATTGGACGCAGTTATGCTAAAAGGAACTATGTTGCCCGCAAATCCTATGCACATAGTTCCTTTTAGCATAAATACATCCTATTATCCTATTTGTTTATTATAAATCTTGCAGACTTATACGGAGTAGAGACATTTCATGTCAAAACAGTCACGTTAAAATTTAACATAATTTACCGTGATCAAGATTATTAGACAAGGCATAATACAAAAATCCAGAAATAGAGAACAACATTGCAGCACTAATGAAACACGCAGTATGAACATTCGAGAGTTGCCAAATTTCCCAGTAAAAATACAAATTTTCCAGGGAAGTTGCCTTTTCATAATATTCCTGGAAATTTGCAGGAAGTAAAGATCGAAATGCGAAAATAATTGTCCGATAAAGAAGAGAACAATTTAATATTCCACCAATAAATTTGCTCTCTATTGAAAGCAATCTGACAACGTCTGGCTCATACGACGTTCTTCCTTAGCGCGGTTGTATTATTGCAGTGCACTTACAGAGGGTATTTTTTGGGCTCCTACTAACATGGACATACCAGACAACGAACGACAGAAAAGAGGCTGCCGAGTAAGATACTTGATTGGGTTCCTCCTGGGAGGAGACGAAGAGGACTCCCGCTGAAAGGTTAGCGACACAGGGGGTTTTGGAGGAAATGGCGGAGAGGCAATCCTCCGAAGGCTTCGGGAAGGGTGCTTTGGCGGCTGAGTGTCATCTAACGCCAAAGAGTGCTATTAAAGCGACTATTATGGATGTAAATGGGCTGCCTCAAAAATTAATGGCAAATTAGTAATGTGCGGGGCCTCCCTGTCTCTCTCGAAAGGTTTTTGCATTTTCTGGATTAAAGGTCATTGAGCGCCACCGCCGGGGATCCCGTGAACTTTCCATCGCAAAACTGTATGCTATGTCGGTGGTACCGAAAATGTCACTTGCTACAAAAAACACTGAGTCATCCTCGTCTGATTATTGTAATGAAGAAATAACTCACGCGGTGAATTTAAAATCCAGCCCGGAGCGGAATGCGATAAAATGTCTGACGTAAGTTCTATTTTTAAGTGGAGTTTCCATTTGTAGCAGTAGATTCTGAGCGGTTTAAACGGAGAGAAGCCGTCGAGTGAATAAATGCATTAATAACGGAGGAGGAAAACGTTAAGAAATGTTACGATCACTCATGAAAATGAGTTATAATAACAGTCCTGAGATCTGTATGTTGCGGAAAAATGACTTGCCGAAATTTGAATACTTCCAGGTTGCCAATTTGAGCTCTTTGTAATATTTGTCAAGCATTTTTGGCTCAAATGGACGTATTTCTATCAAACGGAACTATGTGCATTATGACGTGAGCCCTGTTATGCACATATTCTTATGGGTCTCAGGGCTCATGCCTTAATGCACATGGCTCCGTTTGATAGAAATACGTCCAAATGTAGTTCAACCGTCCTTCGAGCGTGTGCCTGTGACATGCCTACGTTAGATGCATAGAGCGGTTAGAGCAGCAGCTTACGCAATGCCGATGCGCCTTAAAGTTTTGATCTAGTGCAGAACTAAGATGAGTCCTAAAGTACATTCCTATTCTGAGCTCTGGAAGACCATAATGTAGGCCCTAAGTTCATTTGGATGCCATCAGAATTGGTTTTAAGATTTCTTTTTGTTGTGCACTACTTTTGAATACCAGTAACTATTTTTGAGGAAGGTACCTACAGAATGATGGAAAATTTACCCCTCAGTAGACGTTCAAGCATATTGCACTGGGATTTGAATAGGAATCCTTACTGGTAGTATGCAGTTTTTACAGAGGGCGCGCGAGGATCGAAGTCATTTAGAGAAGCGTTAATTTAAACGTTGAGTATTTTTGCGAGGCTTTTCATTATTTTGTAGGGGTTTTAATGTTTAGCGCCAAGACAAAAATAAAAAATAAATTAAATAAAATATTAATAAAGAGGAAAGTAGTCGTTTTTTTGGAAAACTGGTCTCATGTATTCGTGACAGTTTTTGAAAGTTTGTTGGGTGGGAAGCCTTAGTTGGTGTTACATGATTCTCTAAGAGTGCCTGGCCGAAAATTGTGAGACAGTAGGTATGAGGGGTGAAGGCGTGAAAAATTGCAGATCTAACTTTAAATTAATAAATAATTTTTCATAAGGATATGACTCCACTGAAACGTTTGAAAATGTCGGCCCTGCAGGTACTTCAACTTTGCGAGAAAGAACTGAGGAGCCTCGATTACATTATGTTGGGTGCGGAAAGAAAATTTTCCAAGATGAAAATTCTTGGGAATTTTCCCTAGTTGGCCATAAGTATAAAACTAAATTTTTCATGGCAATTTGAAACAAAAATTGGCCTACACCCTCATGGAGCAAAATTAATTCAGTAATAAAGGTACGAATCGCGACGTTAGCCTGCGTCACACTATCAAAATACTCCATCAAAATGTCAAGGTCAAGTGCTGTGATTGGTCCAAGTCATCGAATAACCAATCACAACCTTGATATTTTGATGGCTAGCTTGGATGTTGTGACACTGGCTGTCGCCAACCGATGCATCGCGCTCTATCAGATCAGTGGCGTAACGGACTTCCGCTGGGTCCCCCCGCAAAATTTTTTCTAGCCCGCCCCCCCATGTAGATAAAATTCCAAAATTATTCCTCCCCCCTCCCGCCCCTTCCCATTTTTTGGCCCGAGACATCTCAAATCACGGACTTGGACTTGGAATGCCTCACCCCTCACCGTCCCGGATTCCTTACCCGATTAAATGGGGCCCCTAAAGGATCAAGGATCTAAAGGGTGGCGGGGGCCCAGCCCAGGCCCAAGGATCTACAGAGGGGCGTAGGCCCAAGAATCAAAGGTCCCCCAAGAGCCTTGGGGCTCTTTAGATTCTTGGATCTCCCAAAGCCCGAATTACGAAAAGGGACAAAAAAAGAAAAAATGTTTAGTAAAATACTGAGTGGACATTGGAAGGCAGGGGCCCTCCAGCAAACAAAAAATTAGGAACAGTCCGAAAGAAGTATAAAATACCCCGAGCTAACAATAAAAATTAGAGGAAGAAGCCCCATCTCGGTAAGTAAAGGCCCAAAGTCTAAACCAAAGCTAAGCATCAAAAAGAGAGAGAGAAAAAAAAATTCCGGCGGCCGAGGGCCCCCTAGGCGCCTGGGCCCCCCTGCATAGCAGAGTCTGCGGGGGTGCCAGTTACGCCACTGTATCAGATCGTCAACATATACAGCCGTGCTAAGGAAAAACGTCGTATGAGCTTTTGGACGTCACCTTCACTCCGATAAAATGTCAATTTTTCAGACGGGAATAAATATTTTCTCTTGCTAATGTCAAATAATTTAAAACCTCGATAGACATTTCAACTTCCGATCAAAGTGGACTGTTTGATGCCTGTTGGCCATCACGCAAAATCCCTCTTTGATCGAAATTGGGCGAACCGTCTAATTTTGATTAAAATGGAGTGCCACCATCCATCATTTCTTGCCGTTTGAAAATAATGCGAAATGATGAATTTAGGACGGATGACTCCGGGCGCTTTGGTGGGCATTGTTTCCCGAATTTGATTGTCTATTGAGGCTTTTCGATCCGATGGTGAATAGAATGGGTCACTAAACCTTGTTTATTTTATTGAATATTCTGAAAGTACAATGTGAGTTGATAACGTGGTGATTTTTCCGCATGCTTATGGAGCCGAAATCGCGGAGAAACCCGCTTTTGAAAAATCTAAAAACTGCAAGACATTTCAAACGCACCCGAATGGCAGGAAACTGACGGTGTTGACGCACTGCGGTAGTCATATCGCAATCTTCTCTCATTTTCCTCTGATGTTTGTTAAAATAAAACGTGTTTCAATGTGGAATTGTTGCTCGTTTATTACAGCTAACACATGAATGAGATTCAAGTCTTGAATTCAAAAGATATAATTTCAACTTTAGTATTGTTTTCAAAAACGAAGAGTAGATAGACATTTGACGGAAGTCGTGGAAACCCGTGCTCGCTTCTGATTGGTGCCGGATGACATCATTCGGCGCTGCGCGAAACCGGGGCGTTTTTTTGCGTATGAGTTGAGCGATTTGAACTGCGCATTTCTCGGTTATTGAGTTACATGTTCGCGTTTTTAATGTGCGTATCGTGTTCTACGCGTCATTTTCCTTCAGAAAACTGAATTCGCAGGTCATAATTCGTTCATGGTTTAGTGACCCATTCTCCGAAAAATTCAAAGTAAAAGTTCACAGATTCTCCTCAAATTCATAGTTTATTAAAGGAAATTTGACCAAAGCACTTGCGGCAATCTTCCTCAGTACAGCAGAGAGTTCTACCGTGCTAAGAAAAAAAGCCATATGAACATTCAAAAGTTGCCAAATTTCCTCTTACATGTCGATTATTTTTTAAGAAAGTTATGAAAATTTTTCCTTGGAGACTATTAGGTCATCTGACTATTTAGGTGAAAATAAGTGGAAAATTCTCTGAAAATTGGGAGAAAACATTTAAAAATTTTCCCGAATGTTCGTGCTCTGTCACTGGAGAGGTGACGTCTGAAGGCTCATACGGCGTTTTGCCTTTGGCACACCAGTATTGGACCCCTCTGCCGTGATAGCGAAGAGAGCCGTAAGTGCAAAAATGAAGTTTTGAGAAAACGAGCTTAGAAGCTTCTGACAAGAACATTTTATTGAAAGAAGCCTCCGTTTTTTGTCAAATTGCCACTAATCGTCCGGAAGACTCCTAGAAATCGTATGGATGATTAAAAATCGACTGATTTTATTTCCATTACATAAAAGGGTATTTTTCATTCTCATGCTAGGTTATTATTAGGCAAGACAGCCGTAAGTGCTATCTTCTGCATGCTTTCGTGGTTGCGTTTTGGACGCACAACAAACACATTTTCAGGTTAGAAATTGGCAGAAGAGGGCGGCATTTTACTGGAAAGCACTGTTCTCATTGGCTCTCATGCATCTACGGCTGTCTTGAAAAAAAACTGTGTCATTTTTTGTGCACTTACGGCTTTTATGTACGTCTCGTTTTCATTCAATTAGGATGAATTTTGCTGTTTTAGCTGTCTCAGTAATTTCATCTAAAAGAGTTTAGACGAATTTTGAAGAAAACTCGATTTCGAAAATTTTGCACTTACGGCTCTCTTCGCTATCACGGCAGCCCTGTTGCCACATAACAAGGCGGCGATAATCGGAACATCGCGATGAGTCATCGAAGCGGTTCGGACGGGGTGTTTTTCGGGCCGTTGGAGGAATCGGTGACACGACCGTTGACTCAAAAGCGGCGCTAGAGGTGGAGGAAAGCCGGTCGCCTTGAAAGAGCGCCGCGACCTTGAGCGGTTTTCTCCGGTTTCCTTCTTGGCTCCGGTCTGCCGCTAAACTCCACCGCAGAGCTCGCGCCAACTTCAGTTTGTCCTTAGGTCTGGCGTCCTCAAGTAGTGTCAGGATCGCAAAGACTTCGAAATACTAAGGTTAGTCCGGTTCATGCCCTCTGTGTTAACTTTGTGTTTATGTTTGTGTTGTGGTCCATCGTCGTCGTGAAGTAACATGTGTTGTACGTGTTTTCACCACGAAGGGTTTGCACTTAATTAGTTTCTGAATTCAGTAGCTTATCTGTCATTGTTCGCGATCAGGTTGTTCCCTTGCAATTCTTGTTTTTTATTTATTTCAGTTTACATTTCATTTATTAATTTAATGTCATTACGACCAATTTAATCTATAGGAGAGAGCAAGTCCAACTTTTTCAATGTTTTTTTTGTTCTTGGTATTTTTAAGGATGCCTCCACACGGTCTGAGAATTGTTTTTCCAATTCATTGTAAAAAGTATAACAAATTACAAAAGGGAGAACCGCACAAGCATAACACCCCCCTAGAAATCACGCTCTGAGAATAAAATGTATTTCTCATTATGTTGGGAACGAGCCCTCTAGCTTTTTATTTTATTTATTTATTTATTTTTTTAATCTGCATTTAAAGATTTTACCTTCATGTTTCACTTAAATGATGGAGAGGTAAAAGTTTCAAAACTCATTTTAAAGCTACTTTTTTACCCAAGAAGATCCGTTTTCATCCATTCTCTCAAAAAAATCCGCATCAGTCAAACGTTTCAAGTTAGGCTGAAAGGGTATTACTAAACATTTTCCAACCGGAAGTATTCTTTCAAAACTTTCCAACATGTTTTTAGTCAGCCTTTTTTGCTAGAAAATCAGTTTTTTGCCTCTCGTGCAAAATTTGCTTCCGTGGACCACCTGCAGAAACTGCTTCAATATTGTGAAACTGACAACAATTTAACTATTGATCAATACATTGGTCACATCCGTGCGCAGTCAAGTTCGAGGTTATTGGAAAAAAAACCTCCTCGAAAAAGAAAACATGCTACCCCCTGCCCCCACCCTTCCTTTGCGGATATCTTCGAAGACCTTATTGATTTTATCAATTGCGTGTTCGTCAAGTGCAACGTAACGATGGACGTTGCGACAGTGAACTTCGGTCACGGTTTGGATGTTACCAGCTTCTGTAGTACAGTAATTACGGTTTTCTCTTTTTTATTACGCAATGCTTCCCACTACGACTGAAATCGACCACGAGGATCACCGCGCAAGTCAAATTCAGTCGCTAAAGACCTGATCTAATAAAAAATAAATATATAAATAAATAAATCTAAATAGATAAATAATTCTAACCTCTAAATAGATAAATATATGCAAATGGTCGCTCAAATTATTCTATTTATATTTAAATTGTCAAAAAAATGTGTCCGAAATGTTTCAAATGTCCATTTTACAATAATGGAAAGCTTATTAAACCATGAGTATGGTTAAATTGGCATTTTTTTTATAGTAAAATCTACATTGAAACATGTTGGACACTTTATTTACTACAAAATTGTTAAATCAGCAATTTCATTTTTTCCGTGAGAGATATGCGAGAAGGAAGTGAGAAAAAATAAAAAGAAGGTGAAAAAGGGACCAAAAGAAGGGGGGGGGGAATTGAAACAAAACAAAATAAAATCAAACAGAGAGGCTCCACCCGACACAATGGCTAATAAGTGTCATTAGCGGGTGTTTTATTTTCGTTTTTTGTTGTTTTTTTTGTTGTTACCTTTTTGTCGGTAAGCTTTGTATGAACCTTTATACTAAAACGAAAATAAAGTGAATTCAAAATGTTTGTACAACTATAACCAAACTAACGGTTTCAAGACGTGCAGTAGCCTAAATACTTTGATGTAGGTGTTACATTGGATTTATCCTGTTTTCTTCCATCAATTTCTTCTTACTGGACACATCATAAACTACTTAATCTTGGATTTGGGGCGCTCCTCTTGATCGGGCGGGGGGGTTATGCCTTCATTAATGAAGTTTGTTGTTCATTCTGTGTCATGTGAGGTGTCATTTCCTATGTAATTTTGGTTGTAGATTACATAAATGAACTCGACAAAGCCCTCTGATCAAAGGGGGCGCTCCAAATCAAAGATGGCGGCCAAATTTGAAAGGCAGGAGGTTGCATTTTTTTAAATATTCACCGAAGAAAGAAGGCAAGCGCGAGGGGTCTCCATTTCTTTGTAAATTTAGTCGTAAACTTCATTAATGAAGGCATAACCCCCCCGCCCGATCAAGAGGAGCGCCCCAAATCCAAGATTAAGTAGATTATGATGTGTCCAGTAAGAAGAAATTGATGGAAGAAAACAGGATAAATCATGTGTGCAGGGATTGCTAAAGAGCGGAGAACACGCACGAGAATTGGAAGAGATTCAATTTTTTTGACTCACCCTAAATTGCAACCTGGCCCACCGCGGAGTTAAAATAGTTGCATGTTGGGTTCGAACCCAACTTAACTCATTTTTTTATGCTCTGCGCATTATTCAGATGCTGGGTTTATCTCTCGGAAAGGCATCCTAGTTGATTTATATCGCGCTATTTTGTTTGTAATGTGTTTGCTCTGTTAACTGAGGAGCCTAGAGGAAGTTAGGTATACGGGATATTCTCGGATGATTCCAATTCCAAAACGGGTAATGGAAAATGACGAAATGAATTTTTAACAGAAAATCGTGTTACGGATATAATTTCTGGATGGAGAGAAAGACTGGGATAGGTAATACTTGTTCCGCTTCGCTTGGATATAAAATATGAAATATTCCTTATCGGAAATTGTGGTCCAATTGTTCGTTTAAAAATGTAGGTACTTTAATTTTTTTATTTTTTTTTGCTGAATTGTATTTTTTTAAACTCTCTCGGTGGTTCTCATTGGGCTGGCTGTGACACAAATTGCTGAGGGTTGGACTGCGGAGCGGCTACGGGGTGGATCGCATAGTAATTCATAAAATGTTGAATAGTTCGAAAAGTGTTACATTCCCGAGCAAATTTTAAATTGTATCACACATTTCAGCGGTTTTATGTGATTTAAAAGTCCTTCGTGCGCGCGGTTATACCGGTTCGGCTCGAAAATTATCGCTGTATTTGTGCGAATTTTCATTGAACTCCCTCAAAGATGCCCACTGCTCAGAATCAAGGTGCAGTGACTAGCCTGACTATAAAGCAACTGTCATAGTTGACCGAGCACTTATAATTGGTGGTAGGACTGGTAGGTCTGACAAAGAAGTCATGATAGAAATCTGAAGGCTGGGCAGCCAGTCACTTCTCAGTTGCACTGCTGCCCAGTCGTGAGAGCCCCCAATCTGCTCCTTTGCGTTGCCAAAATGAATATGAGACAAACAATTGGACTGCATTTTGCAATTTGGACCTATACCTAAATTCTGGCTCATCCGAAAAAACACTTGTGCGCATAGGGAGACTAATGGCACATACGTTGTTTTTAAACCGGGCCGGAATTTATAGGTCCAAATTGCAAAATACAGTCCAATTTGTATCTCAAGGAGTAGAACTCGAAGGCATTCATAATGAGTCTTCCTATTTTAAAGGAGCCAAGTTGTCTCGGAACGAGTTCATGGATCTGATCTTGAGTCAGAACTATCAGAAGTCGATAGGTATAGAAAAACTGCACCGTTACAGGGCGCTCATCTTTTAATACCAAAAACTTCACATTTTAATAGATTTTACCTGAGTAAGCAGAAATCGACGGTGAAACCACCCTGCCATGCTTCGGAAAAACGCAGTGTGAGCTTTCAGGCGTTACCATATTTTCTTTGATAAACAACAAATTTACTGCAAAAATTCTGAATATTTTTCTTCCAATTTTTCAGACAATTTTATTCCGAATTTAATCTAAAATATCGGAAAATGTTCAGGACAAATACGCATTACTTTCTTCAAACATGCATGTTTTATTCGGGAAAATTTGGCAACTCTCGAATGTTCATACGGCGTTCTTCCTTAGCACGGCAGTGCCGGACCACGTTTCTCGTTGCGGTGTTTAAAAATCTCTGCTCCGATTTTATTTTTGTAAAGGTATACAAACTAATATCATTCCTTGAAGTTTTCAAAAATTTTTCGTCACTCAAAGAAGAAAAATCATGAAAGTTTTCAAAAATTGACGTTGAGTAGTTTTTCATCTAAAATGTAAAGTATGACAGGAAGTCTCCCACGTTGCAAACCGAGATACGTGGTCTGGTAGTTTATCGTCGAAATGCATTTCATGAAGCAACTTCCTCCCATGATTCCTGTTTTTAAATGGAAAACCAAACTTCCAAACCAATGCTTTCAATGCGTAGTTTTTTGGTGAACAATAAAATATGAGAAGGAATCAGGCAATATCTGATTAAGTAAGGCTGATTTTGGTTAAATTGCCTAGTTTATCATCTTTTATGGGCTTATCATTTCTGAAACACTCATTTTTTGTTTGCGATATCCGTAGGGACATTTAAGGTAGATTTTTATAACACCGGATAGTAATCTGAAGAAAAAACCGCTGTATTTAAATTTTTCGGATTATACCTAACCAGATTTTTCATTGCTGCAAAGCGCTCGTCTGCGATGGACCATATAGCAACCTCAGGCAATGAAACCTCCCAGTCTAAGAATAGACTGATTTTCTGGAAACATCATAGTTTTGCATCGAAGTTCCATGATTCTTTTGCAGATAGACCTCTAGGTATAACCTCGTCGGGTGGTTTTGCTTGGTTTTGTACGGTAAAATGCGTCTGAGGGTTTCCTGCAATCGAAATTTTTCGCATTTAGGTAACCAGTCAATTGATTAAAGTACGTATCATATTGCGACAATCCAAGATCGATTTGTCAAATAACGCTATAAACTGACGTAGCTATTAATCAGTCTATAACTCAGAGTTGTTTTGTTTTTTGTTTTTAATTTATACTACTTGGCATCCCCGAGTAATCATGAGTCGCTTTGTCTCATGATTTCGTGTAAGGCCACGCGAATGCTCTATTTAGCCGCGCACGAGCTGCGTGTGCCACTGCTGAGTAACGCGCATGCGCGGAACTTTGACAGGGAAACAAAATTTCCAGCCGGTAGTGACTGGTTGACCTTAGTACCTGGACTCGCATGAAACCGGAACCTAGGATCTGATCGAACCAGGAGACTCAACGCCAACACCTCGCAATTTACACCTTTGACCAATTGGACGGATTTCTGCCAAACAGAACCATGTGCATTCCGACGCGAGCCCTGTTATGCATATATTCTTATGTGTCTCGGGACTCACGTCTTAATCCACATAGTTCCGTTTGGCAGAAATACGTCAAATTCATATTGAACATTGAAGGAGGTCAAATCAAGAGATGACACATTTTAAAACATGTAAGCATGAACTAAAAGTTCTCACGGGCGTGCGAGAAGTTATGAGAATACGTAACCGGTCATTTAAGTTAGGTTTAAGGTGGATCTTCCATACGTCGGAGAAATACTTGATAGTCAATCAATAAATTAAACTCTCTGGATTGTAGGACATGTTTTAAAATTTTTCGAGAATCACGTCACGCTGTTAAACGTCAGGCATTTGTACACAAAATTTGGCTAAGAAACACTTTGAAATAACTCCGAAAACACGTCTCGATCGAATGTTCCGAATCATTTTATCATGTGATATTCTATCGAGACATACTTTTAAACTATTTCGGAATTCCTCTGGGTCAAATTGGGATCTGACGCACTGCAACTTAATTGATGCAATATTCGGAAATTTATACACATGAATTTGAATGGCATATATTTTCGTGATCTACGACCCGTGATTGGTGCTCTTCACAAGGTCTCGGGTCTGGGTCCGACATCATGGGAGAATGCAATAGTGTATTTTCTTCGGAAAATACACTAACATGCGCTCTTGGTATTATTCAAGTTGCAGGCAAGTATATTGAAATAATGTTACGTAATGTTACGAGTTTTTCCAGAATTTTCCATTAATTTATTTACATACTGCAAATAAAATAAATTGAAAGTTTGATGGTTTATACTCCTGATAAGTCATAAATGAATATTCATTTCAAGTCGGGTATTCCTGACTCCGCCTTGTAAACCGCACGTCAGGTGTCTGGAATGTGAGCCACGGGATTTACGTCGGAGCTAACTTACTCAACAGTCAACAATTGTTGAGTAATATTTCTATGGAAGGTAACTATGATGTTACTTATTTAAAAGCTCGAATTGAACAAATTGTAATCGCGGTACCGCAGCGATGATTGACTCATGCCAATTAAAGAAAAATGACTGAGTAGCTAAGAAAGCTTCATTTGTCTGTCGATCCCTTTTTACCGTCACCCAGCTTTCGTTCTTTGCGAGTTATAAGATGAGGAGAGTTAAGGAATAATAGACAAATCAGGATATAAGTTAAGCTACCACTAGACACGGTTTTTTGACACGGTTAAATTTACATTCAAAGGAATTCTGACAGGACTGACAAAAATCGTCATTACATCGAAAAAGAAAATTTCGTGAAATCGAGGGTACCTAACTCTATCAAGGTTTTACAAGTACTCATATTTCATTTATATCAAATTATTTAATCGATCTTGCCGTCATTTGGCTGAATAAAAACCAACAATACCATGTATTACATAACAGCCCAAGTCAGCTTCATCCTCAACTGCTTGGTAGCAGCAGTGTCCTGCTGGTCTTAAGAAAATATTATCATAAAAAAATAGATATTAAAAAATTATTTCGTTGAATACCCTGTATAGTTATTTTTTAATACACCGTATGATTTAAAAAAAAAAATCGTTTTGTGGTCGATTTTTCTAAGCCTTCGTTGAAGTCGCTTCGCAAAACGTGTCGAGTATAGTTTTATCAAAAAAGTTTTGGAGTTATTAATCCTTAGTTTCTGTAGTGCATGAAACTAATGGATGATTTGTATTTTAACCTTTCGTTTAAGTCTCTAAATGTATGTATTTCTGTAAAACGGAGCTATGTGCATTATGACGTGAGCCCTGTTCTGCATACATTTTTATAGGTCTTAGGGATCATGCCTTAATGCACATAGTTCCGTTTGTCAGAAAAACATCCAAATGTATGAAAAACGCTTAATGACGCAGTGAGGTTTGTTTTACTCAAAGATGACTCCCGCAAATTAACAACTATTTTCTCCTTTATATAATCGATTCAAGGCAGCTTGCCCCACTGAGAGTCGATAAAATTATATCCATTGTTTTACATGCATTTTAATAGGTGAACCCCCTCGGGCTTTTGCCCAGTTTGGGAGTTACCGGGGTAGGTGTGAAAAAATGGCTTCGGAGACCCGAGATGTATGCATGCATTTTATCAAGTATATTTGTAGTGCTATATTTGTGGAGGATGGGTCATTCGATATGGAGGATTGAGCTTGCAGCCGAGCCCTCCATGCTCGGGTTGGGAGTGTTGGGCATAAAGAAAAAAATTGACAGCCGTTGCTACCAGCTCTATGATGGGTGTCCGGTGTCCCGGTATTTTTACACAACAAGATTTCTTCGAAAATTTGCCTTTATTCCGTGTGAAATTTGAACGTATTTATGCTAAATGGAACTATGTGCATAGAGATTGCGTGTAACATAGTTCCTCTTAACATAAATACGTCCACTTAATCCTAGGAGACTATGTCATAAGTTTTTTATAGTAACTGCATCGCTATGCAAAGCGCGGTTTTCGTCTGGGATATGAATCCAAATTTTAATTTTATTATACGGCACAAGAATACTTCCGTGAGTATCAGTATGCGCGGCGCAGTTCAGGAATCGTGATATGAACCATATGAATTGTTTCTCTTCCATTCGTTGGAAGTATGACAATAATATCAGTCGGTTACAGCTATGTCATAATAAGTGAGCGCCCAGCTGACAAAATGATACCTACGATGAAAGGTTTCTTCTCGAGAAAATATGTAGAATCTGCTAGCTACGTTGAATTATTCTTACATTTTCAACAATTTATACGCTGGCAGATTTGTGCCTCCAATTTTTATTAATTTAAGAAATGAAGAAATACAATTTAAGAAGGCTTCCAGTGTTTTTAATATTTCTAATTTTGTGACTTCGCATCCTACAGTTACGGATAAATTATTAGCTGTGATTTTTTCACGATTTCATGTACAGGAATAAATCCCTCTGACTGAAATGACAGTGAATGTCGGTAGCCAGATGACCCCATAGACTAAAATTGTTGAAAAACTACGTGTCCAGCCCTTTCTTTATACCGTGGATTTGTCCATACATTGATGTATTTATGCTACAAGGAACTATGTTCCATGAAAACCTTATGCGCATAGTTCCTTTTAGCATAAATAAGTTCTTATCGTAAATGTCCTGTCCTACAATAATAGCTTGAAAAATAGCCGAGGATCTTCTTCAGTATTTGTTTTTATGACAATCAAAGAAGGTGATGGATGTTCCCGGAATTTTCCTGATTCAAAATACAATTTTTTTTCGATTCTTTTCCCTCTCATGTTAGCTCTTATAGAACAAATAAAAATAACTTGGTCAATGTCGATAGAGGATTTTTGACACTCCCCTGTTCCTCCACAATATCTGGAATAGGTATCTGGCATCCAACAGGTACTCTTGAAATTGATTTTTCCTCACAAAACATTCCACGAGCAAAAATAAAATAGTAGGACCATTTTGCAAAACAGGTCTGTCTCCTCTCAACCCTTAACGTATTCGATCGCGTGTTCTGGAGGAAAGGAACTGATGAATTTAAAGGAGCACCTATCGCTGGAAAGCCTAATCAGGAATCGATGAATGAGCCGATTCGACTTCGATTATTAATAGATTGAAAAATGGGTATCATTCAGCGACTAATCGAACTTATCTATCGCCCAATCTGAAGCGGAGAACGATACAAGTTGACGAGTTCAAGGCCCCAACGAGTCTTGTCACAAACCAGTTTCTGAGAAATCGCACGATGATAAAATGACGACAGACCAACTCAAAGGTTCAGTCACACAGTGAGTGGACAACCAGTTTCCTGGTGGAAAAAAGACCGCGATTATGATTCATCGCAGTACCATCCAGATAAGAGAGAAAAAAAAGAGTTGCTGCACCGAAAAAAAAAAGGAAGTTAAATTAACATTCTGAATGTAAAAAAAGTGTGCGAGAACTTATAAATGCTGAATTACCCGCCACAGCACTTAATTTTACATCTTGGCATTGCTGAAGTAACTGCTGTGGCAGGTATTTTAGCATTTTGTAAGTTCTCGCACACTTTTTTTACATCCAGAATGTTAAATTAACTTCAATTTTTTTTCGGTGTGTTTTTGCACAATTTGTGTATCATCAGGAAAAAATTAAAACCTGAAAATGATCACTATACTTTAGTCAAAATAGTTATGACTGATTGACCAAGCTGATTTTTCCCAGTGCAACTGTATAAGCTCAAATACTTCCGAAGGATTTAAATTCAACACTAATCGATTAAAATTAAATTTTTTACAATGTATCTTTCACTCGGTAAATACGAAATTTTAGATATTCCTCTAGTTCCTCTTTTTTTAATACATAAACAATTAGGGACACCTCCCGTTGCTTAATACATATTGTAAATTACGAGGTATTTCCGACACTTCAAAAGGCTCATTGATATTTTCGTTAGGTTAAACTTGGAAAAAAAAAAAAAATGTTCAAGTAAATGGAAATTTAGGGGCTGGAAATTAGGTATATAAGGCGAACTAATTCCTTCCTCAGAGATTTTAATTCTAAGTTCTGTCTAAAAATATGATCTCAGATGTCCATTCAAATTTATGATAAAACACTCTCAAAAATGTCTCTGAAGAAAGAAAAAAGTATGTCATAATTTAGAGTAATATAAGCAAGTCCGTAAGCATAACTGGAAAAACCACGCCAGAACCAACCGTGTGGAATTTTTTTGAAATCTGCTATAGTTACGGAAATATCAGGGAAAATTGGGTCGATTATACTTCGAACACGCATTAAAAGTTTCAGGGGATTTTCTTGATTGGGCTTTTGTCATATCCTGCAGCAAGTCGATTCTATAATTCGTATTTGTTTGCTTTCAGCGTATTACGCACATTGTTTTCTCTTTCAGTCTGGCACTGCGTATCAGACGGATCTGTAAGGTTGCCCTTCGTTTTATTCAACCTATAGGTCCGCGAGCATTTGTGTGTGCAGTGCTCAATCTACTATTGTCAGATTAGTCTCCCTTAAACATCTGATCTGTTTTAAGGAAATTTGCAGTAGAATCCTGGAAGGGGGAAAAAATTGATGTCGATTGGGATCTTTGATTCAGTTGAAATGTTTTTCTCTCGAGGAAAACTTGATTCCTATACGAGAAGATTTTTTATTTGCTTCAAAAGGAACTCTCGTAAAATACCCCTTATTAACAAAGTCTTTGGTTTTGGAAGGAATTTCAATTGGTTTTAATGGATTTTTTGTAATTTTCAGCCGCGTGAAACTATAGTGGGGGGAACATCCCTAGGAATTTCCCTTTGATTCAAATTCAAATTATTTTCTATGTTTACTGTTTGTTTGTTTGTTTGTTTTTTTTTTTTTCTCTCATTTCAATTTAAATTTTCTATCACATGATAACCCTTCTTTTATCTCATGTCATTGACCAATTACATCTTCTAGTACAGGAACAGGCCAACCTTTCCACAATATAAGTGACAACGTAGGTGTTTTAACATAATTCTCGGATTGTTTACTCTCACGGTAATTAATTTGTTGTCAATTAAATGTGAATGTTGACGCTTCCGATGCCGCAAGCGCAAACGTCACAGTATCCCGCCTTAAAACTTATCACTGCATCAGTAAACAGTGCGCTGACGTGCTGACGAAAAAAGCCGTATGAGCCTTCAAGCGTTGCCGAATTCCCTTCAACAAATCATTAATTATTGAAGAAAATTTGTGAATATTTTTCTTCCATTTTCTCACATAATTTTCTTTGCAATTTGATCTGAAAAGTCTTACAATTTCCAGGAAAAATATTTATATTTTTTCTCAAAAATAAACATTTTATTGGAGGAAATTTGGAAACCCTCCAATGTTCATTCGGCGTTTTTCCTTAGCACGGCAGAGTGCCTGACCGAGTGTTCCAGACGAGGGCCCTCTCGGTCGCCATGCGGCCCTCCCATCCTCCATTAATTACGTTCTGCATCCTCTAGGGGCTGTCCATAAATTACGCACTTTTTCGGAATTTTTGACCCCCTCCCCCCCCCCCCCTGTAACGCTTTTGTTACATTTGAATAGAGTTGCCAAGCTTATCTTGCTAATGTTCCCACAATGTTAGCAGGACATTTATTTTACCTCTGGGACAAGCTTGAGCCCAAAGATTGTGCCAAGGTTAGGTTTGTAAGACTGCTCCAAGCCTATCCTGACAATATTGCCACAATATTGGTGGGACATTATTTTACTTCCGAGACAAACTTGGATATTCAATATTGTGACAACGTTATGTTAATAATATTGCTCCAAGCTTGTTCAGCGGTTTGTGATCATGATGTTGCCATAGACTTGATGTTATAATATTGCCATAGTATTGGCAGGATATTTATTTTACCTCTGAGACAAGCTTGGATTTCCAATCTTCCCTCTGAGGCAAGGTAGGCGATAGAACGCCGTATTACCTGCCGTCCTCGCGGAAGAAATTCCTTAGCGTCGCAATGCCTATAATGTAGGCATACGGAACATTGGAGTGCCAAGGAACCTTCCTAAGTCAGCTACTTTCTTGGCTGCTTGCACTGGCTGAAGTTTTCAACTTGGATCCCACTTGTAACGGGCACTGCCCAGGCGAAACGAGAACCAGCCCCATTGACGGGGCGGCCGCGCGCGGACCGTTGCCAAAAAGCTCCATTTGAGCCCTTGGCCTAAGAATATCGGTAAGATGGGTTAGACGCCTATGGATCATGTGCCTATTACGTCAAAAAGCGAAAGGTCGCAGTTTTTGCCCTTTAATTTGCCCTTAAAGGGACCGCAACGGCAGATCCGCGGCGAGCGCGCCCTGGTGGCGGAAACAGCAAACGCGGTCGAATTGTGCTCGCCGCGCACAATATTGTGTTAATCTTATGACAATATTAGAAACAGAAGCCTAAAATGTTTATTTTCTTAATCTTGTGACAATGTTAAAGTGCGAATATTACCACAATGTTGTAAAAATAATGTTAACATAATATCAATTCAGCAGTTTTAGATATCCAATATTGTGTCAATATTATGACAATATTACGAACAGAAGCCTGTTATGTTTGTTAGGTCCCATCTTTTAACACATAAAAACAAAATAGCGTAACAATCTTCGCGACCCCCCCTCCCCCTAGAGCGTCCCTTAGGCCCCTAGGGGACCGTTGCGGCCGCCTCGTGGCAATGGCATAGTTTCCAATTTGAATAAAACCGGTCCCTCTATAGACTATATACCCTATCGACTGCTGAAATATCTTATTAATCCGCATTGTAGATCTAAATGTACCTATAGTAATATAGTATCACATAGTATCAAAGTTCATATTATATTGTTAATAATCTGTGAATTCCTCTCACTACTCATCCTACTTCATATATGTACATGCTCCATTTAGGGCGACTGGGCATTCAGGAAGTAGTTTAAATCCCTTGGAGTTAAAAGAGCCCGTAGTAAATTCACGCGTCGTTTCCAAAATGGCTGCTTCCCTTTCGCGCTACAATGGAGATGTTGCATGTGTGAGGGATTTGAGATTTGACCAATGGTTCTTATGTAAAAGTTCGCGAGAAACACGATGGTGCCACTGGTTTTCTCTGAAATCATCTCCCAAGCTCAAAAAAAGCTCTCAAAGTGAGGCCAAAATGGAGGGGATATCCCACCCTACCCTGAGAGTCCACCTCTACATCAAAACAAACTCTCCATGCAAAGATAGGGAGCAAATACATTAGCAGGGTTGTCGTGTTTCCAGTTATGGAGTCCCCAAATAAAGTGGCAGCCCTGTCAATGTATTTGCTCCCTATTTTTGCATGGAGAGATTGTTTTGATGTACCTAGAGGTGGACTCTCAGGGTAGGGTGGGATATCCCCTCCATTTTGGCCTCACTTTGAGAGCTTTTTTTGAGCTTGGGAGATGATTTCAGAGAAAACCAGTGGCACCATTGAGTTTTTCGCGAACTTTTACATAAGAATCATTGGTCAAATCTCAAATCCCTCACACATGCACCATCTCCATTCTCTCATGCGTCCCTATAACTCCCGGAGGATAGTGTATTCTACTACAATTCATAGTCATTCACTCCTGCCTGTAGTCGTGAGCGTAGCACTCCTCCTTTATTAATCATCGAAAATTAACGGCTCATTTTAAAAGTGTAGTAGTAATGCATGCTAATAAATACACATTTTATGTTTTCTGATACCTTTCGATTCCTCGTGGAAAACCGCCGTAATCATTACGAACTTGCGTAAATTTTTTTGAATTAGACCATGAGGCCACTCCTGAGTGTGAATAGCAAAAATTCCAGATTTTTAATTTCTCTCTCTCTTTTTCTTGTTCCTAGATTTAAGATGTTGGCCGCACTCATTGCAGTAGTTTCTCTCCTGAGCGTCGTAGCAACAGCTCCAGCTAAATCCCCCGCAACTCCAGACAGTGCAAATGAAATCGTAAGTTTTCTTTTTTCTCTGATCACTGAGATAGCGCTGATTCTCAAGCACAACTCAAGTAGTATACTCCAATACAAAAATCGCGATTTGTGAAATTAAGTTGCAGTTATTTTACGACTTTTGGCGATAAAATCGCTAGGATCATCAACATCGGAGCGATTATCCTGAATCTTGTCGCAATTTTATCCCCATAAAATCGTGTTCGATAAAATAGAAATTCAATCTCAATTAATCACAATGTTTTGCTCTACAATATTCCAATATATCGCCGACGATGAAATCGCAATTTTATTGTAAATTTTTGCGACGAATTCGCAATTTATCGCATTTTTTCATCCGATAGTATCGCAATAAATTGACGTCGATAAAATCGCGATACGTTCTCCGATCAAATGAACGTATTTCTATCAAACGGAACTATGTGCATTAAGAGATGAGCCCTGAGACACATAAGAATACGTGCATAACTAGGCTCAAGTCATAATACACGTAGTTCCGTTCGATAGAAATAGGTCCAAATCGCAACTCATCGTGATCACTGCAGCCACTTGGGAACTGCTATAGGTATATCTGGCCCACCAAATGTGATAAGGAATCAAAATAACTAAATCTGCGAATTTCGTTTGAACAGGAGCCAAAATACAGTTCTCGGCTCACAATGAAACTTCCTGTTAAAGAGGTGATACGTGCACTTTTTTTAAATAAAATTTGTGATATTGATTATTTTGGAACAAACTTATTTGAAAGTAAATTGCAACTTACTTTAAATCTGAAATCTAAAACTCACTTTCAAGCTCTGCAACATCGTTTCAATTTTTTTTAGGAGCCGTAAGACATAATAATGTAAACTGCGGGCTTTAAACTTATATCTTTCAAAATCATGAGCATGCGATTTTATTTCGAGTTCTTATTATTCATTGGATGCTTCGTAACATTTAAACAAAATAACACTCTGAAAATATCAATGAACGCTCTAAAATACATGCACTTTATATAGTGTCGAAAAAAAGCATTTTTGCTGGTTTTAATTTTTCATGGTGTACTTAAAGTGCATTATTTTAAACATGCAAGTTTTCATTTCCTTAATATTGATGTCATGCTCAATGTGAATTATTTAAAGTCCTTACAAAACAAATGTGCTCTACGAGCTGGCCTTTAAGAATTCTAGAGAAAATTCTTCAAAAATAACCATCGCTATACATCTGTAAGGCAAAGCTGGTATCCGTCTGCGCGGAAACCACTGGCAAGATTCTACACATACCAAGATAAAATCAACCAAACTTAAACCATCCACATCAAGATATTCAGATCCTCAGCTGCAGGAACTATTTGAAAATGGAGACATTCCCATCTTGGAGTTATGAATCCCAACTTGTGACAGTTTTAGTGTCAATGGAAGTGAAAGTAATCATAAATTCGTATTTCTGTTCGTTTGCATTAGTGATTAGCTCTTAATGCATTGAATGAGCAGTCGGAATTCGTTTGTATTCTGTGTCCCTGGCAACTGTCCACGGTGATTTCATTTTCAAATGAGAAAGTTGGGACAGCCACGGAAAACATGTTCTACTCATTCTTTGAAGTGGATGGACAGTTACGTGCATCGTAAAGTGATCTTTAGTACCTACCTATATTGAATGAAATGTACACCGTTTTGGTGGCTATAGAATTAAAAACGAATCAGCACTGAGAAATTTCGGTAATTTTATCCCAAACTCCCAGGAATCCAATAGTCCTCCAGTAATTTTACTGTCTATTCACTACCATAGTATATGAAAACAAACTTGACCTCTTAAAACGTATTCTCTAGGGTACTAGAATCCATTTTATCAACACTCAAATATCCGAATTTTTTTAATGCATTTAAAAAAAATAATAATAATTATCACTTTCCTGAGAAGTTTCTCTTTTATCCATCGAAAAAATAATAATAATAATAATCAGCGCTCTCTTGAAAAGTTTCTCTCCTACGTCTCTTTTCACGTAGAAGATCAATTATCCCTAAAAAAAGGAATTCAGTCATATCACGGTCACAGTAATAAGACAATATGCACCCGTGAATTAATTGTTGCAGGAAAAATGAACTGTGGTATGCAATAATTTTGCACATTTTTTTACACTTTTCTTTTTCTCCTGAAAACATAGTGAAATAGGAAATTATAATGAATATATCAATTTACAAAACGGGCTTACCCAAACAATGCTAGGTAAGGTTTTTGTCGTGACACAGTAACTATTAATCAAGTAAATATATCATCGAGAAGTACTACATTTTAATATGAAGTCATACGTGCAAACGAAGGGTGCGCACTAATGCGGGGTTTTTGCGAATTACCAGTGCTGCAATCATCGGAGCTGCAATACCCTTGTTATCTGTTAATCACCGTGGCCATAAGTATTATTTGCTGTTCGCATGCCACGGGCATCCTCATCAACGCGTGAAGAAATCGGAAAAACACTGGATTGCACTGATACGTAAGATGGTGATGTGTGTGGTGCACAACTGCACATTGTGGATCGAGGATGCCAACTTTAGATTATGCTCATTTATTTCACCACAAAGCTATTTCATGTGAATGGAACCCCTCGCAGACGCAAAATCATGATATCAACGTTTTCTGTTCAGAACTTTTTATCACATGTTGAACCATCCTCTGCGGGCTAGTTATTGAAAGCGAGAGACAAAGCTGTAGATTAAGAAGTCGAAGGGAAAATAGAGCGACCCTCTTGGTGGAAATGGGTGATCGTCATAGACTAAGGGGGAAAATGATGGACTAACTGTAGGCCAACTGTCACTGAGTGCGGTCACTAAGTCTATTATCTACCTCCTTTGCCCATCCACCTTCCGCTTCCACCAATAGGACCCCTCCATATCCATGTTGTCTTCTTTGTCTAAAGCTTCGTCTATCAATTTCAATGATTAGTCCGCTGAATATTCTGGACTTTTTTTTTTAATCGTCCTGCTTGACGAGAGAATCAGTTTGTTGCTTCCCCGTGCGATTCAGTTTTGCGGACTGATGCTCCTCTCCCAGAAACCGATTCATCTTTTAGTGCTTCCATTTCCCGGCTTTAGTGCCGTATTTCGGAACTTCTGAAATTTATCTGAGTTTTTCCCGGAACTCTTGAAATATCCGAGGAGTGTCCGAATCTTTTGCATTCTTCGAAACTTTCTTGGAACTTTTAACAAAATCTAAAAAGAATCGCGGAACTTCCGACGGTCGTGGAATGGGAGCACTGGATTTTATTCTCAGCGCTTGGAGGAAGCCTCGGAGGAATTGGCTCTGTATGCTGCCGTGCTAAGGAAAAACGCCGTATGAAACTCCAGGCATTGCCAAAGTTACTTTGATAAAACACGAATTTCCTGATAAACCTATGAATATTTGTTTTCCAATTTTTTCAGATAGTATTGCTCGCAATTTCACCTAAAGTTCTTGAAAATTTCAAGGAAAAATATTCACAAATTTCCTAAAAAATAAACATTTTATCGAAGAAAATCTGACAACTCTCGGACGTTCATACAGCGTTTTTTCTTAGCATGGCAGTATGAGCCACGTTCGGCGTTCAGTTGGACGGGAGTTGGAGGAAGTGGCGAAACTGGACGTATTTCTATCGAACGGAACTATGTGTATTATGACGTGAGCCCTGTTATGCACATATTCTGATGGGGCTCAGAGCTCATGTCTTGATGCATATAGTTCCGTTTGACAGAAATACGTCCAACTTGAGGTGGAATGCGATTCGAAGCGCGCAAACGTGTCATTATCGACGCCGTGCAATAAAAAGCAAAAAGCTCCGCAATTTATATTCCAGCGAGTCGCAGACCTTGAAACAATTTTCAGCCGACGACGACGACCAGGGGTAATTTTCCACGACGCGTGTGCTCTTGTTGTTCAACTCAACACTCCACTGGTTTTCAGGTGCTCGGATGCAACATGCATCCAATGCATCCCAACCCCGTTTGGTGGCGCTACTTAACTCTGCCGTGCTAAGGAAAAACGACGTATGAACATTCGAGAGTTGCCAAATTTCTCTAAATAAAACATGTATTTTAGAGGAAAGTTATTCATATTTCTTCTTGAAATTTTCAAAGATTTTAGATCAAATCGCGATCAAAATTATCTGAAAAATTTGAAGAAAACTGATCGCAATGTTCCATGAAACTTCTGTTTTTATTGCAGTAAATCTGGCAACGTCTAAAAGCTCACACGGCGTTTTTCCTCAGGACGGCAGAACTACTCCTGCAACATGGTCAGTGCCGCTGAAGGTATATGCTACTTGTTTGAAGGTATATGCTACTTGTTTGAAGGTGCTTCATGATGTGACAGCCAACCAAACGGCAGCCTTTACTAAGAAAAGGAGCTTTTTAAGGAGTGATTATCAATACGACCCGCAGCATACTCATGCTGTGTTTTTCCCAGCCTCCTCGTGGGCTCATTATTGAAATTGGTAGACGAAGCCATAGCCAAAGGAAAGAGAATATGAAGCAATCCGATCGGTAAAATCGGAGGGTTGCAATAGACGAAGGAGGTAAGGAATAGACTGATAACGGTAACCCACGAAAGACCTAATAATTGGTCCGTCATTTTCTCCACAGCTTATAACAACCACCCGTTTCAACGAATAGGATTGCTCAATTTTTCATTTGTCTTTGTCTATCGCCTTGTCTATCACATTCAATAATCAGCCCTTAGGTAGACTGGAAAGTACACTGCAGAGGCTGCAGGTCGTATTGATAATCGTTCCTTAAAAAGCTCCTATTCTCAGGGAGGTCCACCGTTTGGTTAACTGTCGCATTATGAAGCGCCTTCAAACAAGTAGCATACCTCCAGCGGTACTTATAATGTTGCGGGAGTAATTCAGCAGCTAAGCATGCGAGGCACTGCTCAGTGTGGAGTATCTAAGAGAAATGAGCTGGGACTATTGATATATGTTTTTCACACTTTAAAATCGTTTTCAAGAAAATGAGCTTTCAAAAACCTTTTTAACATAATGCTTATTTGCTACTTTTGAAACCTATCATATTCTCTATGTGTGTATGCATTTGGAGATAGTATATTCCAGTTTAATTTCTCTGGATAATCTAGCACATTGAAATCTCCAATCCCTCGCTAGAACCCTTTTACATTATTTTTCACGGGCTGAGAATGAGTTACTAACGTGGAATTGGATTATGTTGGCAGGACTCGGCGAACGGAATCCTGGGTAAGCAGGTATCAGCGTCTTGGGGCGGTTACTCAGCGACTGCAGGTCTAGGCGGAGGTCCGAACGGCGGAGGTCTCTTCGCTGGAGCCGGCGCTGCTGGAGGTCCGTCCGCCTCCGCAGGTCTCGGCGGTGGCTCAGGTTACGCTGGTGCCACCGCTGGAAGCGGCCATGCCTCAGGTGCCACTGCAGCCCAAGGAGGCAATGGCCAGGGCTTTTTCGATCACATTTTTGCCGTAAGTATAACCTAAATATGACTGCCTTTATTCTCAGACAAAATCAAGTACCTAGGCTCAAAATGACACCAGTCTATTTTTTGAGACAAATGAGATAACAACGCACTACCAAATTATTATTGTCTTCAAGGGGCCGTCCATATAATACGTAACCCTAAATTTCGGATTTTTCGGCCCCCCTCCCCATTCACTCTTGTAACGCTTTTGTGACGTGGGTCCTTACCCTGCTTCAATAAGTAAAAACAAATTGGCGTTACCGTTACGTTTTGGATGAACGGCCCATGAGCCGAATCGAATAAATTCAAAAGAAAATGGCATAAATTATAATTTCGGGGTATCAAGGAAGAGGATTTCCCCCTCTCCAAATATACAGGGTGAGCGAAAAGTCCCCGACCCCCCCTCTAACTTTTGAACGAATTGAGCTAAGAAATGAAACTTTGGGAAATGTTCTATCTCAAAGGGGACCATCTTTGAGGGGGTCAAAATTTTGTTTCCCCCCGGGTGGACAGGGCCCCCCACTTTTTTTTTAAATAGCAACCCCTATCCTTGTGAATATTATTCGAAAAGAGCATAAAAAAACTAAGAAATTTCGGCGCAACCGCAGATCAAATATCTTAATTTTTGACGATGTTATGATTGGTCAAAGGTCAATTAGAATCCTATTTTTCAAAAAATCATAAATCCGGTTAAAATTATCGCATAAAGAAAAAAATAAAACGGGAAAATTTACCAAATTGTGTCGCTTTTACGTAAAAAATTGCAGAAATCACTTCGATTTTAATTATAAGGGGGGGCTCGGAACCCCCAAATACGTCAATTCAAAGGTCATTCAATTTTCCTGCGAAATAAGCCACTTTCCTTTGGATTTGCCTCCTCATTTATCCAGTAAGGTCAAAATCAGTTCACCATTACGTGGGCAAGTCCCCAAATTTCGGGGAAAAAGTTAAAAAAAAACGAAATTTTTAACGGTCAATTTAATCACCTTAAATTTGTTTTTTTTTAACTGTTTCCCTGAAATTTGGGGACTTGCCAACGTAATTTGAACTGATTTTGGACTTACTGAGATAATGTGGAGGGCGAAATCAAAGGAAATTGGCTTATTTCGCAGGAAAATGAATGACCTTTGAGAATTGACGTATTTGGGGGTCTCCGAGCCCCCCCCTTAAAATTAAATCGAAGTGATTTCTGCAATTTTTACGTAAAAAGCGAAAACAATTTGGTAATATTTTCCCGTTTTATTTTTTTCTTTACGATAATTGAACCGGAGTTATGATTTTTTTGATAAATAGGCAAATTTGACTATTGACCTATCATAACTCGGTCAAAAATTAAGATATTCGATCTGCTGGTTTGCGCCGAAATTCTTAGTTTTTTATGCTCTTTTGAATTTGAGATATCACAAGATAGGGGTTGCTATTTGAAAAAAAAGTTGGGGGGCCCTGTCCCCCCCTGGAGGAGGGACCAAAATTTTGACCCCCTCAAAAGATGGTCCCTTTGAGAATATAGGAAAAAATTCCCAAAGTTTCATTTTCTTAAGCTAACATTCGTTTCAAAAGTTAGAGGGGGGGTCGGGGACTTTTCGCTCACCCTGTATGAAAATCTATATACATATAATAGAGAATAGACTAAAACTGCAAGGAATTCACTCAAGATCCTCGTCTAGAATTTTAATATTTTACAGGCCTTTTTCCACAGTGAGTAGATTTTTCAAAAAGAAATGCTTACGTTACAACACGTAGGTGCTCTGTTCAAAAGAGCACAAATCCAACAAAAATTTCAAATGATGAAAAAAGGTCGAGATCCAAAAGGAACGGATCAATTTTTCGACACTAGTTTCGTCTTATATGATGATTGATCTGTGGCAATGCAAAGTCCAGATCCTATAAAGTCGCAGAGTCCTCAAAAATATTTCAATAATTGTATATTTCTAGCATAGAAACTTTAATTAATGGATCCAATGACGGCACAATCTCCGGTTTCAAGCAGCTTAATGACGATAAATCAAACTGGTCTATAGTCCAATCTGGATTAATATTTTCCGATTCTAATCAAAAAGTTTACTGCTCTCCCAAAGCGTCTCAACAAATAATTTTCAATGATTATTGTTTCATTTTTAAACATACGTCTTCGTTTTTTTTTCTTGTTGCAGATTCCCATTGGAGTTCTTCAGTCCGTGAACAAATTCTTAAACCAAAAAGGTGCATTTTTTATTCTGATAAAACTCTTAAGACTACGTCATGAAAATAATGGCATTTGGAACATTTAATTTTGTCTCACATTTCAAGATATTGCTAAAGTTGAGATAGAGCTTATCTATTTTTTATTTTAGCAATGGCCAGTCAATCCATTGAAACTCGGCAACTCTGGCACAAGATTAGCTATTGCACGCATTCATATTCAACCTTCACTCATATGAGTGTGGTCTAAGATTGTCTATATCAATCATGCGAAAGGCACTCTAAGATGAAGTAATTAGCTCTCATTGGAAAATCATTGAAACTTTACAACATTGATGAACAGATAATATACTCTCAAAGGTCATTCATCAGTGGCACATGATGCAGTCTTTGAGGTGTTCGGATGATCATGCATATCATTTAGCACCACAGAGGTGTCCTCAGATTGGCATTTATCGGTTCCTCGCCGTATTTTAAAATATAAAATATTCTTCTCACATTTACAAAGATGCACCGCTTCAATTAGCCCTTCGGCAATGTCGAGAATGATTCGATGATAGTCGATTAATCAATAACGTATTTCTAGATTTTAAATTTCTTAAATCAAAATTATGTCCCTGCGACAGATGTTTTTCCTGTGTGTTATAGCAACAGTTAGTCTTAAAATATGAGGTTGTTAATAATGCAATGTGATAGTTCGATCACTGTAACCGAAGTTTTTTTTTTTTTTTTTTTTTTTTGTATAGGTACCTATGTTGGGTCAAAAGTTGCAGGAGAAAGTTATGCACTGACTAATTGCACTAGCTCGAGGCTAATACTTGTCTGATACGTACAAAATGTCTCCTCCTGAAAAAAAAACTCTAAGTAATCACTCTCAACTCATACTTGGGTTCCATTTTGCAATAAGGACCCAGTCTCTCTAGCTCTTCTTTAAAAGCACTTTTCTGCGTAGGGGAACCAATGGCGTATATGTTGTTTCTAAAATGAGCCAGAAATAGTGGTTCCTTATTGCAAAATGTGGTCCACGTATGGGTATTTGAGAGAGAAAGAGAGAGTAAGAGAGAGACGGGAGGGAGGAGAGAATGATCCGTCGAAAAATGTCTTTGGACATGAATAAAAATCTGGATGATAAGTTTTACTTTTCTCTATTCGTATAACCTTCAGTGGCGAGGCATGATGGTCGATTATCGATATTTCCCCATTTAAATCGGTGGTAAAGAATCGACTATTAAGGTGTTTGTTGCGACCTGTTTTTCGATCCTTTTCCGTTGGTATAAATTGCAGATCAACCTGCGTCGCAAAGCACGCCACGCCACTGACCACCTTCTGCCTTAAAAAACATGTAGTAGCGAGGTTTGAGTTTTAAAAATAACGGCTGCTTTTCTGCTCAGGCATTAAAGTCTCCAAATCATTATGTCTCATGAGGCATTTCTATCAATTTACTCTCACTTGGTGGGATGAAAGGAGGTTAAGAGGCCGTTTATACATTATGTGAGAGTGCTGTACTGCCGCGCTAAGGAAGAACGCCGTATGAACATTCGAGAGTTGCCAAATTTCCCTCGATAACTTATGTATTTTTGATGACATTCATGCACATTTTTCCTTGAAATTTTCAGATATTTTAGATTGCATTCCGTAGAAAACTGTGCGAAAATTGTGGAAAAAAATATTCACAATTTTTCCAGTAAATTCGGTTTTTATCGGAGGAAACTTGGAAACCGTCTGAAGGCTCATACGGCGGCGTTCTTCCTTAGCACGGCAGTATATAGGTACTCAAGGATGAAGTGTAACTGACAAGACATTTGTTTCAAGGCATGTTCTTCTCGGCAGGTAACTCAACGAAAGTGATGTCAACGAGAGACCCGCACAGGCCCTCAGGAGATGCACCTCTGAACTTCGGCGGTTCCGCCTCGGCAGGTGGAGATGCTGCTCCCGTGGCCGGTGCCGGCTACAAACCCCAAGCCGGAGTCTCAACCACCAACGTCAACGGTCAACGAGAACCCTCCCAGAAATCACCCACCTTCTACGACAATGTCTTCGATGTGAGTATCATTCCTGGCTCTAAAACAGCAGAAGAGGAACCAATGCATGCACGGATAAAGACTTTCTGAGGGATCAACATCATAACAGTAATGGAGAATTTGCATGCAAAAGGTGTATTGCTTCATCTGAAACTGCTTAAAGAGCTGATTTAACAGTATTTTTTAAAATTGTTTTCTTATATGGGAAATAGTATAAAAATATATTTAAAAGTGGGAAAATGCACCGCCTAGTGACGTCATCTGGCGGCATTACCCATTTGAACACACGTATTTTAGCAGATTAGATCACTTTGTCATATCTTCTCTGAAAAAAAGGGTTTGAATTTTTGCCGGAATATCGGTGTACAAAATCAACTCCGGATAGCTGATAAGGCCCCAGCTAGTTATTTTGGATAGTAGGCAAACCCGATTTTGGATTGTATGCTAACTCGGAATTTAGCCCAGTACACGAGCTCAGTTTACTATCTAAACCTGGTTTGGATCGCTAAATTGAAGCATCGGCAGCAAATTTTGGGGTTTGTAGCCAGGGGACAGTTGAAAAAAGCCCTCCAAAATGGATTGTTTACGGAAATAATGTCTAAAACCGCGAAAAATAAGGTCCACGAGATAATTGGAGGCACATTTCTCGATATTTACGTGCAGAATTTTTTTGCCTACGTCGGGATTTGAACCTGGGACCTACCTCACCGAAGACGAGGATCCTACTTACTGAGCTATGCCGAGAACTGGAGTATCGGGGACGAAAAACCCGCATTTAGCTTCCAATTGATAGGGCAGCCAGGATATCTCGACCAATTTACAAGGCGGATAAAGAATGAAAACATATTTTGAGGTTAGTTTTAATGAAAAATAACCAATTGTGTTCTGGCGCTAAGCGGAGATGTAAATTGATTTCTAAGTTGTTATACGAAGTTAAAAATATTACAGATGAGTTACCTGAGAAAAAATTGTCACCTTAAAATATAAGTGCCGCTGAATGAAACCAAAATATTGAGCTTTGATACATACATGAGGTCCTGATTCTAATTAGGAGCGACTCATAGATAGGTACACACTGTTACTATCCCATGCATGTGTTAAAACAATATCACCGATATCGAGCGATCAAATGATGATTTGGATAATGCTAATGTTTCTTGAGTTACCATTGATGATAAGAATCACTGTCAGGAGTCCTCCGATATCACGCGAATTCTTGTCACGAATCACGCCGATCAAACGAACAGATTAGTTAAACATCTACACTGTTGGACGAAGGAATACTGCTTTACTTAAATGATTAATAGCTCAGTAATGATGCTTTCGGATGTGTTTAGTTAAAGGATTGAAGAATTAGTAATCCTTAATACCTCGACTCACCGGAATGGTCCTATCAGTATCAGTTTCATGTTTCAATGTTGACATCAGCTCTGGACCGACTGAGAGTGAGAGTCAAGTTCTACTGCCTTCAGAGAGCGCCACTGACGATTCCGAGAATGAGCGGTGAATTTGAAATGGCAAAGCACTTGAGATAATCCATTTTTATCACTTTTAATTCGTAAACTAACTCGATACGACCGACTCGCGACGCCATTAGCATTTCAACTGAGACTGAAAAAGTAACGGACTTTTTTAAACGCACGTGATTCGTCACCGCACCTACCTAAACAGTTTGTGACGGTATGTGGCTAGTTTGGATTATATCCGAACTAGTTCAGATACTACCTAGAAATGGTTAAGATACAACATAGACGTTTAGGTTTGTGATGAATCCAAAATGAGGTTTCGATAGCATATAAACTTGGTTATTCTAGGATCTCAAAGATTTTGTTTCCTACTTCAAACTGTTTGCATATTAGCCTAATCGCCGCTGAACTGACCAGTTCGGCTAAAATCTGACCCTTTTTTTTCAGTGTTCTCTAATAAGTGTTTAATTCATGAACCAAAGGTATCCTCGTGTTCAGTTCACTCAGTGGTTTCACTAGTTTCCATTTAAACACGAAATTCATCAAATTTCAGACACCTGCAAATTCTCTATTATAATAGACCCCGGACGAGAATTCTCGTTGAATCAGCAGGAAATCTCTTTACTTCATTTGACATTTCTGTTATTTTAGAGAAACGTCCGATTCCTGTCGTGCTTTAAAGAGAATTTATTCCAGTTGACTCGATGAGACTCCTCGCACAGGAATTAATAATTCGTCGTTTTCCTCACAAAAGAGCGTATGAGTAAAATCAAACGTTGCCAACTTTCCCCTCTCAAATTTAATTTTTACCAGGAAAATAATCGGCATCTCTGTGTGAAAATTTCCCTGATTTTTCTTCCGATTTCATGCAAAAATACCATTTTTTCTTTTTTTTTTTTGGGGGGGGGGGGGGAAGGTTGCACAAGTACATCCCTGGAAAAAATTGAATTTTTTAAGTCAAACGATGCAATGGACCGAGTTCATCAAAAATAGGCCATCCCACATTAAGTTGAAACTGAAAGGAGGAGGTTCGAAGTTTCATTCCTCCATATGCCTCAATGTGGAAAATAAACTTTAACCCCTGATTTTCACAAACTAATTTCTGTTTTTCGACTTTCGGTTAATGGCTAAAATATACGACTTGTGGGACATCTCAAGTGGGTTGGCACCATTCTGATGAACTCGGTCGAAATGTGCTGTTTCATGTAAAACATAGACAAATAAAAAAGTTGGTGCTCTACACCAACGGTAGGTATGGCTGTATCTATATTTCCACTATCAAGATGGGACATTGATGCGACTATTATGTGTTACCTATCAATATGTCAGAGGCGCCTCTCTTTTTTGATCAACATTGACCGCTTTAATTTAATTGTGTTCAATAAGAAAATATGTAAAAATTTAAAAGTGAAGAAACAAGACAGAGAGTACTAATGATGTGCCTGGAATTCAAGGAGACGTTTTTTCCTTCTTGAATGTATGGTAGCAACGAGCGGTCGAGCGCCTTAGTGATTTCAATAGGCGTGTTGATTTTGGTCCGGGTCGGCAACTAAACTAACTGCCGAACAAAGCGTAGAGTATTCCCAAGATTTAAAGGCGCTCCAAACTGATATCGTGCTTTCAAGGTTCTTCACCAATGTAAATTTTACTCTTTCGATGCAAATTATTTGAATTTGATGAGTCAACTCGCATGCCAGTTGCAAATTGATGACTGCCTGTGACATATATCCAAGAGTAAATTTTGCATTAAGAGAAGCAAAGTTACGTAATCCTTTCATGTTTGTTCTCAATAATATTTGTTCCTTTCATTTTTATTTCAGATTCCAATTTCTGCTCTTCGAGGAGTCAACCAGTTCCTTAATGGAGGCCGACAACCATGAACTTAATGACGTCATAATGACCCACTCTATTTATTTATTGACAAAATGACTTTTGACGATAAGATTCTTAAGTATAAAACTTTTAGCCCGACCACCCATGAAATAATTACTGCAATGTTAGCTCAATGTGATTGCCGTAAGCTGCTGTACGAAAAATCCTCCGAAAATTTTGTTTTCTTCTTTTATTCTAGAGAAGAAAGGCAATACATTCGGTGGATCTCCCGACGTGATTAATAGAATATCTCTCCTGCGTTTCAGTGCTCAAAAGAGTTTTTCTAAAACATACCAGGAGATTATATCAGCAATAAAATGTTTGCACAAACCATGACAATAAAACGCATTTAAGTTTTGCTGTGCTTTCAAATGTATTTTTGATTTTATTTCACTGAAATCAAACTAGATTGGTTGTTTTCTCTCCTCTGCGTGGGTACATTATATGAAAATTAAACTCTACAAGGATGAATGCCACGTAAATCACTTCTTTCCAACCTGTTCCTATAATAAACTTGGTGCCAGGATGTGCCTTTAGATCAGCTCATTTTGCAAAATGGTTCTATATGATGTATGGTGTTTTGCTATGTTACATTCAAATCACTTTGTGCATCATCTTTCGATGATGATTCTAATGTGCAGTATCTGCATCTATAAAAAACTCAATTATTGACTTTTTAAAATGGTGTTGCCTTTTTTCTATTCGTTTTTTACACTATTTGTAATTATAAATATGTTGTTTTCCAAGGTGCAGTCTCTGAAACTTTTTTTTCTCTACAACGGACACTTTATATTACTATGAAATCTAACTGAATAGTTTTTCAAGAAAAAGTTTTCATAAAATACCAGAACTTTTTATTTATATGAAATGTGTGAATATTAGTTGACCACACGCTGACTATACAGCTTGTAGTGTCAGATTTTTAACCCCAGCTTTTCCAATGGCTCTGCTGCGAAAACTATTTCAACCGTATACATCTTTACACAAAATACCAATAATTCAGCTATGATTTTGATGGTGGTTAGATTTATTTTTTGAAACTGATCTCCTCGTTACAGAGTTCAATCAGGAATGGTGCGGCTGCTATATTAATATCCAAATTTGAGGGTTATTTTCGACGAAATCACCGTATTTTTATTTTTCTTCCGTGTTCAGCGAGCTTGCTGCTTGCGTTTCACGCTATAATGATGCGTATGATTAGTCCTGCATGACCCGTTGTTTTGATTGTAGTCGAAATATTCAAGGCTTATACGTTGCCAAATAGGCATAGAACTTGAAAGATGGAGGTAGTTGTGGAGGCATAATTCGTAGTCATTGTGGTTAATGATATTTACGGCAAAGTAGATGAACTTGTATCGTTGAAAAAATGATCAGTCATTCGGAACAAGTAATATGCGTAACAGAATTGAAAGATTGTCCAATGCTTACCTCAGAAATATCACAAAAAATGAGATGATACTTACGACACGTAAGAAATATTCATATTGTAATCAAATAATAGAAATAAAATGGCGTGATTTTCAAAAAGAGGCCAAGTTATACTAAGTTGCGGTGTTAAAAAAAAAAAAAAAAAAAAAAAAAAAAAAAAAAAAAAAAAAAAAACACAACAACAACATTGTAGGATGTTATAATTACTTACTCACTCAATGGCTCCTGAATGCAAACATGTCTCTTCATTGATAGTCTTCCAGCACTTCCTTAATCAGCAAAATTAATAAATCACCATGAAGTTTTCAAGAACTTGAAGTTTCAAGTTTCAAAGGATTTCTAATGATTTTGCTTGCGGTTTTAATTTTTTTTTTAAGTTTATGAAGCAATCGGTTAAAGATAAAAATCGTTAAGTAACTGACCTCAGAACTTCTGCCAATTAGAGATTTGCTAAGATATTCAAGTACGAAGTTTCCGGACAGCTTCAACATATTTTGGCACGTCTAAAATGTGTATATTTCATATGCGGTCTAAATATTAAATATTAAAAGACTACCTACCTATTTTCATCCATTTAAATTCAGACAAACTATATGCCCGTGTTTTTTAGCCTTACACTCACAGTGAACTCTGTTTGGAGGTCTTTAAGCGCACTGTATTCGTTAAGAATCAATAGTTAAGATTACTTTTCAAGTACTCATAAAAAGACATTGTGACTAGGCCACCCGTTTCTGGAACCCAGCACACAATAGAGAACGAAGTTCTGAAAGGAAAACTACTGAATGAATCTTTTGGACGAACAGAGGCACGGCCGGAAAGAAACACACACTACATACACTATTTAAAAGGATTTAAATATGGTTGGGGAACAAGTCCCGTGAAAAAACGGTTACAGGCTTCTCGACCCGACCACACTGAAAAAAACACTCCGGCCGTGGAAGCCGTACTTACGGGGTATATAGAGATACCGTCCGTGTTCCGGGCTCAGAGGTCGAAAGTTCCGGGCGTAGCACCCGGAGCACTTCGACTGCTCCGGGTGCTACGCTCGGAACTTTCGGCCTCTGAGCCCGGAACACGGACGGTATCTCTATATACCCCGTAAGTACGGCTTCCACGGCCGGAGTGTTTTTTTCAGTGCAAACTACAACTGACTCCCCAGCGGCTCAGGGCACGCCATCTCTGATTGGTCGATCCATCATCATTCGGCAACTGCAACCAATCAGAGATGCCTCGTCCAGAACCACTGGGGAAGTGTCGCCCTCTGGCGAAACTACTTCTGATACATTACCGCTTACGCTTAGGCTATTTCCTCAAAGTATCTGTGTTTTAACCTTCAGGTTTTCGGATGATATATTTTTCATAGACCGGGAGAAACTTCAAAAGTTTCAACGCTTTTTACTGTTGGGCTTTTGGGTAATAAGTGATGAAATTGGACAACATGAAATGCAAGTTACCTGATTTTGATTAAAACTGCTAAAAAACGAGATTAATGCTTATATCTACCAACATTTCATGGGCTTCCATATAAACCACTAAACGTAGATAATTTCTTGATGCAGGAACCAAAATGTTAAAAGTCGAACCGTCTGTCCCTTTTTGAGGAGTGTCTGTACCTATAGTTATTAGTGTACAATAAGGAATGACAAAGTGGACCGCGTTAAGCAGAAATGAACTAAGCAACATCGCGCTGATCTCGAGAAAATCGAGATGACAGGATTACTGTTCATGCATTTCTAAACCGATTGAAATAGTTGAAGTTTGAATTTTTACGAACTAGCACCTTCATGAGAGACTTTTTGACACCAATAAAAGTGGAATAAATGTTTTACCTATTTAATTATCTGTGTTTTTGGTCACTGGTTCCCTTTTGCCTACTTCCAAGTGGGTGAAATCAAATCAGAGAAAGGAACCAAGTGCCACTTGGTTTCCACTTGGTACCAAGTCGGAAGACAAAATCACAGAAAGGAACCAAGCCGACTTGATTCCTCTCGGTGAATTCGAAACATAGCGGGGACTTGGTTCCCGGCAAAGAATTCGAATCACGTAGACCGTGCGTTCGGCTCGGTTTAGTACTGGCGGAGCGAGGCAAGTCTCTCGGAGCCCCATGATGGACGGGCGGGGAAGGGGAGAGAGAGAGCGTGTGTCCCAAGCACTCGAAGATATTGCCGAGAGGCAATGGAGAATTCATGCCCGCGCTCGGTTTTTCACGAATATCTCGTTTAGAGTCAATTTTTAGACAAAATTCCTAATAAGAAGAATTATAGAACACATAATTTTGCACCCGATTAGCATTGTTTCATTTTTCCGAGCTAATTATTAACCGAGGAAAAAAGCCTCACAATCCGACGAAAATTCACTGGAGCCGCTACTGCGCATGCGCAGATGTGCGCAACTGGGACACACGAACTCATCGATGCGGGTTGGTGCCCACCACTCATCGCATGCGAATTTTTCAAAGTTGTCTCGCCTTCCATAACACAGGATGCACGGTCTACGTGATTCAATGTTTTCGGTTCCCGGCGAGGCAGAGCACGTAAACCGAACCTCTAATGGGGAATTTGCATGCAAATTTTTTATTGCTTCGACCGAAATTGCTAAAAGAGCTGATTTCACGGTGTTTTTTTTTATTTTTTTTTCTGATATGGGAAATAGCATAGAAATAGATTTAAAAGTGAGAAAATGCACCGTCTTGTGACGTCATCTGGCGGTATTCCCTATTTAAATACGCATGTATTTTAGCAGATTCGATTATTTTGTCTCATCCTCTCCAATAATTGTTCAAATCATGAACCAAGAGCATCCTAGTGATCAGTTCACTTAGTAGTTTCCACTTAAACACGAAATTCATCAAATTTTAAACGCCTACAAATTCTCCATTGCAATTTTGGCGGGAGCACATCGGCAAAGTTTGGCTCCTCATTGTGAATTCGAAATCGCCCGAAGCAAATCAATCCACATTTCGAATCGAACACGATTTTTCCCAATCAAGCACTTTTGCCGTGAAATAAAAGATATATTAACCCATTCAGATCAATCAATAACTCAAAACACCCGAAAATGTGACTTCGTTCCATGCTGCTAAATGTGGTCCGATTATGGGTAAATATGGCAATCAAGCCTCTGTGGCCCCAAAAGTGACGACCTCGATGAGGTGGGCCAAAGAGGCCGCGAGTCGATTACTGAATGCAAAAAATAAGCTCATAATGAGTCGATTATTTATTAGGTAATTGTAAGGCCCTGTTGTCATCCTCTTTTTTTAAAAAACGTATTTATTATAGTTCAGGGTATCGAGCCGATTCTGAAAAGTAGACAACAACGTATTTAGAGACGCTAGTACACTTGCTCTCAGAGACACGCATCTCATAGTTGTCGACTGATTCCACGAATGAATGAATACCAATTGATTTTTAGGAGATGATCGACTATACCTACCTATTGGCTAACAACTAGCCAGCGCTGAAGTTCATAATCGGTGGTTGACGAGAGTAAAGTAGCAACGCAAAATGGACCGCTAATGGACAAATAACGCCTCCTGTGATGCTGGCACGGGTGGAGGGTGGAATTGTTTTTAGGGGTAGGCACAAAGAGGCATCTCATCGTCACAGAACCGCGATCCACCAAGTTGGGTTTGTGTGCAGATTTTTGGCATTGATAGACAAAGCAAAATACAAAGAAGAGACTGGGTAAACGGACCGATCCTTTTGGTTGAAAAGGGAGATTGTCATAGTCAAGGGGGAAAATGATGGGCAAACTGTAAGGTATCTCGTTTGTTGCCGTTGATTACATCCTTTGTCCATTGCAATCACCCACTTCCACCAAAAGGAACCTCTTTGGCTTTCTCACGTAAA